>NW_020455921.1:3442182-3443608 GCF_003342845.1 Nothoprocta perdicaria | reverse complement strand
AAAAAAAAAAAAAAAAAAAAGGGACCACAGAGGTATCTCATGAGTACTTACTTTTCCTGGGAGTTATTTGCAGGTAATAAAGTGACAGGAGATATAGGCAAAAGCAGGGGAAAGAAGGGAGAGGGGCACTCTGCAGGGTCTACCCTGGTCACCTTTAACTTAGGGAACCTTGGGGGCCCTGAGTATCGCTGCGTCTCTGCTGGCTAATTTCTCCATGCAGCTCATGCTTAAGTGTAATCACGTTATCACAATTAAACCCCTTTAAATAAGAGCAGCAGCAGTACCAAAATACACAGCCTTTCACATGTTGGGGAGGGGATGTGTGTGCAGGGGGAGAATGGCATTTACTTATTAACTTCCTTAGTATGGCAACCTCAGGGTTGGCATTTTCACATTTCTACCCTCTCGTCAGTTACAAGGTAAAAACCCTTTTTAACTCTTATGAAAAATGAAATGCTGAAAAGCCCCTATGAATGACGACAGCTGTCCATAAGTAACAGGGAGAGTTCTATTGTCCAACTTGTCCCTGGATAAAATGAATACTTTACAGCAGAGGCTGTTCAGCTTGGCTAAAGAGTATGGGGAGAAGGGGAGGAGGTCACTGGAGATTTCGCACACTAATTTAATCTGGGAAAAGGACAGGCACTGCATCTCACTTGAACAGACTGGCGGCAATCTGGGCTCCCACAGAACTATCTCCTTTTGCCTGTGCTCTATTTATTCCTTATCTCTGTTTACCAACCGCTAGGTCCCTTTCATTCACACCACGAGGCCGTTCTCCTACTATCAGTCAGCAGCTGACACTGTGGAAGAGCCTCAAAGGCAAAAAAAAAAGGGATCAAAACTAAACCAAAGCTGTATAAACAATGCAACAGTAGAAGTAAATGCATAAATCCTAATTCTTAACCCAACCCACAGGGTGCGAACAGAACCTTTATAGTAAATCCAACAAACCCACCACAGTGAGCTACGGGCTGCAGAGAAAACAGGAAAAGCCAAATATCATTCATGAAATCGCCATCTCGAGCAGAAACATTGAAAACAGGCACTGGCAGACAGTTAGCTGGCTTTGGGATAACAGGTTCATCAGCCCTGTGTATCCATCAACAAGTAATGAGGGTCACACTCACCTATGCGCCTGCTATAAGGTGAAYAAGAGCCTTATTACAGTCAACTAACCATCTCAAGGTTCAAAGACCTTAGATAACTTCGCACTCCATGTTTGTGGTTTAGATTAAGACATAGAGGAAAACGCCTGCGTCTGGATCTTGCAGCACTTTTTATAACTTTATACCTAGGACTCAAAAAGATGAATTGCAGTTGATGCATTTGTCCAAATAATATTCCCTTTAAAACTCTAGGCATTTCAATTTTTGCCTTTCTCAGTCCTTAACTTCTTTCCACATTACTCTTGTACAAGTTTTCA
>NW_020455921.1:3416711-3442167 GCF_003342845.1 Nothoprocta perdicaria | reverse complement strand
AAGGAAAAGAAGACGAAGTTTGTAATTCAGATAAAAAAAAAGACATAATCTCTTTACATTTGCTATCATGATTTTGGCTTATTATGGTGATTTAACTGTGAATATACTTGTTTACTAATTATCCTGATAATTCATATTAACAAACTTGCTTAACAGGAAAGAAACTGCAAAAGCACATTACTATTGCTTCAGTGAGACATTTCAACATTTTAAACCTACATAACATGCAACTCGTGAATTAGAGGATATTTCCCACAGAAGAAAAAAATTCTTTCACAATTGTTCTGAAGTTTTCAAGACATGACAATATCTGTTAACAGCACACAATCAATAGAWTGTCAACTGCCTGATCATTACAAAGATAGTAAAGAAAATGTTTCTCATTATCAAAGATGATCAACTGAACCCAATTTCAGATTTGATTTCCACCTATGTGCATTATGAGCAATGAAGTCTTTACTACTTGGATCCTTTTTTCCAAATGAATTAATGAATTAAATTTATCCTTTCACCAGCTGCTAGGCAGCAGATGGAACCATTTCTGAAGCCTTGTTGAATTCAATCCATAAAACTCATTTCCTAGGATTAGCAGTCCAAAGTTTCTTTTAATGTTTATATACCGCTTGGGATTTTGAATTTCATGATGTTAAACTTTCAATTTAACTATTTTTTTTTCATTTCATATCAAACAAATAWGATCGTTTGGATTTCTATAGCTTTACAATCACACATTTCAGGTCATATAAGGACAAGAATTCATTTCAGAGGCAAACAAATAATGCAAGGCTGGGATCTGTTTCTTTTCCTCTTTTTTTTTTTCCTCTTTTTTTTTCTCTTTTTTGTTTTGTTTTGTTTACATTATGACAGCACCCTAGAAACCATTTATGTTATACTCAGAGTTTAATTTAGACTTAAAAGCCTGGATTCTTTAAAACTTTGAGAAAATTTTAGCATATAAGTATATATTTAAAAAATTATTTGATAAGGTTATTTTTATCTGACAGTGTTCATGTAACTCACACAAAAGTGCTACACTCCCAAAGTAAGGTTTTTTAACATTTTTTGTTTTATATGATTATATGACTGACTAGAATATAAGGTCTATCTCATTTTATATATATGAAAAACGTGAAATAGTGGAAGTTGCCTAAACACTCCAGTAAACTTTTTTTTTTTTTTTTTTTTTTTTGGTCAGTAACAGAAAATATTATTTAAACAACTGCAGTACCCTGGACAGCTCCTTTTCTTTCATTTTCGTTTTTCTTATATCTGCTACAGACCTCTGAAACAATAACTAAAGATCAGGGGACTTCAAACATGATTTCATTCGCAAAACCTTTTAGCTATAATTTTTTTTAAGAGCACTAAATTACGATTTAGACAAAGTTTCTACTTATCAGAAACTAGCAGAAATCTAAATGAAAGTATGCCCTCTCTCTAGCTCTCATTTTTCAAAGATGTATTATACTAAAGTTTGAAGAATAAAACTTCATGATGTCAAAGTCCTCCTGTTACTCAAAAAACTAAATAAAAGTAAAAAAAAAAATCGTTGTTGTGTATAACAGTGATTTCCGCTAATTTGGCACAAGAAATCTATATTAATCTAATAATGTAGTAAGCCAAGAAGGCCACATAATAATAATTACCATTGAGTAATTGAATATTTAGAAGGAGGAGGAAAAAAAAGGAAGACTGGTAATCTTAGCCTGCAGGCATGAAAGTACTATAATACACACAGATGATATTTACAAGTAAAAATAAAATGCTCCAAACTGTGAAGTTAGAAGGTAAAGTCTATATTTAGAAATTTCTCATTATGAATCTGGATCATTTATTAGCCACGTTATAGCAGAAATATATTATTGTTTCAGAGAAAGCTTTCCTCTTAAATGCTTTTATTTTCCCTAAGAATTACAAAACCACTGCACAGTCCAACCCAAGGAGACACTTCTATACAATTAACTAATTTAACTGAAAAAAAAAAAGATAATAAATACTTGTTCTCAATTCAAGAAAGATCCTTAACTGACAAAGTTTCCCCCATGCATTTTAAGTATAAAATCAGGGATTTGTTCTTTTACAATATATTAGGTAAAAAATTCACACAGCACCTTTCAGAAGATAGTCCTGCTATTTACATATGAAGGAAGACAAACATCTGAACTGAGTGCTTTGTTAAAGACAAAAGAAAGTCAGAGGGAGAGAGAGAGAGAGCTATTGCTGATCAGAGTGTTAAACAGACTTTCTCTAGTATCAAATGCTATTTCATAAAAATCATTCTCCTGCAGAATGTCCCAGAAGGTCCATTTCACTCTTCAACCTTGCCTGATATTACTGTCATTTAACTTTCTAAAGATTTTCCTGACACACACATTCATAATAAAGTGTACAGTATTCGCTTTTTTAATCAGAAGCTCTCAATTCACCCTCTGAATCCCCAATAATTTAGATGACTTAGATGTCATGCTTTGAAAGACTCTTTTTTTTCATTTAGAGTAATGACATTAAATACACTGATAAGCAATCTTCATTTTAAAAAACATTATGCATTATTTTAGAGATTTCTAAAATATAATGATAAACCCTTTCAGTATGTCATACGTAACTGCAAGTGATCCTGAATATATCAAATCATCCCTACAAATACAGTGGTCCCACTCTCTCCCTCTCCTGTCTCCCCTTTTTTTTTCTAAATCCTTTTATTTTTGCCACAGTAGTATTTAACTTCAATAACTTTTCAAAATGAGAAAAAAGTGTCCTTGTGATCATTTCCGCAAATCAAATAGCTAGAGCTGAAAATTTGCACAATTCTAAAATGTATATGAACAAAGGCTTTAGTGAGGCAGTATAAATGCAATTACACCATGACATTTTATTCAGAAAGCTTTGAGAAAAAGCAGTTACAAGTAGCTATTTTTTAATTGAGGCCTAAAATAGCATTTAAGATAATGACCAAGCATACATTGTGGAAGAAACAGCATTAGTGTCATTTAAACAAAAAGAAAAGTTTTCAGAGAGCATTTAAAACATGGATTAAAAACCCCCAAACTTATTAATACAAATCTCCAAAGCTTTCAGCATTGATCTAAGGACAGGATATTTTTTTCGTATTTTTCAAGACAAGATCACAAATCATAAAAAAGACAGAAAATTACTAACATTACAAGTTGCTTAAAGATCAATGGGTTCAGAATAGCGTTAAAAAAGTTGTTAAACTTACTTTATTTTTGTTTCCAAAACTTATATGTTTCTCCTCCCTTGTGTGCTGAACTGTGCACTAAAGCTGTGTCTTTGAAAGGTAGTTCCCATGATATGACATCCAGTGCCTTTGACTGCCTAGAGATAAGCACCTGCGCTTGTGTCCCCTCTTTACGTCACACCTCCCTATTCAGACCTTCTCAATATGATTCACATTTGCACATCAACAGCCTCATGCGCATACACAGATTTTTTTCGGCTCTGGGCCCAAAACTTTCACTTTAATTTTCATCACATGATTGCTGTGGCATATGTCCTTCCAAACCTCCCATATATCAGTCATCATGCAAATGAGATGGAATATCACTCCTCTGCAGCAGATGGCCAGGGATGATAACAATGGCTCAACAGAGGAGATTCAATGTCCCTGACTTTATCGCCACGGCAACAACAACCTAAAATATATGTAATGGAAGTGGTGCTTATTAATTTTGCAGGCTCGAGTGTTCTGATTTTGTGAGTGAATGGGCTGAGTTAAAAAGGGGGCTGTGTCCTCCTGCCTCTAGAAGACTATCTATAAAAGCCAGGGACCTGGAAATTATTTTCAGTGACTAAGAAGGCAACAGCCTAGCAATTATTTGAGTAATTAGGTGTAATTCCTCCCTGTAGGCCTTGTACCCTCCTGTGCTTGTTTCACAGAAGCTCGCGAATTAGACAGGCACAGATACTGAAAAGAAAAGTGCCTCAAGATATAGCGGGAGAGCTTGCAGGAACTAAGCTTCAGTGATATGACACTTGGCCTCCACCAGGCTTGGTAAACACAAGCCCGGAGCCATAAGTAAATAGAGGCCCCACTCCACAAACACAGGCCAATTAAAATGACAAAGGCAGCCACACTCCTGGGTGGGGATGTGGGGAGCTTTATCCTGCAACCCTCTCCATGGGGGCTGCATGTGTAAGGGCCTCTTCCTTCAGAGCACCAAGCTCTGCGCTTCCTGTGCTGTCTGGCACTATCGAATCCAAGCACAAGGCCCTCTTCGGGATGTGAAAGTTTCCCAAGGGATTTATCATATACCTTTAGGGAAAGGTTTCAAAGGGATTTTTTTTTCTGTATATTGTCTCATAAATGTGAAGCAAAGAAACACATTGCAGTAATTTGCTATTTTTCTAACAGTTGGGAAGGAAGGAGTGGAAATCACCATTTTATCTGTAAGCAAACAAAATATCCAATCTCTGCTCACTCTGTACATGTCAAAACTTCTGTATACTTAAATATTTTGGGCTCATGAACAACCATTTAATTACTTTTAAATAATATTCAACAAGGCTAAAGAAATAGAACGCAGCTTTTCCCCCCACACCACCCTCCGTGAGAGCCTTTTGGAAAAATGGAGAATCCTTTGTCTCCCTCTGCAGTAGAGGGGAGGACATTTAAGTAAAACTGAATAAATATTCTGAAAACTGGTGGCTCCTTCATATGCTAGAAGTTTAGCACAGAACTGGACCAAGGAAGCTTGCTGTTTCTGGCACTGCCAGTTTCCTCAAAAATGATGGAACTGCTAAAAATAATTTCCGCKCCTGCACAATGTCCAAACATCTCAAGTTATGTGTGTATTTGAAGAAAAATGAAATGTTTCATGGACATTTTATGGACATTATGCTTGTTATAGGAAAAACAGCCTAAAAAAGTGTGAGACAACCCTCAAAGCCAGGGATAATCAACTCCAGGGGTGCAAGCCTCATGAGCCTAGGCATCCTCTCCCTGTTACGGCAGGGCTCCACACTAGCTTGGCAGTGTTGGCAGACTTGCCAGTGTTACTAGTTTTCTCCAGAGATCTATGTCTACAAGGGTAAAGCTTCCATCACATTTCTGCTGCATATCAATATTTCAAACATCTCAAACTCTTACTTATCATACACTTGTACAGTACCCAGGATGGTCAGCGTTTCACCTGGTAACAGATGATCCCAGAATATGAATTTTCAATAATAAACAATCATTCTTTATCCATGAAGAAAATCATCTGAATGTTAACATAATATACCACTGTTTTATTTGGGTAGAAACCAGAAGATATTCTATGTTTAGTATTTCTACCTCCTTATTAGCTATCCACTGAAGTATTTAAAAAACAGATATTTTATATCTTTATATCTATATCTATATCTATATCTATATCTATATCTATAGCATCTATATCTATATCTATATCCATATATCTATTTATATCTCTTTTATATCTTTATATCTATATAAAAAACAGATATTTTATATCTTTACCTCATACTGTGGTATGGAATTTGTAACTACCATTTTCTAAATGTAATGCTCCTGATGAATTTTCTGCTCCTATTTTACAAAAACTCAGCAAAACTGAAAGCCTGAAGTTTTAAAAGGCAACTCTGTGAGGACAAGCTCCTATTTCTTTCTGCAATAGGATTTGAGTATAGTGTATATTCACGTTCTTACCTCTGTGCATTCTGAGCTCTGCTAATATGAGAAAAACTCATGAATATAGCTATTATGGTGAACTGAAAGGGTAAGCATGGCCCAAGTCTGTGGAAAACTAGTCCCTTGGAGTGGATCTGTTATCAGATAGGAAGCCAACAAAGAGTACTATAGGAATGATGTTTTTCTGACAGCTTGTGTTATTTAAGAGACTGGCCACTGTCTTAAGAACCAGATGGAGCTTTTATTTTCCCTAGTTTTATTTCCTAATTTGCTTTGCATGGTCCTAACTGATCATGGAGTAAGATTGGCATGTATGTCACTGTCTTTTWATGTTACATAAAGTCCTGAATTGTGAAGTGTTTCATTTATCAAAGGCACAACTCATTTAGCAAAACTATTCAAGTCCTCTCACATCATGGGAAGACTGTCAGATGAAGGAGACCTCTAGATACAGGTTATCTTATCCTYTTTTATTCTTCTTTTTACATATGCTTTAAAATTGTTTGCTGAAAAACAGGTTCTGGAATCTATTTCTCACATTCCACTGAGGCACATAAAGAAGGAGAAAAAAAAAAAMCAATTTGAAAGTATGAATTTAACACAACTTTGTTTATGCATAGCCAGCAACCTAAAAGATAATACAAGACTAGCAAAGGTTTGTGTTTACAATGTATTGCAAAATTCTAAGAGCAACATTTAAAACTTTTAAAAATATAATGGTTTAAATTCCCATTTGAACCTCCAATCAATAGCAGGTTCAAAATTTACAAGAATTAGAAGGATAGGATAAAGAAAAGGACAGAATAAGTCCCAATCTGCTTGTTTATGACAAAATGAGGTGGATGATGTATGTATAACTTATAAATATTGTACTAGAGAGCACTAAAAAATTAAATGATTTTAATTAAAACTGGCTTATATTCATATTTATCAAGACTGCTACAATGAAAAAAGTTTCATATTCATATATTCATATATTCATATATTCATATATTCATATATTCATATATTTTATATATATTGAAAACTATACCTTAGATAAGTTTAAAAAGACAGAACTTGTTTGTGATAAGTGAAAAAGACAGAACTTGTTTGTGATAAAGAGAGAAAAAAAAGTCTTTGACTTCAAATCTTGCCCTCACTTTTTGCTTCAGACTTTCACAATTTTGTCATTCATTGCACTATATATTTCTACAGATTTTTCATGTTTCTACATATAACATGCTGAAAATAAAATCWCGGAGCCTACTTAAACTATCTGAAGAGTTGTAAAACGCCTAAGACAGCCAACAATAAGAAAATAAACAATGATAATATAAAGAAACTTTGGTATGACAGATATATTTCTAAGAACATATACTAACGCAGCAGAACTATCACTAAATATTATGAAAGTGCAGAGGTATCAAAGAACTCAGATTACAAAAGATATGCTAGTTTATAACAAGTATTATGGGAAATAAAAGCTCGATTCCTCCTAAAATGATAAGAGAGTGAAATATTCTCTACTGTTTCCAGTAAACTCATTGTACACATTGGCATTGTCAAAAACCAAGTGCTGAYTTATTATGGACAGCAACGATGAAAATGTTGCCAAAACTATATGTATCACCAGGTTGAATAAAAATAATAAATCTGTCCGGAGTGACTTATTTAAGCAATCTTGTGCTGGGGAAACTGTGAGATATATTTATAGCAGTAAAACTTATAGAACTCATTAAATATTCAGATTTGAAAGAACATTTGAAAAAAGACCTTAACTGCTTTTATAAAATGCCTATATAGAGGAATAAAAATAAAGTGGAGAAGAAGGGATATCTGACCTAATGTTGACCTAACTCAAGGTATTGGGGACTAATATCCACTTAAAAATRCAAAAACTCCACYTTTAATGGGTTTTGTGATTAAGACTGAAAATGTGATTAGAACATTGCTATTTAGAGTTACAGTTTTAAGTAATTCATGCTGAACTATAAATAGGAACCTGAAATATTTTGCTCTTCCCAGTCTTATTTACTCTAATATACAGCCTTAATAAGTTACTGAGAACAATTATTTAATAAACACTGAAAATTAGATGTGGGTAATATGGATTAAGCCTTTCAGAAAAAAAAAATCATAATTAAGTCAAACATTAAGAATAATAAATTTTCTCAGCTCTTGCTGCTAATAAAAAAGGGCAACARTTCTTTCTCCTAATCATTGTATTATTAAATGCATAAATAATAAAACAATAATTCTGTTGTGGTTAAAAACTTTCTATCACTTATAATATCTAATTTCATTTGTAATTTAGATACCTGATCATCCAGAAAATTCCTTTTGAGTCACAATGTCATACCATGTCAGAATTTAGTAATTTTCTAGTTATTATACATTTTGACTCAAATGCTAAATGACTTTACTTTAGAGAATTTTTGACTTGTAAATTATTGATTTGATTGAAGGCAACAATTGCTGCCTATATTGTGTTACTCAAATGTTTAAAATTTGTGTCATTTCTACCTGTCACAAACTATCAAAAATGCCAATATAAGTAGAGATTTCACCTCTAACATTTCCAGCATTAGCCTCTAAATCTTCAGAACAGGTATTTGTTTATGGCATCAGATTAAATTTCGTTTGGGAAAATCATTCTTTCCAAGAGAATAAAMAAGTTCTTGAAATCTTAACACAAAATCCTTTTACTTTACTGTACATGTAGTCTTTAGAAGTTCAAAACCTGTCATAATTTGTATAYCCTGAGCTGTGGCGATTGTCCCTTACCCTCAGTTCCTTTGATACTTTTTCTCACAGCCATTTCACTGAAGTCCATCCACAACTTCTCTATTACGAGGTCTCCACGTTCTTCTTGGTAAACATTCCTAGTAGTTTTTGGTAGGCAAGCCCTTGCCTTCTTTGCTGTTAGTTACTTACTACAGTTTATTATAGTTTTCCACTTTTTAGGAGGCAACAGTTATACCTTCATATGCTGAATGATGTTTTTTCAATCTAAGTTCCTGTCCTCAGATCTCCCTAGCCTTCCATCTCAAACATTTTTATTCTGATAGCCATGTCTGAGAAACTGTCCTTGGCAATCTCTCTGGTGCTCTCTCACCAATTACAGGAAAACCTAGCAGACATTGCCATCAGGGTCTTACTTGATACCTGACATATGCTTCATCTGTAAAAGTCCTGCATATTATTTTTATCCTCTCTCTATATGTGTTTATCATACAGACTGTTCTTGGATTTTAAGAAGTGTGAGTGGTGAAGCAAGATTCAAATATGTCTGAACGTTATCAGAAAAAAATAGTTATTAAAAAAAAACTAAAAACTTGTGTGGGTATAAAGAGATTGAGTATTAATAGATCAAATATTAATTTTTTCCTTCTTTCTATGAAAAGTAGCTAATACTTTTCATGCTCTTGCTTCATTTTTAAATTTTACATTGCATTTGTTATTTTTATTGCAATTTTCATGTTAAAACTTGATATAACTTTATTAGAGCATATTCTTAGATCTTGTGCCATCAGGCAGTGATCTCACATTGACCTAGCAGAACCAGCTATGTATACAACATTGTGTGTACAGAATCACAGATTTGATCTAAACTTATGTCCTGAGATATTTTGTCAGCATTAAAAAAATACTACTCTAAAACACTAAATATTTATAATATTTAATRTTATAACAAAGTGCACCACAAACGTCTATCCATACCCCTAAAACAAACAGGTATAAGCAAAATAATTTTATTTATATCTATAAAAAAATGCCCATGTTTTATATGCATGCATGCACACACACATGCAGCTTTCATTATAAAATGCTATAAAGTCCTTTGGCACAAAAAAAAACAAACCAAGCCAAATCAAACCAAACCAAAACTCTCCTTCTAATGCTAAATACATTGTTTGAATAGAATGACAAAAAGCAGAACTACAAACTTTTTCTAAACAGCTTACACAGAACTAATAGCAGAACCGTAATTTTTTTTTCCTTAGTGAATCAGAGAAATCTACAAGACTGTCTATCTCTGATCATAAAGAACTTAAAAGGCTCAGATCCAGAGTGGGATTACAACTCTCTGAAGAAGTTGGAAAGTGTGTTTCCTTGCACTACACTGTCTTTATTTTCTTACACAGTGTGTTGAGCAGCCTAMACGGCCAGCGGCGATTCTGGAGCTAATCCTGGGAAATGAGCCAAGCATGATAAATCAGGTTGMATGCTGGGTGTGGTTGGTGTCCACTGCAGCGACAGGAGGCAGGCTCTGAATTGACATCCTCAGCCCTCCCTAACCAAGTTTCTGGTTTCTTCTGTCCTTTCCTTWAAATTATCTTTTAATTTGACACTCAGTCATTGCTTATTTATCTCCTGTTTGAAATGCCAATGAAGAATATGTAGAGATCTCAGGAGACTGGACTTGTGCTCAGAAACTCCATGGGCATCCATATGTACTTCATGATTCACTTTGAATTCACCACCCTGCCAGATGTGAACTTCTTCTAAAAGATGTTGTTCAGGTTGCCTGAACTTGTTTCTACAGAAGACACCAACAAATCATTCATGTCTGGCAATTGCAGTAGGAATGTTTTGCAAAATTAGGCCTATGCCTCCTAATAGGCATAAGAAACATGTCCATTACAAGGGGAGATATGGTAGCAACAGAGAAAAAAAGGTAAGAAAAAATCAGATGAGGGTAATTTTTTCTTAGTAGTTTAAAATTTTGTAACYATTAAGCATGCATTTTTACCTCAATTTCACACACAAAAAAAGTAAAAATAAGACCTAGTCCTCCCAACCCACCAAACAAACAAAAAATTGTTTACTCTTCATTTAGGGAAAATATGGCAATTTGTATTCCATTTTTTCAAGCCAAAGTTACAGGGGGGTAAAATAGGGCTTTATAATGGAAGTTGATTGCAACTCTAACTATAGAGGGGCTACTGCCTTTCCATAATAAAGAGCTGCATATTTCCAAGGAGAGCAGGAGAATACCGCTCTGCATGACTTCTTGTAATTTTGCTTCTTTAAATTAAGGTTGTGTCTTGGGAACTTTCTTAGTTCTTTTGAGTGTGAAGTTTGATATTTCAATTCATGTGGTTTTAATTTTGATCTAACACACCGACATTTTGTAGCTGATACATTTTGGAAATGAAGAAAAAATAAGAAGTGATGCACTTTCTCAGGGCTGTGATAATAATTTAGCTTCTTTTTTTTTCTTTATTTTTTACCTTTTTTGTCATAATCACATGAAAAGGCCATGTAGAAAAAAGCAGCAATTTAAACATATTTGGATTTAGTCTGCTTACTTTGTATTGTCTTCTTGCTTAACAGTAGAATGATATTTGGYTGTTTAAATTTTGGTCTGGAATGAGGCTGGATGTTTTTCCTTTTTTTCTGGGCATAAAATAGGGAGACCACAGAGATAGTCTCATGAATGTAAACTGTGATCACAATAACCAGTGCCCAGGTATGAGATTATTAGCCTCTGTTTCTGTTGTACGAAGGCTTAGCTAGCATTAAATGTTTTCTAGTTGGCTGGATRCTTCATCACCATTAAATGCTGCTGAAAAACAGAATCAAAAGTGAAAGAATAATGACAATTATGTATAAATTTGGATTGATTTTATATATTTAAAAGTCAGATTGATTTTTGCCAGTATCTTTGAGAGAGCGCAAAAGAGATGATATGTACTGTGGTTGTTGATGGACCAGAGATTTAGGTATCTACAAATTCAAACAACTGCTCTCATCTCCAAAACTTTGATTTGGATTTAATTCTGTTCTCCGTTGGAGTCTCCGTTGGACTAGGACTGCATTATACCAAAAAGTGCTCCCAAAAGGCTCATACACTTTAATTCATTTCTGCAGTATTAAAATTTTAAATGATTATAGAGGAAATTATTTTAATGATAGAATAAAGAACTCTATCTAAAGATAGAACTTATTTTAAGAAGATTTTAGTATCTAAATTGTCTGAAAAAGGAGACACATATTGCCTTTTCACACCTAAATCAAGATTAAGTATAACCTAGCATCATTGTTAAAACATTTAACACAGATGTTTTCCTATTATATATTCATGAGTATTGTCATTCGTTTTAAATTTGTCTTCTCTTAATATTACTGGAAACAAGACAGTTCAAAATTTGGTATTTCATGCTTWAAACAGAGGCTCTTATTGCTAGTGAAAAAAAAAATGGATATATATCCATGAAGAATATTCCTATTTTAGAAAATTCAAGATGAAAAAAAAAAAAAAAAACTATTCAGTCTTGGACAAGCAGTAAAGCTTGCTTTCTCTTTAAATCTATTTGTGAATAGAGATGTGACAGGCCATTTATTATTTCTAAATATTTAAAATACACATGGACAAGGAAATACGCTTTTCTTTTGGATAAATCAGTTGGTTCTACATGTAGAATGTTTCAGCACTTTTTCTAATGCATCAAGAACATTATTTTATGTAACATAAAAGCAGTGGTTGTTGATTATCTATATTGCACAGTGAATTCTCATTTCCATCCTAAAACAACTTGATACAAATTATGAGGGGAAAATATTAAGTCCTTTAAATAAGAAATGTGCCATTTACCCCTTTGAAACAAAACAAACAAAACATTTACCCTTTTAAAACAAAATGCACCAAATAGATAAATGAAAAAAAAATCAGATACGTTATCAGTTAAACGGGAAGTTAGTGTATTGTCCAGTTTGTTGAAAAGTAGCAAACATAATAGCTGAAAAAGCCACATCTCCATAGATCATCTTACTTAAACAAACAAAAAAGGAGCACAAATGCAAAACAGAATTATATATATTTTTAATTAAGAATTATTGCTTACTGATTTAAATGACAGTAAGAATTGGAGAATTAAATTATTATAATTTACATCTATCCGTACTGGACCATGTTCCACATAGGCATTGTCTAAAATGTTATGATTTTAAACTTTGGACCTGTATCTATGTAGAGTCCACTGATTTTAAATTATAACTCAGTAAGGCCAGAAAGAAGTGCCAGACTGCAGATGGATTACTCAATATTCTTAACTCTTCTTAGTAGAGAGKTTTGACTGAACCACTAAAAATAATCACAAATACCAGCGATGGAGTAAAAACTTTCAGTTATTTTCCTAATTCACTAACTAGAGATACTACTCACATTGTAATTCTTTGAATGATTACTATGCATTAATTGGCATTGTGGTGTTTTTAGAAAGCTAGTTAAGGACAAAAACTCTCAAACACAGATCAACAAAATGAACCTAAATAGCCTGTAGGCTCCACTATAAATGTCTACTTCACAAAATATTGTCTTAAATAAACCCATGATAAGTGTTAAAACCATTGAAAAAATAAAATCTGCATTTAGACTTGTTTTAAAAATACATTCACCTCATTCATGTAGTTCATCTTCTGCCTTCTGCTACCAAGAAAAAACACTGAAACTTTAACACTTTTCATTCTTAATGTCTAGTTTGATTGTTATAGTCAGTTTAAAATGATGTTCCCAAAGAATAATAAAGACAAAATAGTCACAGAAATTGTCTACAGAAAGAACAAAATAATTAAGGTTTTATGGATCAATACCAACATCTTAATAGTTCTTCCAAAAATCCACTGGCTGCCAGTGCTTATTAAAAAGACCATGTTTAATGTGATAGCTGTGAGACTAATGATTTAACAGTTATTCACGTTTAAGTTTCCACAYGGAGCATTGCAAAGGGCTAGTTGACCTTACACATTATTCAAATAGCAATGCCAAGACACAGTGCAGTGTGTTACCTAACAAGCTCAGAATATATTTCCTTTCATTAACTTTAGACCTTAAACATAATCTGACTTTTTTTGTAGCTCAAAAGTATATAAGCATCTGTTAGCAGAAGCCTCTTATTTTGCATAACAAGAGAATTCTGTTTATAATGTGTCACCAGCTGCTCAGTCAAAATGGGTTCTATTACAACTAATTTAATTTTACATAAGTTGATCTATTTGCATTGCGAGTCTCCAGTTAAATGACTAGGTACTATTTTATAGACTGATCCTGCTTCAAGCCTCAGTTGTACGGACAATGCTTAATCAGTGTGTACATCAGGAAATCAACATAATCAGCAAGTGCACTAATTAAGCCAGGAAAATTTTGCAACATGCATACACTGTATGGATTAACATAGCAATTCATTAGAAATCTTAATTATAGAATATTATATTTTCCGTACATTTTATTTCATGATGGTTCAGATCACTTTTCTCCTAAATACCCAAGCCATCTACACGTCTCAAAGCAGACAGTGAGATCCTTTTTAACTCAAGCATATCTGTGTAGTTGTGCTCAAGCTTCTATGGAAAAAAAGACTSATTATCTTCTGCTAGATAACCTGATATGCTCTCTTAAATAAGTGGATGCTAATCAAATGTTCATGATTGAAAAGAAAGTACAAATTAAAAAAAATATATAGCAAAGAGTGTCATTTGATGATTTGGGGCATCACTTCACTTTTAAAGCCAGTTTTTATCATGCTTGTAGCTGAAAAGTGATCTAATAMATACCTAAGGCCTGAACCACATCAACTGTGTTTTAATAGAGATGTCTTAGTAAGGATATCAATATATTACAAATGTATTATCTAAAAATATATGGCCTCTTCTTTTCTGACATATAACTTATATTTAATTGAAAACCCCCAAACAAAAGATGACATCCTACCATTCAACTTCATGTAGACATCTTGCCAAAGAAGCTCTGCCTGTGTCATAGAAAAGATATTCTTGTTGGAAAGAGAGGGAAAGAACTAATCTGTTTGCACCAGAATAAATGGATTTTATGCAAAGCACTTTACCTGACAGTCAGAAGATATTACCATAGAGCCAATCTCACCTAAATTGTTTTGTAGAAATGGAAGAAGACTTGGGATGGTAGAATATTTTTTTTCTTAGGTAACCAAGAAATAGATTATTTCAGAGTTTTTAGTCAGTTCATTGGGTGACTTCGAAGTCTTGCACGTATGAATTTTACATATAAGATTAGAATGATTTAAAAAACAGCAAAGTATGGTCTGCAGTGACTTATGAAAGGACAGACTGCCCCCGTTTCCAAAAATAAAGTATCGTATTCTTAAGAAATCAGGAATATCAGACAGGATAGAAGGCTCATGCACATCTGCTCCTTCCTTATTGTTAGCACTCCATCTAATTAGTTCTGGAATATTGCTTGGAACGGGTATGAGTTTGTCTTATTACTCCATGATTAAATGGGAAAAAAATAAGAGGTGAAAGTCCTCTAATCCTAGCTCTCCTCTTTGACTGAGATGCCTGGAGAGGAGAGAGAAGAACACAGATTATCTCCTCTAAAATGATAGGAAACATCCTATCCTTCTGTTGCCATTATAGGGACTCCTTTTTTACAGTTTCATCCTCAACTCAAAATCTCTACTGGTTGTTGTATGTGCCTTTTTACCTGAATAGATGTAATCTACACAAACTTAGTAGACTTACTGTTGGGAAATATTCTTGCTACCACAAGAATGGATAGAATAAACTCATCTTTTTTTTTTTTTTTTTTTTTTTTTTTTTTTTTTGGTTATCATAGTCAAGTATAACTCATAGAATATTATTGTATTCCAAGCCCACTGTTAATTCAATTCAGGTCCCATGCAAATGGACTTAAAATTCACGTATTACTTGTACTTACTTGAACAGTAGCAAATGGAGATAGTTATATGCTTCTCTTTTACAAGAGTGCAGGACAAATTCTGCTTTTTTTCATATCATACTTTGGCTATGAACAGTAGTTTAGTCTCTGTCAGGTTTGCCTATGTTGTGTTGCACGTAATGTTAAGTGGAAGGAGTCAATTGAACCTTAAACATTTAATTACATGAAGATGAGGAAAGTGTAGGCTTTAATCTTAAACTTCAAAAAATGCTGTCAAATAAGTGTTACCCTCTGGTCTGTCACTAACAGAAATGCCAAGCAGTGCCCATATTAGGATGGTCCCTTGGCATCTAAATGAGTCAAAAACGTGTCTTTTGGCCACTGTTTCATTTATTGCTCATTATGTTTGCTGTGGACTGGTAAAAGCAGATATAAATAGAAAAGTGCTTACGTAATATGATGGACAGATTTTGTTTAAACACTTTCAGTAATCTAGCCAAAACCTGACAAAGTGGCTATTTTTGGCATCTGATAATTTCAATCCCATAAGGCATTATTCATGTATACTTAGGCCACAATTTATTCATGGCAACAGACATGACCAAAAAAAAAAAAAAAGAAAAGAAAAGAGAGAGAGAAGAGAAAACCAGGGCCTAATATAGTCAATGAAAGCACTTAGTAGATATATGAAATATTCATGTAGGGGACACAGGGCTTAATAGCACAGTAAAAATTCATTCCCAAATCACAGGCCAGATCACTTAAATGGGATGGAAAAGGATATGTGACAGCACCAAACCCTTGTCCAGAGTTCTGCCTAAAGGCAATGAAATAAGTGAATTGAGTATCTGGATGAAGCTTTGTTGCTGAGAGTAATAATTCATATATTCTTTATATGAACATAACAAGAAAAAAATTATTTTTACATCCAGTTCTTTCTTTCATCCTAAATCAGCCTATGATAGAGCTCAATTTTTTTAAAAGGACATTGGTCCCCATTATAGCCCAGCAATATGTAAAACACAAGATTAAAGTTCTAAAAGTTCTCTAATCCTGCAATAATGCTTCTCTTTACATCACAGATCATACTCATTGCTTTCTTGAGACCACTGAAGAGCCATACGAAATTCTGATATTGCTTAGCTTTTAATTTATCATGAGTTAAAAAAAAAGATGCTTTTTTATTAAGTGCACTTGAAGTTTAAATTAATTTGTATTAGTTTTCAGTTACAAAGTATGCTTGCCTTTGAGCAATAACTTTGTCACATCATCAAGCCATGGAAAATTCAATCTGTCATAGGCTGAAGGGCCAAACTATAATAACTTCTTCATTACAGCATCAAAAAGGGAGATACAGGAAATTATATTGACGGTAAATTATTTCTCTTAAATCTCAACAGTTAGAGGACTTTTCTAACAATATCACTGTAGAGGAAAACCATCCTTGTCATTGTTGATTTCACAAAGGATAGAGGTCATTCTGAGAAAGTGTGGACAAAACTATTATCCATACTGCTGTATGTTATAAAGCACAAGATAATAGATGTTTTGGGTAGCCTTTTGCCATCTAATATTGTTTTGGCTACCTTGATATTGTTTTAGGTCTGAACTTTAAGCAATTGTGACAGCAACAGTTACTTACATAACTCAAATTCTCAGACCCACAAATCCTATAAATTTATAACCTTCTTAATAAACCATCATGCCACTCAAAGACTTTTATGGAGTTGTGGCTTTGCTACATGTATTTGTAGGCATACATATGCATATAATGACTTTAAAATACATATCATCCTGAACTCCTCAGCTTGAGGAGAGTTCTATGCTGGTAAAATGACACAGCTGAGTAGAAATGGTTATGGCTATAACTGTGAAGATAATGTTTGCAAAACTGGCTTAAACAAGGTGTTTTAAACAAGGTACTTAAACAAGTCTGGCTATGCCAGAACTTAATTCTAACATTTCTACAGTGAATTATTAAAACCAACAGCTTAACTACCTCTCTCCCTAAAACATCCTATAACAACCTATATTTGCACATACAAGCAAATATTTTGTGTATGCAGGAGGCAGGATTTCCAGATGCCAAGTGCCGACATTTGAAAATGTGGCCCTAAGTGTCATATGCTACCCTTGATTGATGTGCACAGATCAAAATGACTTTAGAGAGTTCTACACACAGATTGAGGGTAAGATATGACTGTAATAAAATGAACATTAATCTATGAACAGTGTTGTTCTCCACCATAGGGCAATGATAGATTCACTGTAAACCTTTTCCATCTGTCAAGAGCACTGCAGTGTCTTATGCCTGTACTAACATTCTTKCACATTTATAGTACTGTTTTTTGAACACCTTGTCAAATTGAAAACAAAATACACCAAACAAAAATGGAAGTGAAAAAATGTAGGAAACTGGATTGGCAAAATCTCTTTAACAGATGCAAATGAATCTGACTTTAGGCTGGCTTTAGGCTGAAGAAATTCCAATTAATATCATTATAACACTAAAACACATACACCTTGTATCTATTAATTGCAAAGCTAATGGTTGTCTATAATTCTTAATAGTAGAGAGAAAGGACCAAACGATAGAGTACTCCTATTATCGTGGTTCAAAGGAAACAACCTCCATATTAACAGTGGAGAAACGTGGACTGGGGTACTCCTCCTCCTCACTAGCCCACTAGGTTCACTCTTCAGCTTCCAGGTAGCTCAGTTACAAATGAAAGATGATACCAAAGACTTTACTCCTTCAAAAAGCTCTCTAAACAGGTTTACAGCATAGGTAAACGCATTGAAGCAAATAATGAAAAACAATACTCACTAATACTCACTGCTTAATTTGCTGATAATAACTGAATTTAACTTAATAATATTATTTGATCATTTAAAGAGCTGATTGAATAACAAAAATAATTATTCATGAGTATTTTAGTATCAGCTGATGGAAATATGTGAATAGGTCATGTAATTAAACATTATTTGACTATCTATACAACTAATTGAATAATGGAAACTTTTATTCACCAATAATACATTCATCTAGCCACAGAAGAAAAGAGACAAACAATTTGTAAATTAGACCTACATTAAAAGGATCTGATGAATATCTGTAATATTGTCCAAAATTTTCATCATTGTTACAAAGAATATGAAAGCTTACTGAAATAATATTGTCATTTACAATGACAGAACCTCAAAAGGGAGATAATTTGGCTAGAGCATACTCATATCATTAATCCACTGTATATTTAACTTGATGAATGGGATGACGTTTCAAAGCATAGAAGGAAGAATAATCTCATGTTTTACATAGAGGAGCAAGAACTAGATGCCCTCATTTCCACTTCTAGTCTTATCATCAATTATTTTTGCAGGGTTTTCATCTCCCTACCTGGAAATTACTTGTTTCTGAGCTAATTACTTTCACCTTAGGAAAAGCTATGAGCTTTATTCACAGGCCAGTGCATAACTGAGTACCCTTAACTACCTTTGAGTTAGGGCTACTCTAGTATCATGTATAATTAACTAATCTTTAGAAGAACAGAGTGTTTGAAAGAAACAATATTACTGTAGGGCATCTTGCTTCAGCTTCTCAAGGGTCCCTGGGAGATAAGCTTTCAAAAATGAGTGAAATCAATGATGAAGGGTGAACAGCTTTAATGATTGTTGATATTACTTGACACTTTGCAAAAATAATGACTTTGAAACTCTGTAGTTGGAAGCATGAAAGTAATGCAGTGAAATCTGTCATAACTTGGTGGGTTTTGCAGTGTTTGAGTCCTCTTAGGCAGTCCAGGAATTTAGGTGATGAAGTCGCAGGGAAGAAAGCCCTTCCACCAGAAATCTCAGTTTTTCAAAAACGTCAAGTTCCCAAAGGTGTTATGGCTGAGCACATGCCAGTCTTTGGAAGGTGCAGTGTGCTTTCATTAAGCACATTATCTATAGGGGCTTGGAAAATGACAAACAACTTTACTGTGGATGAGCAACATTCAGTTTTTCTCTGTGTGTTTAATTTCTAATTAAAGTCCGTTCTTGAATAAGAAAGAGTTTCCAAAGTTCTCTACCAGGTGAATATTATAAAGGATTCTTGACTGATTCTTTTCAGCAACTTCATGCTCTCTGCTTCTAAACAGAAAGCAATCTGAAAAGGTAAAAGACATTTCCTTTTACTTAGCAGAAAGGTGATACTRGAATTGAGTCAGGAAACCAGGATAGACAAAAGGGCAACATAGTTATATAATAATYGTAATTAAAGAAAATAATTTCTCATGCCTCAAGAAAGAGTTAGATTCTATTCTCATAAGAAGGTTGAGTCTGAAATGGTCACTAAAATTATGCTAGCAAGTTTAAGATGTATTAGTATAGCTGTATTCCAAATCAAAGCAATGACTAAAACAGTGACAAACATAAATGTTAATTTCTGGTTGTTCAAAATTCAGTTGTAATTGCATTATTTTATATTAAGATACARTACCAAAAGTCAACAATAAAAATCAGGTTGAAGTTAATGTGTTAACCTTTTTTTATTCTCACAAAAGTGAAATTTGCTCTCTTCGCCTTTTCCTACCGCCTCCGCAATCACAACTCTCCCTTTCAAATAGAATTCATGTAGAACCGGCCACTTCAGTCAAGTATTTTGACTTTGACAGAACTGCACATTTGCTGAGCAGCAAAACTGGTCAGCCCTTAGTTGTAAAGCTGCATATAAATGAATGACTGCAACGAGCTCGCAAAGCCAAAAACTGAATTTTAATGTAGATCTGTACTTTTTTCTGTACCTTCCTCTTCAGAGTACAGTATAATAAAGCACAGGTGATGTATATTTATTCAACCCTGATTATACTTGAGTTACATTAGTGTACTTTAGATTAAAGCTCTGTTGTTTCTACTGCCAATTCTCGTGCATAGTAATTTTTTTCATTTTAGATATTTTGATTTACACATAAAACTATATTTATAATAATGTCTGCCTTATTAACCCTCTTTTCTGTTCTACATTCTATTCATGATTGTATTGTATTCATGGAGTAGGTTATTGTATTTACAAACTTGTCTTATTTACTGTAAATGTAGAAATTACTGTTATTAACTGTGCATTCAGTACAAAACTTAGAAAGCTATTCAGACGAAAAGTAGGCTGTTATGCTATTTAAAATATTCCACTACCAGGAACCTGGATACATTTATTTTTATTTCTCAATAATAATAAGAAAATGCTATTACTACTGTGCAATAAAATGTGGTGTTGTCTTAACAAAGAAAGCAGCATTCTACAAGCTCATAGCAACTAGAAACATTACTGTGCAAGGCCTACAAATGCCAAAAATATGCCTTATTGAAGCTCCATCTTCAGTAAAGCAAATGTGAAGACCACCATACGTCATCCGTATTCTCCAAGAAATTCTATCCTTAACTAGTCCTCTTAGAGTTTGTTTAACTAATGTCTAATAAAGTATTGGTAAAAGGGATATTTCCAAATATTATTGGGTAGAAGGTACGAATTGCACCCCTAGGCAGCTGTTATATCATGCAATACTAATGAGCTGGTGTTAAGGGGATAATGGTAGGACATGATTAATACATCTTAGTCTCACCCCAACAAGTTTGTTTATGATTGTCTTTTGAAGRTATGAACATTACAGCCCCCTCAATTTTTTTTCTCACCTTTTTATTGGCATATTAGAGAGGGGAATGAGCATCTCTTCTAGACATTGTTGTCTACTAATTTGAACCTAATTCATACATGAAGCCCTAAAGAAGAGAATCACGTGTGTAAACCAGTCCAGTCCTGAGGTAAATATTCCTTTCCAATTCTGAGAAACAACTGTTGCCACAAAATAAGGAAAAGGCCTGCTACTAGATTAGACTGAGTGGTAAAAGCAGAGCAAAGAATTTGCTACCACTTAAGCAACACATAAGTGAACTAGCTTATGTCCTCTTAATGCAAGTTACTAGGTGTGTGTTTGCCTTTTCCTTTATCCTTATAATCTAAATCTTGGTGAGAACACAGAAAAGGAACACAGGAGCTGTAGCAACATGCTGAAGAAGCCCTCACTAGAATTCTYATGCTAGCATTACAAATGCTTTTTCTCCTTCTCTCCTCATTCCTCTCCCTTCCTCCTCACAAGATATGTTAAAAGGATATTGGAGGATAGGGCCAAGAAAAACAGAATTGGATACATACAGAAAAAGGTCTGTGTAAACATCCTGTGTGCAGTCAATAAATACCATGCTAGAACCTGACAATCCCGCAAGATTGACATCTTTGCTTGCAATTAAGTGCTTTTGAGGTACAAGAATGCTTCATTCTATTGGAACCATGCATGTGTCAGTGCTCATRTAGAACATTTTCTAATGATTTTAAATCAATGAACAGTGTAGTACAGGACAATTAAAGGAAGTAATGGAAGCTATGTTACTTGAAAATGAAACTATGTAAGGAAGTAGGAAAAGTAGTATGAAACAACCGAAAATAAAAGCACTGAAAGGACAAGTCAGAAGACCTGTTATTCATTCAAGGTCTTTTAGGAGAACCTCTTTCTATGCTAAAGAGATTGTAGATACAGAGGCAAACACACACAAACATTCCCTGATCAAAGGAAGTAAAAAATAAACCAAAGCTACAGGGCGAATAAAACCATTCTTACAGGAGACCCACCTCACTTGAGAGCACAGGTCTATTTGAATACTCAGTTTGCTTTAGAACACCAAAACCAAAAAAGAAAGAACTAAAAATGGTGACTTTGAAGGAAAAAATAAAGAAATAAATAAAAAATAAATAAAATAATAATTATTATATATAATAATATAAATATATATTTAATAATACAATATTGTTATGTTATGTTATGTTATGTTATGTTATGTTATGTTATGTTATGTTATGTTATGTTATATTTAATAATATAAATAATGTAAATATGTAATAATATAAATATATAATAAAAAAATAAAGAATGAAAAATGGAGCTTGAAGATCTCTGAAGTCTACTGACACCAACCCAAATGGTCAATTATCATTCCTCAGGGGACTGTTTCCTTCATGAGAAAAAGTGCAGAGACACTGCTTGATTCTATAGTAACTTAACTACAAAGAACTTCAGAAACTCAAGTGAAATATGAATAAGATAGTGAAGTCTGGAGAACTTAAACTGTATACATCATCAGAAAATAATTTGTCAAATATTTTGGCAAGCTGCCATTTCAGTGATCATTAGTTTGAAATTTTTGGCTAGTAAATTCAGTATCTTTAATCAGATTTGAGCRTTTGCAAATGATGCAGCTGTTGTTATAAAGATAATTAAATAAAAAAATAGCCAACAACTTTTTTTTTTATGAGATTTGAAGATTAGTGGGATTTGCAAACTCCTCAGACATCACTGCTATCAGTACTGAAAAATGAGCAATTTCCACACATGATCTATGGGAAATAACCAATTCCAAACTCAGTTCCAAAATGTGACAAACCCTCCCAATTCTCATTGTCATAGCAGGCACCTTTGTTTCCAGTCTCAGCAGAAAGCCATAAGAAACTGCATAGAGGTAATTATTCATCTCTTCTCCTTGCAGTTGATACCTCTACGTGAAAAGCAACRAACGGATCAGAAACAAAAAATATACAGTTCTTATTACTTGCACTGACTTGTTTTGTTTCTAATTCTCCAGCTATCATCAGAAAATGATACAAAGTTCAGGAATTACAAAAGAACATATTTTTCTTATTTTGATTATTATGAATGCTCTGAGTCATATTCTGATCTCACTGCAAATCAGGATAAATGCAAAGTAAATCAACAGAGTTATTCCAAATTTATCTTGGYATGGGAGTTGTGTTCACTAGTTCTTCAGGCTGCTGCTGACCTTTGGCTTGGCAGGCAGATTTATCTCTTATCTTTAATATCAAATGCATCAAAAAGTTTTCAGAATATACTATTGCAAAATACAACTCTGTCCTCAAGTCTGTAGTCTGTTACTATACTTAAGTATAAAGCTTGAAGTATAAGCGTCCCACAGCTTATACTTCAGCTGTACACAGCTGTATAGGTACCAGTCTGGGGAACGTTCCAGCACGGAAAGTTCCAAGAAGCATTAAATCCTGAGGAAATCAAAGGTTTCTTATACAAGTTGGGATATTGCTTCTCTTCTCCAGTACTTCAGTACTCCAGCAACTCCAGTTGCTTTTTTTGCACACAGATGACCTCAATAATTATTCCTGCTCAGCCCACTGTATGGGGGCCCAAATGAGCTCAAATACTTAAAAATCATTTGGTATCTCTGTAGCRCAGCACAAGACATAGCAGGAAATACTCCTTTAAATGTAGAGAGAACCTGACTAAGCATTGATGATATTTTGATTCAGGCAAACTAGGATATTTTTATGCAAGATTCACCTTAAAAATCATGCAGAAACTCTCTTGAATGCTAGCATGAAAGCTAAAAACCAGTCCTACCCATGTAGCCACACTTTTTTTGTTGTTGTTGCATTTGTATGCTAATCACATAAGAAGCAAAAATAGGCTTAGATTGGAAATCAAAGATTGGTTGTATACAGGYAATAGAGTGCTTGAATGCTTTATTTAAAGATAGAAGGCTCTTGAACTGGGCTTTATTATTGAACTAAGACTATTTATCCTTTTTGACACTTTTTAAATTAAGTTCTTCCTCTAATTTATGTTTTTGTCAGCTTTCCTCCTTTACCTGGCTTTAAACTGATTTTTTTTTCTTTCAAAGTAATAAACTACTCTAGAGAGGAGAGAAAAAAAAATTTAATGACCCTAGGAATTCAGATTAACAAAATGGATCATTTGTATACAGCTGCAGAATTATGAAACCTTTTGAAGTAGAGAGAGTCTACAGCATTTTACCAGCAATACACATTGCCACAAGAACTCTTGGTAGTCCTCCCTTCATTTTCAATTCTAGGCATGTTTAAGCAGGACTATATCTCTTTGGTGCAAAATTAGGAGGTCAAAGTTAAACCAAAGGGATAATGTTGAGGTCAAAAACATTAATGTACTTTTTCTTTTCTTTTTTTTTTCTTTCTTTTTTTTTTTTTTTTTTTTTTTAATGCTGTGATGGATAAACCCCAACAGCCCTTGTACCAAAGCAGCAAACAAAAGCCTGGGTGAGCCTGGATTTGCATCACCAGTCATGTCTGACTCTTTACTGGCTGCTCAATCTGCCTCCTTATTATTGCTAATCCAACCTGCTTCCCAGCGTGGGCTGCATCCCGTCTGACTTCAGTAGAGTTGTACGGAGCTGGTTCAGACAAACAGAGCAGGGGAGCAGCTGCAGCCTGATGAGTGGTGGCAGCCAGATAATCTGCTGTGATGTCTTGTTGGAGAAAATTTGGGACAATGTAATTCTCCCAGTTTGACACGAACTCTTGTCAGGGTAACATGAGACTATGTACAGTCTATCCAGCCTTCAGCTACTGCAAGCAAAATTTATTTATATGTTGAAAAATTAAGATCATACATATGTGTGCTCTTAAAGTCTCTTCAAATTTTAAATAGTTTATACATTAAGCATTTATGCATCACATGTTTAAAATTATTTCTCTGTGTTGAATGTGTTCCCAATAATTCTCATGACCAGGGAGGTTGCAGATCTGTTTTGAGGCTCCTTTAAAGGTACATAAGGATGAAATGATTTTAAAAAAGAGTTGCTGACATGAAAAGTGATTTTATTTTCCTTCTTTAAATGCAGACAGGCTCTCAAAATTGTGGAAACATCCACTATYCAGACTAACCCACACATTTTAAAATGCTAACATACCTTGTCACATCTTACATGGCTTCCTACTTAGCATGAGAAAGAGAAGTATTGATTTTGAAAACTCTGAATTATCACAAAACAGGCCTTCATTTAGGACACCTCAGCTCAGAGAAATATCCAGTAATGGCTTTAGTGGAAATGTTATTCCAAACCAACTCCTTCGTTGCGCTTTCTTATTCCAAAGAAATRTAGTCAGCTCTTATAATTTTAAGTGGAATTTCTTTTAACAGCTGAAGCACACATTCCGTAGTTTTTTCAACCTAAAATTTCCTAAAATTTTCAACCACATTTTTTCAGACTTTTGAATTMAGGACCTTCACTGATTTTGCACAATTTAAGTTTTTCATCTTTGGCAAGGAAATCAAGTAAATTCAGTAGAGATT
>NW_020455921.1:3397813-3416111 GCF_003342845.1 Nothoprocta perdicaria | reverse complement strand
CCCTGTGCCACATGCTGTAGGTGTGCCTGCTTGAGCAGGAAGGTTGGACTAGATGATCTCTAGAGGTCCCTTCCAATCTTGAATATTCTGTGATTCTGTAAATGTAGAACAATATTTCAAAGGTGCATGTTTCCACATGGAATTACTATTAAAATTACAGGTACATTCTGGAATGTAGCTTCTCTTTGTGTAGTTTATCTTCTCCTAAGATACAATTTCAGTAATAGAACTCCATGGATTATTTAATATTGGGCTACCCTTTTTGGTACTGGTACAGGATAAAACTAAACTTGCCTCTGTGTCCACATTCTCATCCTTTAGAAATCAGAAAATGGGGATGGATTGGAGATCTAAAGTTCATTGTGATTTCACTCTGGACATGGCAGTTTACAAGCATGACTGCATCTGMTGAAGCAGAAGTAGCCTAAAATTACCATCCTCATTTTTGCTCATGAAAAAAACAAAGACCTAAGCATTCAGAGCATGATCCTTGAATGTCAGACACACAACGTGCCCTCATGGCCAAGGAGGCCAATGGAATCTCTGGCTCTGGTGAGGCTCTGGTGAGGCTGCATCTGGAGTACTGGGTGCAGTTCTGGGCCCCCTTAGACAAGAGAGATGTGGAGCTTCTAGGAAGGGTCCAGTGGAGAGTGATGAAGAGAGACTCTTTATTCAGACTCAAACACCTATTGTATGAGGAAAGACTAAACAAKCTAGGCCTGTTTAKCCTGGAGAAGAGAAGATTGAGAGGGGACACCAATACACCATACAYCAATATGTATAAMTATCTGAGGGAAGAAAGTYAAGAGGATGAGGCCAAACTTGGTGATGGCCAGTAATAGAACAAAGGGTAATAGGTATAAATCAATACACAGGAATTTCCCTCTSTATATAAGGAAGGATTTCTTTCCTGTGAGGGTGACAGAGCCCTGGCACAGGCTGCCCAGGGAGGTTGTGGAATCTCCTTCTTTGGAGGTCTTCAAAACCTGCCTGGATGCCGCCCTGTGCTCCATGCTCTGGATGTCCCTGCTGGAGAAGGGAGGTTAGACTAGATGATCTCTAGAGGTCCCTTCCAACCTCAGCCATTCCGTGATTCTGTGAAACAGTAAATGGTATCAATAGCTTTGTGTGAAAAAAAAAAATGCCTAAAGAATGCAATGACTATTACAATCAATGAAAATTAAATGCAACCTAGGTACTATAGGGGTCTAAAACCTGAGTACTTAAGTTAATTTCTGAAAGATATGCAAGCTAAAAAGATTTGCACTGGAGTTCGCTATCTGCAAAGGAGTAAACATTTATTACAGAAGCTACCTCTTCTAGCTTGTATGCTTCCTCATACACATGTATCSTATCAGCATATTACTCAAGTTTTTTCTGATTTTGGACTTGTGGGCTAAAACTTTTCAATACACAGATGCTGTCAATCTRGAGTAAAATAATGGAAATAAATTAATAATGACTGTGGCTATATTTGCAATGGTAAAAAAAAAAAAAGGAAAGAGCACTATATGTTCACAATGATCATTAGAGAGCACAGGAAACAGTAAATGCAACTTTCCTCGTTAACACACATCTCCAACTGATACAGCTTCATTTATTTTATCTCATTTTCTTAAAACTATATTCATTAACTAAACCTGATAGCAGATTCTCCAAAAAACCCTCAAGGATTTAAACCACGGGAATCTCCAATTTAAAATTTGGTTTTGCTGCAGAAATAGTTATCTTTGGGAAGAAAGGAKGCAAACTCAATAAAACTTCTTTACCATAACCACTCTCTAGATAATCAAGTATTTACAGAAGACCATGCAAAAGACCAATAGTTATCCATTATAAATGCTGCTCCGAATTCCACCATGAGTGCTGATTTCTGAATGAAATAAAGGAGTCTGGTGCTGCTAAAGCAATTGAATAAATACTTCTGGGGGCTGAACAGCTCTGTCATGAAGAGAGACAATGCCATAGAATGTCATTGTCTTTTCCACTTCATTATTGATTCTCTGTCAGCATACAGTGTCCCTGCCTCACTGCACTGTGCACACCGGTGTCATGTGCCATGYTTAACACCTGGGCTCACACTAACTGAAGAAATGAAGCTTGACAGTCCTTGTCACTGCATTAGTTGTACCCAGAAATATCATTTATTCTTTCCCTGGAAAAAAAATTAAAAAGGTTCTGAAGGGAGTTAAATTGCTTCTTGGTGGTTTCTGGGGGTCCTGCATAGTAGTTAACTACAGATATGATCAATTTGTTTTATTGGTCTTGACCTCTAGTATGTCCGTTGGTAGGAAAGTTTTACTATCAGCTACAAAGGAWACACTATGCTATACAGTGTTCTATACTACATTATATTGTGCCTATTCTACCTCCCTGCAGACAACAAAATTTTCAGCTGAATTTTTAAGATTGTGTCACTSACATAACAACACAGTGCAAAGATATTATTACTCAGCAGAAAATTTATCATTACAGAAAAATATCTAGAGCAATTGTCTTGCTTATGGAATGCCCAGTGAGGCCAAGACATATGACCGAAATAATCAACTAAGAACATGTCCAAATATTCAGATAAAAAAGAGCAAGGCTGACATCCTTTATAACTTGAGACGTTTGTTACTTGGCACACCTGTGCTTCTGGAATAGACATTTGGATATTTTCAGTGTAACTTGACATTCAGATAGTATACCATGCTAGCATTGATCCTAGCATCCTTGAAGTGCTTAAAAATTGCCCTGGCTAGAATGTATCCATGATACAGCGCAAAATATCACATATCCTTAGATGATCACCAGCCAGGCTTGTTTGCATCTGCTTTGTTGGGCAAAGTGTATTTAAAATAAAAATCTATTCTAYTCAGATCTGATACAAGTCATTGCAGAGGACATTCTCCATCAGCACATGAAGGARCTGTACTTGTGTCATTGAGCTCTCGATTTGTATTCTGTGCAATATGTTTTCTCAGTTCCAGAGTTATGCTTCATGTTCATGGTATTGTGATGCATGGAATATAGAAAAGCTAGGGTCCTCATTTTTCTTTCATATAGTTAACAGGAATAGTGACGGCAAAGTAATTATGCTTCTGGGTTGCCGTACAGATATCATTAGTATTAGTAACAAAGATACAATGTGTAAAGCTGCTGAGATATGTAATATTATCTCTATTAGTGACAGTAGAGCAGCAATACAGTTGTATTCAGCTTGTTCACAATCCAGTTATTGCAAAGCAGTATGTGTGTGTGCAAAGCAGTTTAGGATGTTTGTTAAGGTTTTGCTTTTCAGTATGTTACAAAGAGAACTTAAACATTTGATTTGATATCAAAGGAGATACATGAAATCTCAATTCAAATCTGAATTTCATTTATATGTGTGTTTCTAGAATGTTAAGCAAAAACATGTATATATATATATATATGTATATATGCGAGTGAAATATATATCACTCATTTTACTTCCTTAGGTCATAGGCACCTTTGGGAACTTCTGTTTCCTGAGTATTATAGTGTGAGAACATCTACAGCAAATATTGAATGCTAAGAATAGCACCAGGAAGAAATTATGTCTCAAAAGAGCCACAGTTCCCTGTTCATCCATTTGTGTAAAGGGAGAAAAAAAAAAAAAAAAAAAAAAAAANGAGAAAAAAAAAAAAAAAAAAAAAAAAAAAGGCTGACAACTTGTAACAGCCTGTTGCTATATACTTCTCACCAGCTCTGCCATATGGGGAAGAGTGAAGTCATAGAGCTATCTGCATTCACAGGTAAATGCTTTGAGGTGGAACAAGGTGTAAGGCCAGTGGGAAAACATATGGTGCATGGTGCTGTATTTGTTCTTCTTATGTTCAAGACACAGGCTGGCAACCACAGCATGAATAGGAAGTTAGAAGAGCTGTGATTTTAAAAATCTATCCTTTGACTTGACTGCTAGCCAAAAGCAAACAGAGTAAGATTTAAAAAGTTTGGAAGGAGATTTTGCAGAGCCTGCATCCACATTTTTATCATCACTTAAAATCAATTTTTTTTTTCTTGTGCATTTCTTAGGTTTTTAATCAGGACATGTGGGTAAAGTGAAATAATAAAAGTGGTAAAGTGGTTACTCTGAATAACTCTGTTATTTTCTTAAAAAAAAAGAATTGCAGTATTAGCTTCATGAAGTTATTTAYAGAAAAGGAAAATACAATTTATTAAAGACAGACATACATGTAGAAAAACTGAAAGTAAGTGAAATCACCAGAGCAGCTTAATAGCTCTTGAACATTTGGACAAATACCTCTTTCAGTCTGAAAACATGGTTTCAACTACATATAATGGGTTAGTTTTATGCCACTCAGTCTTTTCAATGAGGTATCATCCAAGTCATTGTCCCTTTTTAAGGGGTAATTAGTCATCCTGCTGGTTCAGAAAGAAAACATATGCTATTATATATGTATGCCTTGTTCATACACCTCTAGGTAGTTTCTTAATTAGAGAGACATGAACTAACTTTACTCAAACATCTTTTACACAGCTAAAATATCACCTGCTGCTTCCTATTAGATTAGTGTTAAAACATTTGTTGTAAAATGTAGTGCATTTAGTTTTAAAGAGACAGAGACTTCTTCAGATGTGATTTAGGTAGCAAATTTTGAATTTTTGGCAACAGCTGCAAGATAAAAAAGATATAAAAAAAAGATAGTTAAGATTAGCTACTTGAGTATATATTGTTAAACCTGTTACTCTTCTTAACCTGTTATACCTGTTGCTCTTCTTGTACCTCGTGATCAGACTAAAAGGGGGCAGTTATCATGATGTTTAGTATATATAAAAAAAAGTACAAATGTCTGCYTTATGTAATAGAGGAATTAAGTAATGTGTAGGCTGCATGAGGAAAATTACTGAACAAAAGGGTTTTTTTTGCAGTTAGCATTATTTTTAAAAAAGTAAACATTTTAACTAGTACATTAAGATTTCATATTATACCAGAAGTTAACCCACAATAAAGTAAGTTCTAGCAGCCTGTGGTGAACTGAATTCTAAAGGATTTTAATAAGGAATTCTTTGGCAGTACTAATAGAAAGTATTTGAGCTTCATATGTTCTAAGAGTTGTAAATTCCTCTAGATATGTGACTGAGTGACTATATGTGACTGAGGTATTGATGTACTTATTACTTATGATCCCCTTTTATATCTGTGACCTATAGCTACTATATATAAAGGGAATCAGAGATATCTATGATTTTGTTAGTAAACTATAAAATATTTCATGAGGCAAAGAAAAAATTGCAACCTTGAAAAATGATCTATCTATTCCCTGAAGGATGAGATGAGATTAATCCCAAGACACTCTACAAACTTTAATGGCAAATAGTTTTGTTAAATATCCATGAACCTCTTTAATTCAGTCTTATGACTTTCACAAAATATGTGTGACACAAAAGTTTTAAAAGGATTTTAAAATGATCTTATTCCTGGAGCAAAGTATTTCATTACACTGTCATCTACATAAAGGTTAATCCTGCAATACTTAAGTAAATATGATTTTTTCAGGAGAGGACTAGATATGTACAATATGGTCATTATTTGACCCAAGATCCCACCATAAAAAGTAGCAAAAGAAAATCTCATTAGAGTGAATAAGTTTAAAGAAGAGCTGTATGTGGAGCAAGTTGGTGTCTGTACCTCAAAGACCGTTGAAGGTGACATTTAAAAGGAAAAATGAAGGCTCAGCTAAAATAGATGTTACCACTATCCTCACTTTTGATTAAAATCCACCAAAAAACATTTAGCATTAGAATAAACACAGAAGATTGGAGCCTGAATTAAGACTATTATGGCATTGACATGAAATGAAACAAAATAGTTGTGAAATGCACTACACAAAATCCCTGTTTAATCAGTAAAATGCAACACAGAAAAAACCCTTGACATACACTTGTTAAAGATCCCAAGAGACAAAGCACAAACTTTTGACCCATTTTAGAAACAGAATAAAGAATAGTGGGCTGGGGGTAGACTATGTGCATTATCTTTGTTTAACAGGTTATAAGAKTCTCTTGGCTTGAAGCTCCCTGGCATATGTGAGGGTGAATCAGGACATGTAATTCTCAGCAGTTCACAACTTTGTGGCATTTTGCCAGAAGAGCCAGCAGGTCATTGATTGTTATTGGGGAATCCCCTGACAGTTCCAACCCAGAGGAAAAGGGAGGGAAACCTGGGCAGCCAGCCAGTGCTTCACTCTCACAAGAACCCCAAATACCTTTTGGTGACTACTTACACAGAAACCATTCAAATCTTAGGTACTACTGCCACCCACAAACCTCATCATAAACTACTGAGAGAAAAGAAAATGAATTTATTTAAAAGCTGAAATCATGAGCTAGCGTTAAGCAGTATTTCTTTGCTTGAGTCAGAGCACTATACTTTATTACAACAGCAAAAATACCTCCTCAAAGAGTAGAATAAGACCTTTTAGTACACACCTTTCACAAAACACATATATAGTACTCTATGCTACCTAAACCCAGGAATCAAGTTACTAAATAATTTGACTACACTTATGTGGCAGTAGGACAAGTGATACAGTCAGTGCTGTCACACTAATTACTTTACAATGAACATGTGAAATGCACCCCTCTAATGCAGGTGGATGTACAGGTTACTGTACATTTTGATAGTCCATTCAAATGGATGAACAATTTGTTCAAAGCTGCCACTGACAGATTATGCATCTATATTCTCAGTACTGAAGTGGTTAACTTTATTTCTCCTGAAAACAGCTTATGCACTACAGAAATACAATACCATATCTCTCCATATAAACAGCAATAAGGAGAAAAGTTAATAATTACTTTAAATGTGACTAACAGAAAAGAACACTTCCTGGTTGCATAAGACCTTGTTTGTCCAAGGAACTGCTGAAGAATAAAATATCTTCCTGTCTAATTGTGTTCTTCAGTCTCATTTCTTTGTCTTCGCTCCTTTCCTCACTTTAAATTTACTCACCCTTCTCAACATATTCAGGAGTCCACAGATACACAGGTCTCAAAGTAGGACTCAGAATAATGTGCTGAATATTCCCATTGAGAAAAATTCCTGACTGCTTCTTTACAGCTCTACAGTGTCTTGGGAGAGACACAGTCTCCTCACGAGTTGTCTAATATTATCCAGTATTAAGGTCCAAAACAGCTAGGTAATGGTGGTTTTTTAAGCTACAAAACCACCTAGTCCTCATTGATCTTGAGAGGTTTGAATTATGGTCAGTAGAACCTTAGGGAAATGTAGAAATAAAAAGTTATTGAGTGTTAAGTAAGTTATGAGGTACTATAGCATATTGCCATGGAGACAGATTCATTTATGGCCTAGTCCTTCCACACAGTTATAAACCAATGCACAACAGAAGAGCATATGCTCAGCATGTCATTCCACTCCTTGGTGAAAGTAAGCAGTGAAGATGTCACTGGGGGCAGTGTAACTATATTAATGTACAAGGATAGGCAGCCATAGGTAACTATCTACATAGCATAACTTCAACTACAATCAGAAAATGAATATATCTAGATCTATAGCTATTCTGAAGTCTTGGTTCAAAACACTACTCAGACGTTGCGTACAATATCATAAATTAGACAGACATTACAGACAATATCATAAATTATGACACAAAAAAATGCTTTATGAAGTACTTTTATTTTCATAGGTGGAATTTGACTCCATTATGCCAGGATATTCATATTTTAGTGAAATATTTTTAGAAAAGCTGGAATCTGAAAATTTGAATAAACATGCCTTATGTTTAAGCTTTGTAGAAGTTATAGTCACCTAAAGTTTTGCTATTAGACCAGCATCAGAAAATCCCTCACCCCATTTTCATTTAGATTGGTGTAGCATGGGAAGAATCACCAATGACCTCACTTTTAAAGATGCCTGGAAATAATTATTCTACTTCAGAATGTTTACACTGAGAATATATTAAGTTTTGTTCCGGGCATTAGAAGAAAACTGCAAATATAGTCTTTGGTTTCATTTCCAACACAGATATCAGAACCTGTGGGTCCATTTTTCTTCTCATCTAAATAGTAATTACAATATATTTGCCACTGTCATCAATTCTGCAAGAGAAAAATCACTGCAACACACATTCCAATGTTAATATTAGAACCAAGTGGTCAGTCATAAAAGGTAAGAGATATAAGTGCATTCATCTATGCATTTCTTCTAAATACATTTCTCAAGTCTCTTCAGTGGTTAGGGCCTGCCTCTCCTTATCCACATCCCACAAGCTCACTGTATTGAATTGGTGCCAAAACTGTTATTGGCATCACCTTGGCAGTAGATTTTAGGCATGAGCATGCAATGGGGAGAAGAAATCAGACCAGAACTGCAGGTACTGTTTTACCTGAGGAATCAATCTATTTGCTCATGATGCTCACATGACCCACCAAGTGCCAGTGAAAACAGGTAAGAATGACTTGGCCTTCTGCAGATTTTTCTAAGAATCTTCTGAATTACCTATCCTGGCAAATGGACAAAAGCAGCTTTTTCTGAGGCATTAGAAGTAAAGGCCAAACTATATTATCCAGTGGAAAAAAAATGAAGAATAAGTAAAGCAAATTATGAGAGATGAGAAAGTAATAGCTCAGAAAAATGAGAATATTGAAATAGAAAATATCCTACAGACACCATCACAAGACCACTCCTATTTACAGTGTACAATCAGAAAAAAACATGTAGCCTGCTTACGCTATTAAGGCTTGGCAATTTGATGAAAATATCCCAGAACAGAATTGATGTGGATTTGAGCTCCCTGCCAGCTCATTGGCAGTCAGGGGAAGAGATGGGTGGTATGATGCGCATGCATGAGCCCACAAACTCAAGCTCCGTGCCCAGGGCAATTGCCAAAGCTTGGTTTTCCTGCAGGATAACCAGGATTTAACACTAGTTAAGCATTCAAGAAAGGGTTTTTTTTAGGCTTTGGGTAACTAAAAAGAAAACGGTAGGGTATAGATGTATTTCTGATCTCTAATAATACCAATGCACATTTTAGGATTACAGCCATTGTGGTCACATAGGTGGTAGCAAATTTAGTGGTTTTTATTTCTGTTTTTCTCCTAGAAGAAGCTCCACTTAGTTGCAAAACTTCAAAGTAATGGTTAGATCTTCAGGGATTAAATTTTTCTTTAGATTAAGTTAGTCAATCAATACTAAGTAAAAATAAAATGCAGTATATCATAGCACTTTGCATATATATGATTTTCTTCAGTCAGTGATTTCAAATTTATACTAGATGTTGAAAGGAATAGTGAGGTAAATGAAACTAAACATTTGCAGAAATTATTTCAAGAACATGAAGAAAATTCTTATATGCAAAAGATGTGATTTATGACATATTACTTTATAATATAAAGATACATCATTTTGTGTTTCAGAAACAATGGACAAGTCTCCTAAATTACAGAATAAATATTATAATTACGATAATAATTTCTAGCCATTTTTTCTCCACTAGGAAGATTTTTTTTTATCCTTACAAAGAAGCAAAAACTGACCATTCCTGTAACAGATTTGGCACATATAGAAAAATGAAAGTTAATTATATATTGATGTAATGAATGTACAAGCATCTGGAAAAATAGTCTTGTACTATATAAAGAAAATATTTTATAAAGATTTTTTTTATTAGGCTTAATTACTTACTGTCAGATACCCAGCACTTACTGTCAGGCCTCGCTTTGTGCATATTACTGTAGTGTAGAAGAATGGTCACAATTCTGCACAAGCTTACAAATTGTGCCAATAACCGAACTTGCTAGTCAAACCCAATTAACTTCTAACACCAGTTTGCTTACTAAAGTGTCTACTTGGTCAGAATCCATTTGTGCTGCAAAACTGATGCATCATATATCTTTTTTAAAAGTATTGTTTTTAGTGTGCTGTCAAAATTAAAAAAAATATATACTATCTATGCATTAGAAATTCTAAAGTAAATATATACTACATGTGCGTTAGAAATTCTAAAGTAACAAATAAAATTTAATTGAATACTTAACGTTTATAACATTCAAATATGCTGTAAGTGCATGATATTTTGAAGCATCAAGCAGTTCTCAGCTTCCTGCTGTGTCCCATATAGAGTCTCCATCACTATCATCAGTCATGCATAAAATAATTGTTTTTCTGCTCTTACAATAGAACCAAGAAAACCCTTCATTCTGGTTGAAATGAAAATGAAGGCAACATGAGTAATCACATCATGATGGGTCAGCTGTTGTGTACTGAGTAGCCTTAAAAGCAGTTCAATAATTTTATTTTTAACTAAACATTTATTTATACAGTTGAAAAGGTAAAAATGATCAAATAAAAAAATCAATATCACTTTTTTTTTGATTAAAAAAAAAAAGTGGAGCTTCTTGATGACACGGTCTGCAGAAATGGTAAAGAGATGCCTGAAAAAAAAAAAAAAAAAAAAAAACCAAACCCACAGATCTACACAGCTGAAATCGCATGAAACAAAAAATGATCAGTTTGTATTGAAGTTCCATTAATTAGTGAATTATTTCAGGAAACTGAATGCCAGATTTTTTTTTTTTGTGTAGCATATGTGAAACAAACTCAGTTTAGTTGAGCAATATATATTGTTGCTTAATTCATAGACAGAATATCCGTAGCATTTTTGTACAATTCTAATTGGTAGTCTGCTTTCACTTTGACTCTGGAAATGTCGCCATGTATCTTAGTAAAACACTGACAATAAGTGAAACAAAATATATTTCAGTTCTTCATAAAGCAAACAGATYTTCTAAATTTTTAATTTCTGATCTATTTCTACAAATCAAAAGACTTTTCTCATTCTCACCATGAGATATCAACAAATAAGTGATGCAGAATACTAGTAATGCAGTTTTACTTCTAAGTACATTGGTTTCTACATCTGTGTGCAGATCAGAAAATATTTAATTACATTAGAGAACTCAGCTTTTAGCTTACTGTGCATTTGAATCAAGCTGACACTTCAGTTTGGTTAATAACAAATACCTCCTTGACAGGAATATTTGGCCTTAGCCTTTGAAATGCTTAAGTATGTGCATTGCTTTACACGTGTGAATTGTCCCCTTGAACTCAAGACAATTTAAGTACGTGAATAAGTGTTTGAGGATAAGAGATTAACATTTCTTGAAAGCACCTCAGTGTTGTGAAGGAGAAAGTAAACATCATACAGTGATATATAAATACACTAATGGAGAGTCAGTGAACAAATAGGAGTGTCATGTTAGATATATGAAGTCATCCTTCCACTCTACTTGGTTCTAGCTGCATCACATGGAGTTTTTGGCAATACTTGAGAGAGATGCGGATCAACTGGAAAGAGTCCAGAGGAAAGCAATAGTAATAAATGAGGTTTAGGAAAATGAGTTAGAAATAAAGATTGAAGAAAAGGAGTTTGCTTAGTTTGGACATGTGAGACTTTTCACAGGACAGGTTGTGTTGTGAAATTTTATAAAACTTTATGTAAGACAATACTCTGAGTATTTCAGTACATGCTCTTTGTATGCAGATACACAGTTATGAGGATACATGACACATCTTCATAACTCTTCTTTATATGTTACATGTGTAAAATCCCTTACAAAAATCTCACTTACATGCTCAATTTCAAGTTGAATAGGCAATAAAAGTACCTAAATGGCTTTCAATGGACTTGAAACTCTATTTCTGCTTTCTGATAGAATCAGTTTAAGTCCCCAAATAGCATTCAGAATTTCACCTAAAAGTTATACCTGTTGGTATTAGCTAATGGTTTATAGATATATTAAATAAATGAAAAAGACAGTATTTTCCCCTCACAGCTCCTTCTGGATTTTTTTTTTCTCATTTGTAGGAAAAGAAATGCATGTGAAGCACCTAATGTAATCACAGTACATAACTGCGGTGGGTCACTTCCTCCAGTAATCTATGGATTACTGGAGTTTAACATCCTTATCTATGGAGATTAGGAGGAGATCAAAAACCCACAGAACAGGGGTGCTCATATCTAATTATCTTTATTATGACAGAGAATCATTGTTTTAAGTTGCAAGATAATAGATTATGAAATAGTTGTGTATAAAATATTGATATTACATGGATACTGTATTTTGACTGCTAGCATGGTGCATGCCATCTGTATGAAATATAAGATCTAGAAAAACAAAAATGTTTTTCTTAGTGATTTACAATGTGACATTTTTTTTAAAGCAATCCTAAATATGCAGTAAATAAATTATTTTCTTGTGATTGTATTCCAAGAGTGAATGTCTCGATTTAACRTGAATGAGGAAAAATCTGTAATCTGTACTATTTATCATGCAATTAAAAATTATAGAAAGATGGTAAGATAAGAAAAAAATTGACTTTCTGAAAATAGCTACAAACAGGCAAGCATTCAACATATGCCTCTGTAATGTATTTAACAGTATTTAAAATTATAAAAGCAAAAACTCTTCAAACAGTGAAACTAACAAGAAATAACCTAAGAGTTTCATTTATTCACTTTTCCTTTCACAATTACTATAATGTGTTTGGATGCTGCCTCAGTTTCATTTGGGCCTCTATAAATCACTCTGTTCTAAGGAAATATAAAGGTGTCTTCCTTTTGTAAGTATGTTTTCCTCCTTCAGTTCAATGTATATTGCAGACCATCCTATTATCCTACAGCACCTCATTATTTGTATTTTATGCTTTGTGGTAGGAAGGTGTTCACATTTAATTTAGATATAGTCAAGCGCACTTCGAGGTAGAGTTAGCCTTCTCCAGGCAATCACTGGAGAATGATCAGAGTCTCCCAATGACTTAGAGCACTACAGACACCTAATGAAGTAATACAAAGGATACCTTTACTATTGCCTACACAGAAAACAAAATTCCCTTTCATATCAAAATGACATCGTTATTTTCTACTACAGACTTTAAAGGATTTATGGAGGAAAGAGAGAAACAGAGAGAGAAACAGTAAAATATTTCAGGAAACATGAATCCAGTATCCAATTCAGACCAAAATATAAAATATCTTTTACAATTCAAATGTGTCTCTATGATTCAAAATGTCTCATACAATCAAAGCCTTATAGTCACTTCCTTGGCTGTTTCCTGAATATTTAGCTATTTGTACTGTGTTTATAGTTCTAGAAGAGTGAGGAAAAAGGTACTGTGGGCATTTTTGAAAAAGGCAGCCGGGGTATGTCTGCATTAACATATGCAGAGAAATCTATGTCTTACGAGCCTTACTGGTACCATAGCCCTGTATAGAGCCGTGGCATATATGTTGTCTCACTTGGCAAATGGGCAGAGGAACTCTCAGCATTTTATACCCATTCACAAAATGTAATTCCCTAGCACCAACCCAGGCTTGAAACACAGAACTAAACAGTTTCCCACCACTCCCCAATCCAAATCAGACAGGAGAGAGACCTCAATCTTCTGGTGCTGTACATCCATGTGGAATTCCCTAATTGTTGGGATGTTAGGTATTTGGTGTTGAGGTTTGATGTGGCCCTCCACTTGCATCAGAAGGCTCGCTCTACAAAACTTTTCTCTAAATTTTCATCACAAAAAAAGCTTTTACTAGAACAAACCCCTGTCTTCCAGCCAATGCCTTCTTGACAAGTCCCTGATGATCTTTAGGTATGATCTCCTCAAGCTCTATAAACTTCAGAGACTGAGGCTCACTCTAAGCCTGTTATTGCCCTAACACAGTCTGTTACAGAATTCCTTCTGTTTTAAAAATTTCATACTCATCCTTCAAGAGCATGATTACTGGAGGTGGCATATTGAGCTAAGTTCTATACAGACACATTGAGTGTATTCAATACAGATACATTTAGAAGTGAATTTTCTTAAAGTTCTTAAATTCTTTTAAAATTTACCTATTAATATCTCAATCTCTTCTACTCAAAACCAAACAATTTATTTAAGATTGACTTTTGAAAATCTGACTATAGGGGATCCCATATATTAAGGAAACATTTGGTGTTTCCTGAAGCTTATATAGTAAATTACAATGCAAATTACAATRCAAATGCAAACATATGCTATAAGCAAATACGAAAGTTCTAAAATTACAGTAATTCAGTCAAATAACAAGCTATTGATTTGCTCAATCTAATCAAAGAGCCTAACATTTGACTAATATTTGGTACCCTATTTTAATCTTTTTATGAAGATTATTAAGACTTATTTACCTATCTCATTCCAATAGGTATAGTATTGGAACTGTATTTTACCTAACTAGACAGTTAGGTAAAATTGAGCAGTTCCAGGGTGAAAGTGGAAAAATATATCTATATGCTTGCATGTTTACTTCAACTGAATGAAACAGAAATATGATGAAGGAAATACACAGGTCTTTGTGGGACTCTCCTTTTAAGAGTGAACCACAAATTTTATTCTGTTTTCTTGTAAGAAAGAATGAAATGAGGGATTACACTGAAAATATGAGATAGAAGAAAAATTCTTTCTTCTCACAAACAAATAAGTACACAAATAAGTCAGAATCAGTTTATTTGAAAGGTCTAGTTTTGTTGACCATTGCAAGATCAATTGGGCAAAATTCCTGCCTAATTCATAATTTAAAAGGTTATATCAATTGGAAGGCATAAGCTATACCCTGCAGGAGTAAAGGATGGTTGCTGTTTTTGATTAAGCAGGTATGTATTTAACTGTACACCTAAAGTAGGTATATAGTTAATTGTACCCCATGTGCTTCTAATCTAAAAGTTATTGTAAGAATCTAAAACATTTTTTAATGAATTAAACCCTTCTATCTAGCCTAAGTCCAGGGATAGAGGTAGATATATTATATGAAGAAATAAAATAGGCTGTTTCTAAACTGCCAAATAAAGCTTCAGGGAAGTCTGATTTTACTACCAGATTTTACAAAGCACTGTGCCTTAAAGTAGCCCCAGATGCACAGTTCAGGTTCATGCACCTCGTCTCTCTTTCCTACTTTATATGAGGTGATAATATCTTTTACTCACAAAGCTCAGAAAGATGTCCTTGAATGTACCAACCATAGACATTTATGTCATTAAACCTTGATTATAAAATTCTCCCCAAAGATCTGACAAATAGAGACCAATACAGCTTTATAAAAGTTTCATTAGCACTGGAAACAGTGTCTCATTCTAGCAGCCAAAATATCTTATTTCGAGCCCCTACACTAGGACACTACTTATTAGCCATAAAGCAAAAGATAAATCTATCAACTTTTGTTAAAAATAGATTAAAATTAGGAGCATGACTGAACTTAATATAGCCATTATTTGAATTTTAGTGGGTGGTGGAGTCTGGAACTCCAAAAAGCACACTATGCCTACAATGAAAAGACAATCCATGGCTATAAAATGCTTGTTATAAAACCCTCACAACCAACAGCATGTTGTATTCTGATGGAATATACCCACTATCTCTAAAGAACTATTTTCAGGTACTTTTATAGCCACATACAAGAGCAAGGAAGCATACTTATGTCTAGAACAGGAAATACTGTCAGGATCAGGCAGACAAATGGGGGAGTACAATGTACCATGGAGATTTATAACAAGTGTAACATAAAATAATTAATCTCTTGAACATACATTTCTGGGGAAAAAAAAATGTTAATAGCAAATTTTCAGTGGCATAGACCAGATTTTCCAACCTGCTTAAATACTTTCCATTTAAAATTAGCAATCTGCTTGCATTCACAAAGGCCATGAAAATATTTACAGTTCAGGCCTCTTCACATTAGCTGCAAGGCGACTTGGCACTGCTGTCAGGAATGCTTTCATACAAGTAAAGGACTCTTAGGTGCTCCTAGTAGGCAAGTATGACTGTGCTAATGAAGTATTTGCAGGAAGGGAGAAAATTGCCATTTCATATAGATGATAATATAATGTTTCTGCTTAAGCCAGTGAAATCATTTCCTCATTTATTATAATAGCTGTAATTATAATAGCTGTATCGTCATTAATAGCTGTATAATAGCTTCACAGTTATTAATACTAAGGTACAAAATCAATTTAAATTGTCAGAACTTTTGTTATTATCCAGCAGATATTAAGACTCCTTTTTCTTACAACTCTAATTTGCCCCCTAAGAATATTACAGAGTTTGGCCTGTGAATATAGAACTGAAGATAATAAAATCATTGAAGCAAATCTAATTTTTTTAAGAAAAAATCATATAAACTTTCTAAATAAAAATAATTCCAGCATGTTGTTTTCAATCCTTGAATATTACAAGTTAGATTACAAAAGCATTTCAGCAATCCCATCCATCTAGTCCGAAAGAAAATGCAGAGCATCCTGCTGTGATTGCCCAAATGGTCACACCTAGAAACTTGGCTATTCCAATATTCTTCCTTATCCCTTTGCAGCTTTCTTCTCTAGTAAAGCTGCTAGATTTTTATTCTGCTAAGCACAATCTAATGAGAAGAATACAGTTTGGTTTTCCCAATGAACCAATAAATTACCTTACCACCTACCTTCTTGCAACACTTAATGCTTTTTACTTCTAGTAGAGGAAGAATGTAAGGTTTCAGAACTGTGCTACTTAATCCATTTACATTTTGAAACAGAAAGGCTTCACTGTCTCTTATAAAGACACTGGAAGACCAGATTTTTCACCTGTCGCATGAACATGAGTGCAACAATCCTGCAACAAAATGCTGGCATTCAGTGTCATCTGCATAAAATATGTCATCATGCTGTGACTGAATTTTAATTAAGTGAAGGTTGCATCCAATTACATAAAAGGGCATATCCACATCCTATCACCAATTTTTACATATCAGTTACTTTTGAATGAGAGGCAGGTAGTTAGGTTATATGATGGAAATACTCTTTATTTGTGTGGAGGGGTAGGATATCCACTGTAAAAGGAGGAAACCAGGCATAAGAAGTTATAAAAATTCATCTAGAGAACAATTCATTCCCTGTCCATGTCTGAAGAGATACAAAGAAAGAGGACCAATGGGGTGGGAATCATATATATTTTTTTCTACTGGTCTAGAACACCATATGAGACATTCTCACAGGAAATGGATAAGACACCTTTACACAGGCAATCTTAGAAATCAGAACTTCGTCAAAGGATATAATTATCTTTTATCATTAAGGTTCATATTTACCTTTTAGTTCTCAGATAGTGACTGCAATCTAAACTGAGAGATAGGATTTTTTATGTTTCAGAAGTCAAGATGACTGCACATTCTTATTTTTAGGGTGTACAGTAAATAGCTCTCAAAATAAACTCTATCTCATCCACATCTAAAAGCCAGTACAATCTTAGGCCCGTATGGATTAAAGCAGAGATGGACATGTACTATAAAGTTGGGACTAGTCCAATGAATTACAGGATTTAAAATGAAGAGAAAGAAAGTAACCAAGTGACAGCATCTTACACTAGAAAAAAAGAAGCAAGCAACAGCAGTATAGGTCCTGGCTATATGCTATATGCTGGCAATTTAATCAGTGGTTTATTTAATTCACTATAGTTCTCTCCTCTTTTGCCTTTTGACATCCAAGATTCACAAGCCCATAAAGACACAAATTAGTTAATTAGTTAATGTTGGCAGTTTGAGAATGTAAAACACTGTGCTGAGAACTATATATGAGAGATTGAGGATACATTTAACTGTGGGAGTGAGAAACACACACTTTTCAAATATGGTAATAAGGGAGAGATAAATACTTTTGCCTAATTAAACTAGGCTGCATTCTGTTCCATATAAATATACAAGATATATGTCTGTGTCACACCACACAGCTACATCGCCAATTTGTTTATATAACCAAAAAGCACAAGTGCAAAAGCACTTACCCATTCAATAGAACACTACAAACTCTATGGTTATGCATAAAAGATTCACAGGTTTATGCAGTAAGCAAAGCATTAAAGATTATCTAGACAGCAAGAAAAGATTGTAGAATATTTACTGTATATATGCTATACAGACATAATATGAGACTGCCTGGCATTATCATTACTGTTACAAGATAGTTCTTCTTCATTTGGAGGTTGGGAGAAGGTTAAAGGGGAAAAAGAGGGAAAAAGATAGGGAAAATTAAATACAGGTTCATGTTTCCTGACTTCAAGGGATTCTAAGTTTAAAAGACTTTTGCAGAATATTTAAAAAATACCATCTGACCCTTCCAAACAAGGTGCATGAAGTTCAGCATTTAAGTCGTAGCACCTGTGTACAGTAATCTAAAGCCATATGCAGATGTAACAGTACAATGATGTGCCTGAATATGGAAATTCCATATTTTAGGGAAGGGAAGGGAAGGGAAGGGAAGGGAAGGGAAGGGA
>NW_020455921.1:3358818-3397618 GCF_003342845.1 Nothoprocta perdicaria | reverse complement strand
AAGGGAAGGGAAGGGAAGGGAAGGGAAGGGAAGGGAAGGGAAGGGAAGGGAAGGGAAGGGAAGGGAAGGGAAGGGAAGGGAAAAGATAGACAAGTTACGTAATTTTCCTCTCAGTGTATGACTATAGCTGCTTTATGACTACCCTAGTAAAACTATCTTGGAGTCACCTTCTCTTAGTGAAACTACATATCTACCTTTATCTTATTACTGTGAATAATTTCATACAATCAATCTGGATGTCTGTGAAAAGAAAGACACCAGCCTTCCAATGTGATATATCATATTTTATCCTGCATGTTTCCTGTACTACTCACTTCATTACATCTGTTATAGTTCATCCAATATTGGACTTTGTAACATATCTGTTAGATATCCTTGGGCAGATATCCATTGAAAATATGCTGCCAGATTCTACTAAGATATTCTGTAAATATATCTTGAACAAATAAGTGACCTTTTTTCCTGGAGGCAATCACATTCTCTGTCTTAAAAAAAAAAAAAAAAAAAAAAGCCCAAGCTAAATATATTTGCTTCTTTCCTAGAAGATATGAGGGGGCAAAACAGCCCTAATCATGGCTGCATTACTTTCTTAAGTGATGCTGACTTGGACTACAAGCAGGCTAAATCACAACAGGAAGTATTTCAGTGTATGCAATGAGGGAAAAGAGAGATATTTATAAAACTAATAATGATCAGGTACCAACAACTAGTAATACTAAGTTGTGTAATGCACAAAATGATACCTCAGTTACAAATTCTGAGACTCTGGATACTCAGAATAAGTGTTCATAGCTTATTTAGCAACTGCTTTTTAGTGTGGCATTGTAAAGAATGGTGGAGAGATGTTAAATAAAAGTCCCCAAGAAGTTGAATAAGAATAACGTTTTGGGACCTACACTTGGAACCTTTACAGCCATGCAGCAATGTACAAGCCAAGACACTATTTACAAATGCCCGTAAGGTTGACAGTTGCTTACTGTGTATAATTTACTCAGCCCTCTTCTASCCCTTACTAACTCTACAGTTCTGTAATAGTCCCTATCTTCTTCAGGGTAACCAATAATTCTTTATGTGGTACTAAATCAATGCTTGTCTGAAGTCCAGATAGACTAGATCTCTTGTCCAAAAAATGACTTATCTTACTGAAGAAAGATAACAGATTGATTTGACATGATCTATTAGCCCTTTGTTTTATCCCATTTACTCCCACATCTTCCATTCCTTCAATATTTCCCCCAAGTTTTTGCCTGATGGAATCATACGGGTAAGTCCATATTAGTTACTTATTTTTTTTCTTCTCTTAAATGCACTCACTATCTACGTTATTTTGCAATTTTATACAATCCAAATTATTTTAAAAAATATTGTTGATTGTGACTTTATATTCCAGTACTCCAAGAACTAGTTCATCTCCTTCTCTCCCTGTCTCCAGTACTTTGAACATTGTTCCCACCAATCCTTTAGCCTACCTGCCTTAGCTCCTGTATTCAGCACTGTTGCTATCAGAAACTGAAATAGGTCTCCTATGTTCAGCCTTGGTCCTGTTAAAAACTGAAAAAGGGGTTAATTCACTTTTGAATGTTGTAGATAAAAGATCATTTTAATCACATAGAGACCCCCTTTCTTCTTTATCTTATTTAATATTAATCCATTTTATATACTTTATTCAGAAATAGATTTGGAAAATATTCTCCTTTTTTTTCTGGAATAGGGATTCCATAGAATTTTTGCACCTCTAACTGGAAAAAATGTAGTCTCTTACAAACACACACACACACACACACACACACACACACACACACAAATTCCTAAGGCCAGGATTCTAGCTGATTTTACTAAATTTCTTAGTTTTTCCTTTGTAACTGAAAACACATTCATAACAAGACTAAATTAAAATTACAATAGCATTTCCAAACTTCTGAATGTTTGACTTTGCAATTTATATCTTTTTATGTTTAATATTTAGCATAAAATATAATATCTTGTGTAAACTATTTCCAGTTTATAAGAAATTGAATTGAAAATATTGACAACTAATTGATAGTGAATACAGGTATGTGTGTTTTCTGTGTGAATTATGGTTAGGCCTAAATGTCACAGAAATCAAAATCTTTCATTTGTAGCTTGATCTAATAAAATACAATTACAATGCCATCAGGAGGGAGGCATCTCTCTCACAGCCTGGTGAGCACCCTGGAGAGTATATTTTAAGTATGGTAGAGGGTAAATTAGCCACAAAACACCCATTAATGCTAATGAGAGCTCCATGGTTAATTTCCTGAGCATTGTGCTGAAAAGGTACAGTAGGTATTGGTTTTAAGCCTTGCTACCATACATTTAGACCAATAAGATATATTTTAAAAAGTGAAGAGACCATCTAATTGAAGAATTAAAGCTGACCTTATGGCATACCTTACACAAAGCAAGTTAGTCAATATACCAAATAAGATCTATTAGTAGCAGACACTTTTCTAATATGAATTTAGTATAGTATTTGTATGCAAGATGCAAATCAACTGCAAATGGAAGTAAAAAATTCACTTTAACACCATGATTAATCTTTCCTTTTTTACCTGGGCTACTATAGTCATCAGATTGTATGGGACACATTTCAAATGCATTAAGTTGCTATAACTTAGTCTGTCCATTCCATTGCAACTATATATCCATCATTATTTCTATAGTTAATTCTATTTCAGTGACATAATTCACTTACGTCACTTAGCTATAATTCAGTATTAAATACTATTTTTGAATGTTTACACTTCAAAATAAAATGCTAGAATTTAAGTGGAAGGTTCAGCTGTTACTTTGTTAACTGACGTATTTCTAACTCATGTGGTACAACAGCCATCTCTGATTACATGGACATTAGTGAAGCTTTTTATATGATGAGACAATGCTATTGAACAACAGAATCAAATCTCAAGGAAATGTTTTGTAATTTCATTAAAGTGGAATATGATTTTCCTTCCATGTATTGTTCAGGACATGTAGGATATCAGTCCCAGAAACACTTACAAATTAAATAAGTTTATTTTAATTAAAAAAAGAAAGACATTTTAGAATATCTTACTTTGGTGCAGAAAAATGTTGACTTTCTTTATGTTTGTATGATGGTCAGGTAACCATAGTACCTTTGTCAGCTCACACTGATCTCCCTGTAATTAAACTCTGTTTCCTTGGCTCTTTGTTTTGAATGCACAAGAAGAAAAATCCCCCAATTTGGTGTTCCTTTCTATAGATATTTCTGCCTCTTTTCAAAATATGAAATATTTGAAATTGGTAAACCTTTCCTTAAGCCCCTAGAAAAAAAAAAAACTGTCATAGAAAGACAGAAGGAAAACTTTTATTCTGTTTTCTTTCATATATTTCTTCAGTTACATACATTACACATAAGGGTTGCTTCTGCTTTCTTCTTGGAACAGACATGTTCCATGGCCACATTTTCACTTGGTAAGACTTTCAGTGCCAAAAAAGGAGCCATTTCTGTTCTCCAAATCACAGAGGTAAGCATTTCAGTATTTCACCACCTACCAAACAACTAGAATTCTTCAGCAAGTTTCCAAAGTATAAGTAGATCCATTGATTTTACTATGTTTAACACCAGTCAAGGTGTATAGTATGTAAAAGCAAAGAGTCTCGGCCCCAAATAACACATAACTTAAGCTCAGGGGAAGACTGTTGGCCCACACTCTATTATAACTGCACTCCTAGAATTCAGTTCATATTCATATCATTCAGGGCATATTCAAACTATGTAATGGCTGTATGGTCTGTGTAAATAAAGTATAAACAGAAAATACTCAACCCAGATTCACTTAGATGTGCATCTGGAAAAGGAAATTAACAACTGAAACATTTTCAAAACCATCATATTTAACTACATTTAAATACATTTAATTACCTAAATATTGTATAATTTATCTCTTAGGTACTAAGTTCTAGTATGCTCAATGGAATGTTGGATATAAGGATTTCTGATGCATGCAGTAACAGTTCCCTGAGAGGCATTTAGATTATCATTTTGTTTGTATTTGCAGGTGCTCTATATTTGAAGATTCAGTATACAAAACCTGCAGTGTGAGTATGAACTCTTGATTTTCACTGTGGTATCCAGAAGGCTTTTAAAAAGGCTTATTGGCTAGCAGCTGTTCATGGAAAGAACCATCATGCTCTTATGCACATAAAGAAACCTTAGACTTCACATAAATGTCACTCCTTTTAAGGTTCAGTCGTGCTATTCAGTTTCTCTAATGCATGAAGTTAGGGAAGCATACAAAACTGCAGGTTTCTCTCTCATTCAAGATGAAACATTCAAACAAATATTCAGCATATAATTCTCCTTATCAGTTTTTCCCTCGCAAGTCACACTTCTACTTAAGTTAATTCAATCCTAAATGAATGTTTGACATACAATTGGATATCGAATTGCCACTTTAAGAAGCCTTTGTAATACTACTAGTAACTGCTAACATAATTTACATATATATTCCTTTTATGTTCCTTCTACCACATGCTTTACAACAACAACCATTGCTCCAGTATGTCCAAACATAAACATGGCATTTTTTCTTTGCTTTAAGATACACAGATTAGCCCCAAAATCTTAGTTTGCCATATTCTAAAATGAGTTAGGAAGCTGGCTATTCAAAGGATTTATCAAAGCTACTATCCTTATCTGATGATGAACACTGAAATGATTATTCATCAGATTTTAGCTTTCARATCAAAGTGATATGGTACATGGAGAATTTTAGCTGCAGTAATTCAATGACACCCTCTGGGAAACAGAAGCTAGATTTTCAATGTTAATGCTTATCCATCCTCTAGTTTGTTTTGCAAAAATTCAGATGTTAGTCACACCTCAGGTTTCTCACACCAGGTTAGATTTCTCCATGCATGGAGTGAATGTCAATTATATACCTAATCCACAGACGAAGCTGATTCTATAGGTTTAGACATACAAGTACAAGTGATCAAATAGTCTTCCTAATAGAACGAAATCCTAATCATGCCAAGAAGGGACAATATTTCATGTTTGAAACTGTGTCTACTTTTAAAGACTCTCCAGCACAATTTTCATAATAAACAGATAGCAAAAAGATGCTGAAAAATAAGCTTGTGGAAAAATATGCTTGGGACCGTGGAGTGAAATGATGATTACTTTTCCTGTAACAATCTCTTTCTGGGAAGCCATATCAGAGAATACTAGATAGTTTATTTTGCTCAGAAAAATAAAAATTAAAAGGCTAAATAGAGATGCTTAGTAATAGTGATTCCTCTACAGAAAGCATAAACTCAGTGAAGGCTAGGGTGTTTCTTAGCAGGACATGCTATATCATTTGATAGCAAAAGGAAAAAAAAAATGCTGGCACTTAAAACTGGCAGTGTAGCTATCCATTTAAAACCCTGTATCAGATTACCAAAACCATGGGATGTCTTATATAAAGCTGGATAACATTCATGATCAGTTTGTATCCAGTACAAAGCTTCTCATAAATAAATAGGGCTAGAGGCATGTTTTGATGGCAGAGGGCAGCATACTGCTCTCTTCTTATTGAAAGATGGCCCTGTTTTAGTAAAGATATGTTTTGTTGGCAAAAACTCTGCTATCATCTGKTTAAGTGGAAGGATGTTCAGACATGAAGCTCAGGCAAACATTTTAGCTTAATCTTGAAGGCAACTGATTTACTTTGTAGCATTTCAAGGCTATTTATTTGACAGCACAGCAGCTTGTTTGCCTGAAATCAGTGTGACTCACAAAATCTTGTTAAAAAGGAATATAGAAGGAGAAAGGAGAAAAGTAACAAGAAAGAGAAAAAGAATTAGGATGACTTTGAAATATAAGTAGAAGGAATAAGGACTCATATTCCAAAGGAATAAGAGAATAAGAATATATCAAGTAAGCATAAATTTAACTGTATGTTCCACTTGAACCCTTTAGCGGAGCCCCCACTTACTTCTGGCCAGCAATTTTTCTTGCAAATAACTTCACAGGCATCAGTGGGACAGTTTCTGAAAGTTATTGCACTTTCATGTCACTTAGAAGTRGACAATTTAGTCTTTGAGATSATAATTCATAGAAATAACTACAGARTAGTCAAAAGAAAATATAGGACACAACTCTACATTTCACTGTATAAACTTAAATATCAAAGTATTGGAAAAGAGGTGGCAGTTTTAACCACTACGAACATATGAAATCAGTCTTTTAATATTTTTCTATGTATTTCACACTCACCCCCCCAAAAAAAAAACCTTATTTTTTCACTCATTGTTTTTGTATTATGAAATTGTGATGTGAAGAAAATTTTAAACATTAGATCTTCCCTTCCATTCTACTCCCTCATACATACCTGTTTTTTTCCACTAATGAATGGTAAACTATAGTGCAATTATTATTTAAATAAAAGAAATTGTTCATTTGGGAACATACTACTTAACATGACTTTGAATAGCCAACCCTGAAGATTTTGTAGTCATCCTTTGTGCTATTCTTTCCCATAAAATCCTAATCGACTATCCTTCCTTAGCCTAAATCAACATAGCTAACTTTTTATCTGAAACATTAGCTTATCTTTTTGTTAGAATATCTGTACTGAATTATTTAGACACTCAAAAATTTCCCTAGTATTGTTATAGAAAAGCTAATGCTGTTGTCAGTCTCACTTGAAGAAAAATTAGATAGTCACTTATCCTCAAAGTCAGATTTCCTTGTTACTGGCATACTACCAGTGAAACTGAGACCAGAGAGATATTTTCTGCAGGTCTGTAATACGTACAGCACTGACTGCTCTAATATTATCCTGTCTCAAAGATGTGATTCATTTCATATTTCTACATTAATGTGATATTTCTATATTCACTTTTAATACTTACTATATGCCTCCTTACTCTTTCACTTAGCTTGTCTTCTTTTGTGATGGTTTTGCCCTGTAACTGTCTTGCTGCTGTAGCTTAGTGATAGAGTACTTGACAGCTGAGGATTCATTTTTCCATTTTCAGTAAATGGGAATAGAGRCACTATCCTTAAAAAGAGTTCCTTTGATGTACAAGTTACAGATGCCCCTGTCACCGCAAGTCAATGGCCAACAGCCATCATTTCTTCATCACTTGTATGTAGGTGTGACATCCTCCATCTGTCTCTGTTGCCACTTACTAACCCAACAAACACAGCATTTAGGGAAAACAYGTAGGTAGATGGAATAAAGGGGTAAGACCTGTACAAAGGATAGATTACTCTCTCATTCTCACTGATCATAGCATTATCTGGTGGAATAGAAATACAATTAACAGTCAGAAGAAAAGGATTCAGCACAGTGAAGGGGACATATGACATAATCCCCCACAGAGCCCTTTGCTAGCCAAACTAATTGTTGTCACAGGTTGTGCTGTGAGGTTCACATGTGAGGCTGGGATCTACATGAAAAACTATTTTTGTCTGTCACTGCAGACCATCATAAGACCGTATTTTAAAATCACTTACCCAGTTTGCTTACTGGGTGTATCTAGAGAGACTAACCAAACTCTGTCTACAATATTTCTTACATAGAAGAGCAGCTGATTYCAGCTAATTAGCATTCTCTTATTATCTAATGCAGTACCTCTAAATTTCCTCAGAGTGCATTTCTCATTCAGTACCCAAAAAATTACTCCTGTAGCTCATCATGTATAATGCCATACAGTTTTTGAAATAAAGTAGAACATGTAGCTTAATTTAGTACTTTGGTCTGGTTGAATGGAGTCAAAAATGGCAGTTAATAATCTCTAGTTCTCCTTTGTTTTGCCTGTGACCAGTGAAGACCAGTGAAATGGTTTTACCATTTCACCCAAGTTGTAGCGTGAACCCCTTTAGCGGAGGAGTAAAGAGAATCCTCAGAGGGTTGTAGATATATGTTGCCGGAAAAGCACAACAAAATCTAACAAGATAAAGAACACTCAGGAACTGAAGATCTTTAAACAAGGAGACCTTTAATCAAAACAAATGGGTACTGTAGGAACTCTCTGGAGAAAGATTTCTACAAATGCTCTCATTTTCCTCTCCTTTCATTTGTTATTCCAGTATTTACTGTTTCCTGGAATTTGCTTTTCTTATTTTTTTGAATACAATAACAATCAATTTTTATATCCTGCAGTGTGGATGTATTTGTTACAATAGAAAAAAAAAGAGAGAGATTTAAGGGGAAAAAAAAAATATTTCTAAAATATCAAAAGAAGGGCACGAATAACATTGTTTCATTATGTTCTACTATTTATTCCTAACTGATATGCATTTTTCTGTGCCAGTTTTAATTAGGAACAATTATTCAGAATTTAAGTAGGTTTCCTGAGTGTGCAAACTGAGGTTAACTGAGAGAAAAGGTGCACAGTAATTCATTTTGTCTGTAAAAATCCTCAATATCTAAGCACTTGAATGTGCTGCTTTGAGCTCTAATCTGCCTGCTACATTGGACAAATCTTATCACTGCACTTTGATATTTAGCTTTCTACAGATTTGAAGTTTTTTGTTTTTGTAAGGAGCAGATAATCAGGATCTTATAACAATAGAAACCAGGCGAAGTTTCTCCTGACATCTATGTATGAAGTATCAAAACTGGATTAACAATAAAAATAAATTACAAGGAAAAAAAAAAAAAGAAAAACAGAACTATGCAACTGCATGAGATAATATATGTAGTAATATTATACCATAATATTATACCATAAAGCTTTAATCAACTCTAGATGTGTCCATGCATGGAGCATAGTTAGCCTGGAGTAGTTTTGCCTGCAGCTCCTCTGAAGACACAGGTGATGCAGCAAAAACAAATGCTGCTGTTTTGTCATATTTAAAATATGACATATTTAAAAAAAAAAAAGGAAAAAGAAGCTGATTAGCTTAATAGCTCTTACAGTGACTGACAGTAGTGGAATTCAGCAGCAGTTAGGGGCAATGTGATTGTGTCCTTCCAAGGACAAGGATCAGGGACCAATATTCCTATAGATATTTAAGCTACTGGCTAAATCCATTGTTTGGACCCTGGAAAAAGATGGGAAAGTCAGATGATAGGCTTTCAGCTTGGAAATCCTGTCCAGAGCAGAACAGAAGCATATCCCAAAGGGGCTGTCCTATTTTTTTTTTTTTCTCAAATGCTGATGATCATAAAGCTAGTGGGAAAACTGATCTATGGCTCAGTGGATACATGAACCAGTCTTTTGAAGGGCATTTTGTCAGACCACAAATATTCATCAAGAAACATTACAAGAATACTGATGGATCATTCCTGAAGTACCATGTGGCCAGGTTAGATAAGGCTGCAGGTATTAAAAAATTATACTAATAGGAAAATCTAACAGGTGAAAGGCCTAACACAAGGATTTCCATAGTATCCCTAGCAGGGGAGAATGCCTTCAGTGACAGAAAATTTTAGAGGATCCTAGCAAGGCCACACATCTACATATAGTAATACGTAGAGGGAGGGGTCCTCAACCTGCAGTAAGCACAATAAATATCAGAGACAAAATACAGAGAGCAGCTAATATCTGTGGATAATTGAAGTCTACTACCTCATGTCCCCAAGGACATTTAGTTAGTTAGTGACAAATCTGGATATTTTGCAAAGCTCTGTGGATTTACAGTCCTTCTAATAGAATTAGGAATTGCATTGAGACCAGATAAGGCTGATTCTATAGCATTCATAGATGAGGTTTGATTCAGAGCAGGAAAAAAAAAAACATTCCTTCCATTGTGTGCACTTTAGGCACAGTTCTTCAGATGTAAAGTTTGAGGGTACTACAGTACTACATTGGCATAGCTAGTAATCAAATGGTATAAGCTGATGGGCTGCATGTGACGGCTATGACACAGCAGCTGCCCCTCCTGTGGCTTACAGTTTTGAGAGTTTGCCTGCATATTTTTAATCGGCATATCCTTGATACTATGTGCTTCCATCAGTTCAATCCCTAGGCTCTTCAGTGAATATCTAAATTCTATTTGCAGAATATAATCTGGCTAGTGCCATTTCTGTGGCACTGTATATTACAGGCACTGAAGTTAGGATAATCATGACTGAATGGTATAGAGCTTGTCTTCATGATGACACAATCTCTAACTGCAAATAGCTCCCATCTGGAACTCAAATATTACAATGACAAATATTACAATGACAAGTTAATCTGATGTAACAAGCTGTAATATCTTACAAAYATACCCCTCATCTTGGATGAGGGGACAGAGTGCACCTTTTGCAAGTTTGCAAATAATATCAAACTGGGTGGAGTGGCCAACACAGTGAAGAGCAATCCAGAGGGCTGTGCTGCCATGYAGAGAGACCTGGACAGGTTGGAGAGTTGGGCAGAGAGGAACCTCATGAGGTTCAACAAGGACAAGCGCAGGTCCTGCACCTGGGGAGGAATTSTGAAAAAAACAGTATAGATTACTGRTTGACTTGCTGGAAAACAGCTCCGCAGGGAGGGACCTGGAAGTCCTGATYGACAACAAGTTCACCATGAGTCCGCAATGTAGCCATGTGACCTCATGGCCAATGGGATCCTGACTGCATCAGGAGTGTTGCCAGCAGGTCAAAGGAGGGGATCCAGCCCCGTCTCCTCAGCTTTGGTGAGGCCGCACCTGGAGTATTGCGTGCAGTTCTGGGCTCCCCAATATCAGAGGGATGTGGAGCTTCCGAGAGGGTCCAAAAGAGGGCAACAAAGATCATTAATGGACTGGGGCACCTATYTTAWGAGGGAAGACTAAATGAGCTGGGCCTGTTTTCTCTGGAGAAGTCTGACAGATGTGATCAATGTGTGTAATCATGTGATCAGTATGTAACTGATGGGAGAATGTAGGGAGGATGGGACCAAACCTATTTACCTATTTGTAAATAGGTTTTACAGAAAGAAGATAGTGAAAATTTTATGCTGGTTTTCAGAGGAGTCTTTGTCATTTCACTGAGTAGCCGCAGTGGAGAGCTGCTTAGAATACTGCTTTTTCACAACTTAGATTATCAGGAAAATTCTGTGATACTACCACACCAAATGCAGAAAGAAAATTTTCAGAATCGTCACACACTTAATTCAAATTGAAGGGTATTAAATAGGATTTGCCCACAACTAGCTTTTGCATTTTGTACACTGCATTCTGAAAAATATCCCTTCAAGATGAGAAGCTATGTAACTAAACTAGTGAAACTATTCCATATATCAGAAAAGGGGGGAAAAAAGTACATGCTGTGCGAAAGATTATTGCCAAACATACCACCGTGTTATTTTCAAACTTCAACTATATATTTTACAATTTATTTCAGTTAAAAATATACACGTGTCATCAGAAAAGCACTGAGGTCTGCCACTGTATTTTGGGTATCTGATCTTCAAAAGTGCTAAATATACAACAGCATTTCAAGAGAATGAAAGGAAGACATTCAAACCACTTATGCGTATTTGTTTATGGACTTGAACATACTTTCTCTATAAAGCAAAGCTTTCCCAAGCATACATTCCAGATACAGATTTTACAGTGGAAGTCCTTACAGCTAACCAGAGATACCAAGTCTAAAATGACTATAAAGGAAAGTATCTATATCTATCTATATTGATGTTCAAGAACTAATCTCTTTTCTTAGCATCATACAGTGTAGTCAARTATTTCATGGCAGCCTTCCCTAGTTTCTTCAAATAATACTGTTAATAACCGTGAGAAATTCTTCCTCTCAGGTCTGCATTCTCACCCTCTAGAAGCCTGGCTGGTAAATATACTTTCTGAAAGAACTATCCCTATTTAGATCCAGCTGTATGACACCAAATATACTTTGTTTCYTCGTGACTGTGATAATATGAGTAAAGAATATATAGTGCTGCTATRTAGTGTGACAAATTACATAACTGACCTATCTTCCCATTGAATGCTTATATGGAAACAATTACTTTATATAGAAATATTTTAAAATCCTTTTTAACTGTTAGGATTATATATAGTTAAAAGGGTGGTTTTGATTTTCAAATATCTATCTGAATATCTATCTTTAAAGCCTGCTTGGATGCAGCCCTGTGCCAYATGCTCTAGGTGACCCTGCATGTGCAAGGGAATTGAACTAGATGACCTCTGAGCTCCCTTCCAACCTTAAGCATTCTAYGATTCTATGAAATCTGCCTTTAATTTTAATTTGACCGCAACTAAACGGAGTAAGGTTCATTTTTTTGCTTTTCTGTAATAGGCAGAAAAATTTAAGAGAAGCAATGTCACGATAAATGAACAAGGTGAAGTACTATTTAATGCTTTGGCAGTCCAAGCATTAGTATTATGTTACATCTCTCTCTTGGTCACTTCCAAAGTCTATTAAAAAAAAAAAAAAAAAAAAAAAAAAGGAAGAAAGAACTTTAAAATTGCAATGCCCAAGTGCTGTGTCCCTTTCAATTTGCTTGACATTTGTTTTTCAGTTCTACTGATACAGAAGGCAACACTTCTTGTGTAACAGTAGTCTGTCCGTTTTTTCCCACAGCCATCACACACCATGGATGAAGTCAGCAGGAATGGAACACGCCGCACAGTTCTCGGCTGCCAGCCACAAGCTCGCAGGCTGCTACAGCCAGGACTGCATTTATTACTTCCATGTTTTATATGGGGGCATTGCTTTYCTGGGAACAACTTCCAGTACGGTGGGAGCTTAGGTAGCACCAAATACAACACATTTCAGAGGAGATGTTTTCTCTCTCTCTTTTTTTTTTTCCCCAAGCATTTTGATACTAGCAAACAAAGCTAGTGCATGTGTTCCAGAAATGAAGCTTGCAGGCTGAGTGGAGAGGAAGAGCATTTACAATGTGGAATTGATCCATTTTAAGTGTTCTAGTTGGCAAATGAGTTGGAGTACTGAAAGAAAAAAAAAAAAAAAAAAGACTAGAGACTGTAACAGATAATCTGGCATGAATCAAGGACAATATTTTGTAGGTGGCTTCAGCACAGAGCAAGGTCCATTATGCTCAAAGGACACTGCAACAGAACAATGGAAGCAGACAGGAAGTCTGCACTAATAAATATGCCCACTGGGCCAGTGCCACTGCCTCGCATGGCATAGATACATACAGAAGGATTATACACTAAATGGTGCAAACACAGTCCAGTCCATCTGTCATAAACATTAAGTCCAAAGGCCACAGGTGCAGATTGCACTAAAAAGTAAAAATTACATGCAGACAGAGACCACTTCATGTAATATGGAGAAGAAGAAGTTAAAAAAAARGAAAACAGCAATACAAAACAAACAAAAAAAAATCCAGTGATTTGTTTCCAATCAATAGATGTTCTCGGAACAGCCTTGTTTGTCCTTGGCAATCACTTCTTCCTTTCCTTCTGTTATTGTAAATTCATAACATAGATTTTAYTTTACAAAAGTGCTCTGAATATACAAGACCATTTTTTATTCAGTTAATAAATCTACTTAGTATTTGGGAAGAAAAGGTAAATAATTTAAAGTAGGATTCAGTCCATCATTCCAGTTTCGGACTACAGTGTGCAGAGAAGAGGATATGTTTTCTCTTTAGAGATGGTAGATGGGTTCAGGTACATCTTGTTTAAGGTATATTCATATACTGAAAAGGTAAGTAAAAAGGAAAATAATTTATTTCTAGCTGTCATAGTTTCTCTAGGGAAACGCAAGGGACATTTGTGTCCAATAGGCCCAAAAAAACAAACAAAAAACCATTCTACAGCCATTTTACGTAATACTTTTACATGTACTTTTACATTTCTCATACTGAATATACTGAGTATGTCCACTATGCCTCTGTAATTTACCTATATAACACKACACACTAGATAAAACACTTGAAGAGGGTTTAATTTTTCTCTTATTTCAGAATCACCACAGGCTTGCAACCAAACAGCCAAAAATACAGGGGAGCAGGGGACTCTGATAACATGAAGCTATACTGAAGCTGTAATGGGTCCCCAAAATAAAATTCAGACACTCCCAAGAAAAATGGTTTTCTCTTTAGCTACCAAATCAATTGTATTTCAAACTTGTGGAAATAAGACGTTCAAAACCGTCCCTTTTGAGTCACAATGATGTATTTGTTGAACCTGGCTTGCATTGTTAGCCATTGGAATGAGACTGCCACTTCTTCACAGCAGCACTTGCGAAAGTGCCTTATAAAAGCTGAAAGCAGTAATTTTTTGATGATATGTCAAATAGTGGTAGATTCATGTATAGAATCATTTACCTTGGTTTAATATCTACTTTCTCAGAAACACTATTGCTGTTTCATGAACAGAGGTAGTTTTATTCATGCAAAAACCTGTGGAACTTTCTCCAATGGAACAGGCATTATCTTCTCATCTTTAGTCAGCATTGTCCATTTGCGCCCAATTCACTCACTAGTGAAATCTGACCTGCAGAAATCACTGAGCGAACCTGGTGACTTTGTGATGAAACTAACTTTAATACTATATGTACAAGTAAATAAGATGTACTGGATTTTCCCTCTCTTCGGGGCAGATTTTTGATAATTACAGCAGATGCTACGATCATCACAGTAACATGTATGAATACTATTTCTTTGTTGTGCTTCCAGTCAAATACTCTCAATATTTAATATTACAGAAGGAAGTCAACTGAATAATACTTTCAAAATATTACAAMAGCATTCAAAGACCCAAGAAGTCTTTAATTCTATAGTTATGATTTGTATAGTCCCCCTATAGTTTTTAATTTTTGAGAGATAACATATTAACATGGCACTAATAAGGATCTGAAAAGCCTAAGTCTGGTAAATTAACTTTTGACAAGAGCTAACTATGGGCAACATCATTCTCATTTTCCTAAAGGCTTAAAGCATTTAGGAAAGTGTTTAAATAAAAAATAAATAAAATTTTAAAAAGGCTCTATTGGATGTTTCTCTACTGATGATTCCAATATTTTAGCTGTGATTTCTGCCTTTCAGCTCTCTTGAGTTTTAATTCTTTTAACCAGTTCACATCTCCGTTCTGGTCAACAGGTGACTAGATGCAGTCCCTATTTTGCAGGTTTGTGGATCCCTCTCCCACTAGGGAGGTAAGTTGCTCCYTTACTAGGGACTTTTGCAGCATCTATCTTCCAGGTAATTATTCCTACCCTGAAGTGGCATCAATACCTTTGACTTCAGCTGGCCCTACTGCTCTGCTTTCCCCATTTCTCAGTGACAAGGAYAATCCTTAGAAAGCTTCCTCTCCTTGACTCAGTCTACTTTTTCAATTGCAAGCAGACAAGTCCTTCCTCTGCCACACAGTAAGCCAGCTAGCTCTCATATAAGAACCATGGAAAGAAAGAAGCTTGGCCTTGCAGCAACACTTACATTTTGCAGCCAATGCCATGACGTTTGGTCACACAGTGCGAGGTCACTCATTTCTCATTAGCTTGGAGATCAGGTGGAGTTTACACCCGCTTCACTTGCAAACAGATTCCTGTTCTAGGAAGTCGAGGAGGAACTGAAAGAAGTTTCAGCCATCCATTACTAACCTTTRTCACCCAGATCCTTATCACCGTGTCTTTTCACCATGAGACTGGCAATGTACATGCTTCCAACTGCTGCTCCTCAAGCTATTGTGTTGTCACCACATTTCCTCYTCAGTACTGCATCATGCTGCCATCTCTCCCCTGTGACCTCAGCCGGTGAGGAATAGGAATGGTCATTTCATGCCAGAATGCCCAAGAGGGAATGGTACCAACTTGTAATTTGTTCCAGGCTGCTCCTTTCCTAGATACTGTGCTATCACATAGCCATAGAAACCACCTATCTAGAGTCCTGAAGYACAGCTGTCTCACTGCAGTGTTAATTTTTCAATTCAACTATTTAAAACAGGTAAGCTATAACAATGCATTACCATTTTTGAGAATGTGAAGATACGATTAAGTTGCATCAATTATTATTCAGTTCATTGATGTACTATCTCATATTTCTGCAATCATACTTTTCAGAATTTCAGAATATTTCAGAATATTTAAGGTTGGAAGGGACCTCTACAGATCATCTAGTCCAACCTTCCTGCTCAAGCAGGCACACCAATAGCATCAACTAAAGATGAATTTCCTATTTTACTAGGCCCTAGCATTAGGGCTATACAGAAATGACCAAGCCACTGGGTGCTGGCCCTGGGCAGTAAAGCAAACATAGCAGATAATAATGTGAGAAGCTAATAAAATTTACAGATAGTGCTTTGAGAAATAGCTGGATTTTACAGGTAGGCATGAGTGAGTTATGTGAGACCAAACTTCATAGATAAATGAAGAAGAGCATTGGAAAGAGCACACGCAAAGTGAACTATGCTCAGGCCATAGAATATGTAATTCCATATGACATGTTGGTGATGATGTSATGATTATGATGATGTGATTCTGTATGATATCTTGAGTATGTAGGTAACGATATCACAAACAACATTGAACAATGGATACAGCTGTGTATCCATAGAACTGTGACCTAGAAGCAAATGGAATAGACTGTTTGAGAGGAGACTAGAGCAGGAAAAGGAATTACGAGGGCAGTGAAAGCAGATTTCAGGACGTAGGAAAAGCAACAGCAAGCTGCATGATTCCTGAAAACAGTGCTGTCTGAGGATACTCTCTGGGCACTGCTGCTCTTCACAACCTAGGTCACAGCAACCAACCAAATTTGCTGTGACCGTACTGTACTATACACATATCAAATGTACTTCTGCAAGCAGGTGGATTGGGATGAGGGGAAAGAGATTTCTCTAATAGGAGAATGTGCCAGTGGGGTGTTGGTATTACTGTGTTGGTACCTATTTTAGGCCTGATTGCATTGGCACCTTCCCCAATACTTCCTAACATCTTCCTGAGTATATGTCCATAAGGATTTCCTGAGTATAAATCCACAAGGTTGACTACAAGATCATGTTCCCAAGTATAGTAATTTCTATTGATGAATCCTTTCCATTTCTTTGATCCTCATGTCTCAACTGTTAGTCATGTTTTGTTTTGGCAYAGGCCAAAAAAATGCCTGCTAATCACTCCTTGCTTTTCAATATCTTCACTTCCRAATCTAGCTGCCATATTTTCCTGCAGAAATTTCATAATGTGCTTTGTATGTATTCATATACATAAATTTTATAAAACATATGTATACTAATAAAATGTTTCAGTATGCATACACATAGGTGAAAAGTTTAAAATATACATATGTCCTTTCCTGGGCTCACATAAAAACATGTAGATTGCTATAMATTTTCTATTAACAGCACTGGGACAAACTATCACATACAACCAAAATAGTTGCCTACTAAAGAAAAATATAAGWCTGCTTGTTAAATATTTCATATTTTGTGAAGCCTATTGTTAGTGCTCCCTTGCATTATATTAGGTAGTCACTTATGTGTGTTACGTGAGCACTTTTTGGTATAGTAAGATTTTGTGGCAAAAGAATTATTATGCAGTATAGAGCCAAACATAAAAATCTACTCTGCGGAAAGAATTGTTAAAAACAAAGCTCTTCAGAAATTACTTTGCTTGTAAACATAACCACAAGAGATGTATATTCACTAGAAAAAAAAATGAATATTTATTTGATTTACAAAAAGATGACAGTGTAAATTTTGACCACTTAGAAATACATAGTTATGTGAGAAACAATTAGGATTTTGACTGTGAAAAGGAAGCATTAACTGCAGTTATATTTCAATGTTAATGTTGACATTATATATATAATATATAATATATAATATATAATATATAATATATAATATATAATATATAATATGTAATATGTAATATGTAATATATAATATATAATATATAATATATATATATATATAATTTATATATATTTATATATTTCCTGGTATTGAGATACATTGAATTCAGCTTCCAATTGATTTCAATAGGAAATTAATAACATCAATAAGAGGCTGGACTATTATGTTGAATCTTGACATATGAAGAAGTGAATAAATAAAAAACTGCAATAACAACAAAAAAACTAATACTGACTTAAGCTACACAATGAAAGGGACGGGTAACAAATTTCTGATACAATTCCATAAAGTAAAAAAGAACAGCTCTACCAGCCAGTCTTACGCAGTCAGTGAAAAACACCATTCCTGATGTTTTYCATTCTTAGAAGAATAGTTATCTCTAAAAATCCTGACGTAAAGCAGTAGAACACTAACATGTAAATTATATTGATGTTTTCTTTTGATACAGAAAATTTTATTATTAGAAATKAATTAATAATCTATCTTTTTTTTCCTTGTGGAATGTTTGAGGTTATAATTTATTTGCCTACATTTATTATTCTAATTCATTGCCTCTAGTTTATTTTAGATTATTTTGCAATCTGTAGATTGATAACATAATTACAGGTAAGGAAACTTAATTAATTCAATTTCTGATGCAAAAAARCCAGTTTTCTTGCTTATATGCAGAGATTTTCAGTAGTACATTTGTCTCAATTTCTGATCACCACTCTCTGAATTGCCATCTAGAGATAAAACCACAGTATTTTCATACATGCTTAAACAGACCATACAATGCTATAGTTAGATGACAGATTATTCCACATCAGCTAATGCAAAATATTAGAAATCACCTTCATACACACACACACAAACACACATACATACACACGTGTGCATGCACCTGCACATATGCACATACAGAAAGAGTGGATAAACTTTCCTGTGACATAAAACCAAGGTACATCACAATAGAATAATTTAACTCCRCATAGCTGCTTTGCATTAAAGAATTTTTACATACCAAATACTAATCTATTAAGTGATTAGGAATCTTACTGATAACACGAACCTACTGTTCCTTAATCATGAACAATACTACTGTGGTGTCCTGTATTTGATCTGGGTCTAGATAAGAATAGCATATTTCTTGACTGAATTACACATGTCCAGCATCATTATTTTGGTCCTTGAACTTTGGGAGGTTATATCATACAATGTCATGGAAAAAGGCACACCACATGTTCATGCAATTTATCACATAAGGAAACTTAATTGAAGCAAAACAATATTTAGATTTTTGGACTTTAAAATTTACTGGTTAAAGCCAGTTCACTCAATATAGTAAGAAGCAACTTTACTTCACTCTTTGCACTACTCTTCAGGAAATGCATTTGATGATGGTTTCTCCCCAACAATGGCTAATAAAGATAAAGAGTATCAGTTACTATAAATGAGCTGTTCCACTCTGGTACAGCAAAACACAACTTCTCACATGTTCTACATCCTGTGAAATGTGAAAAAGATTCCCAGAGTAATATTGTGTATGAAAATGATATGGACATAGGATTTTTTTCTGGGAAAAGAAGGTGGATTAAACTTTTGGATTCTAATCTATTTGCTCAAAACAAAATCAAAGCAAGAAGTGAAATAAGAAGATGTCCTTAAATAAAGTGCAATTTCATCTAAAAAAAAAAACTAGAGTTCCATGTATAGCAGGAGATCTTTGACCAGGAAGTCCAGGTGCAACTGGATTACAGGTCATGCACGTGATGTTACAGTGAAGTGTGGAAATGAACATACCTTGTGGGTCAGACATTCAAGAGAAGTTAATGACATCGCTAATGCTTTCGTACCTCGCTTTATGCTGTCAATAGTTGTCAAAGTCACCAGCGAATTTCAGAAACACCAATAAAAGAGTTACTGAGTCTCTAGCACTTAATCTTCATCTGTTAAATCCTTAGGAATTTTTAAAGTTTCAACARGTACAATTAATAGCAAAATACTTTCCAAAGTACTTAGTTACAGAGCTAGTAAACAGAATGGAGATGTACGGTTTGGGTTTTCTAGCTTCACAGAAACCAACCTAAACATAAGCTTTTACAGCTCATATGTGTTGAAAGACCATTTCATGAACAGGCTACACAGGTTGATTCTTATCCTTCTTTTAAATCTCACACACGCAGAAATAAAAGTCACAAGAAACTATGGCTTTTAGAAAAGAAACGATAACTCAGCTTTATACAGAGTCTGACTGTGTTTCACTCTCTATGTATAAATTTGTACTCGCATGCATATACACATACACATATACATACACATATATTATATATATTCATATATAACTACACATGGGTATAAAAACACACATGAAAATAAGATGGTGATTTTAAAATCATTGACTAATTTTAATRCTCCAAATTTCTGTTATCCCAAAATGAGGAATAATTCTTCTGTTATTTTAACTTCCAGCATCTGAAAACGTGACTCTTAAARACAATCCTCTATCTTCATAATCCTCTACATAAACATGACCTAGATGCATTTCTCTTTGCAACATTTGCAATAAGTTCTGTAATAATTCTAGCACCTATAACATGCATTGCAAGCTATAGCATGCTACAAAATTCACTGTCACTTAAATTACGCTATTTAAACATTCTGTCATTATAATTTTTTAACAAGTATTTTTAACATTTCTCTTTGAAGAATACAACAGTATTTATTGTAAACCATATTCTGTTACTACATTTTAAATGAAAGTTATCTATTAGAAGTATAGAATGTAAAATTACAGCACTCCGCTTATATTTCAGCACTGTGTACTGACCTCTACTGGCTTGTCCACTGTAGCTTCCATAAATACTAAACACAGCTTAATTTTATCAAACCTTTGCACTCTCCCACTCCAATTCAGTAATAAATTTAACTCTCTGCCTCCTGCCACATTCTGTCTGAACGAAACATAAAAAAGCAAAAAAATTCCAATTTCTCACTTTACCTATAGTGAGTAAGACACCAGGAAAAAAAAAACATCATTTAGAAAAAGAAAATCTAACATTACACATGTAATTGTAAAAAAAAAAAAAAAAATCTGAAAACTCCATCTTACTACTTCGGTTGTATTTATGTCAGACTGAATAATTTATCAGTTTTGATTTATTCATCTGCTGCCTCATGTGTGCATCATTATTATCCATTTGCTATACAAAACATTTTTACTTTTTCCAGTACCTAACATCTGACCAGTGATTCAGGCCAGTAGTATTAACATAACACAAATAACAAAGCCATGAATAAAAATTCGTCATCTTCAATCATCCCTTTTGACGGACTTCTGCTTCAGAGAACACACTTGTCTCTAGAAGCCTCTTCAGAGGAAATATTTGCGGTAATTAGAACAGAGCTGGCAGCTTATACACCRCAAAATAGTGGATCAAAGTACAGAGCAAGTCTGACATTATAAAAGTATCACTGTGAACAGTCATTACTGTATTTTATTGAGAAAGTAATATTGTCACCTTATCCTTACTGAGCATGAGGTGTGACCAATCTACTTCCTAAACAATCACAACAAAAAAAATTACATCTAGATCTTCCTATGCCTTATGCATAAGTTTAAGCAACTCCAAATGTCTTTAAAATGTCTAGAAAAGTCTTTAAAATGTCTAGAAAAAATGATTGTTCAGTGCAGAAAATGAATGTTGGTTTTGTTGGCATACATAGCAAAGCACATCACATATTTTAAATCTTTTTCAAAATTAGTTATTTGTGAAGATATTTTGTATAATAATTTACCTTTCTTTTATTTCCTACATATACCCACATCACTCGTTTCATTGAGCATGAGCCTAGAAAATATTTATTTTGAATGGATATCTGAGCTATGTATGTGGTTTTGGGKTTTTTTTTTTTTTGTAAGTTTCCCTTGACTTCTTATACACTCCGATTTCTCTGCCTTCATTTACAGCAGCTGATCCTTTCATCATTAAGCATTCTCGCTGCCAATATTTTAAAATTGCAAGCAAAAAACTAATTAAAAAAAAAAACACTAGCAATCACCCCTTCCTCTAGATTCAGGGGGAAAAGTGGCTGGTGTCCTTGGCACTCCGCGTGGGCATTTCCCCCGTGATGACCAGCAGAGGGAGGAGAGGGGGTGACCACAGAGCCCAGACTAATCCCCCAGGTTAAACTGCCCGGGAGCCTGTTTACCATCAGTCCAAGCACAACCAACCCATCTTTAACATCTGTGGTGAAAACTCAGACGTGAGGTTTGCCAGAAAATACATTGATGCTATTTTTTTTTCATCTTACCTTTACCTGGTGAGTCATAATACGTATCCAAAAGTCTGTTGTCTTCTGATTTTGATGGATTTGTCAACACTCTGCTGCTTTGACTGCTGCTTCTAGGACTTCGATGAACGAGTGGATCTGGTCTCCTTGTTCTGGCCTGTGAGGAAAGAAAATCTTTTGATATTTTATCGTTAGAACTGGGCCTTTGCTCAGTACACTGGAGCAAAGACATAACAGCTCTGAGACTTGCAAATCAGTATCATTTTCCTTAAGTGGGGAAACATAATCAGTCCTAATTAGATTTTCCTAACGTACAAATGAGTTAAAGATATTGATTTTTACTGAACCTGTTGCCTGGATCACAGTAAAACTATCTTCTTTTTCAAAAGGGATTTTCAAGCAGAATTTCAGGCAGCTCCATACAAAAAAATACTCCACAGCAGCCCCAATAACTTTTTTCCTTACCTCTGGTATCCCAGTGAGGTCACATTGTGTTAAAAACATCCTGTCAAGCTTGGTACAAAAGGGCTCCAAAGAATCAGAATGTAGAAGCTATGCAACTTGCTGACTAACTTTCCTCTGTGTTATTTACCAACCGCACAAAGAAAATGCTGTCTATTCAAAACACAGTTCAAAACTCTCTTCACAGAAAGTGAGTGAACAAACAGTCCCATGTCCGATGCTGCAGTCACATCTCCCATGAGGCCCGGTGATAGCTCTGGGGCATGGGACCGAGTGACACCACCAGCACTTACTACAAGGCACTTTTGTAAACAAGTTGTGTGTGCAGGCAGGGAAGGAGGGGAGGGGTTGCTACTTTTTCTGCATCTCAGCGTTATGCTGTTTTTGCTTGATCAATGTTAAGCAGAACTTTAGTCTATTCATTTATTTCCTGTATGCTGTAGTACTCAAACAATATTACCCCCACTGCGATCACATCCTTTTCTTCCAGGACAGACCCAAAGAGAACATCTGGAATTATTTTAGGATCTAGATTTGGGACTCTGGATCCAAGTTAAAAGGCAGAAGTTAATTTAGAGTCTTCTACACTCATTAAAGAAAGAGATAAAGAAATTTACACTCATCAAAATTCAAAAAAAAAATCTCACAAATCTTTTCTTTGAATCATTAAGGAAACAGGCCTCAGCTATAAAAGCCACACTTATATCTCCTGAATTCAATATTGCCAAAATTCAAGGAATTCAGACACCACATTCTGACTTTACTTCATTATACAAATGATATAAATAAGATTAATTTGGAATTACTCCATATATCAGAGAACTATAGAGTCTGTATTATAGTTTATTTATATTTTTTACTTATTTTAATCAATATCAATCATTTCATGTATCCTGAACATTACAAATATATCCCCTTTCACTCCCGCTGCTTTCATTAGTTTTGACCCATCTATTCTCTGGAGAGTCTTACCCTTATGTCACAAGTTGGTCACAAACCAACATCCTGACGCGCCAGCACAAATGTCCTTTCCAGATTCTAACAGGAGTGATTGTACCTTATAATCCCCGTACTTCCAGTACAGGCCTCTGGCCACTGGCCTCATGCAAGCTAACACAATGTATTTCTTTATATGTACAATAACTCACAGACAAAGCTATTCCCAGATGTGGAAAGATAAAAAGAATTGTTCCCATTGATCTATTTGTAATTTTGGTCTTGAACTCTCAGATCGGCACTGGAGTCCTCTTTCTGCCGCTCAGGTCCAGTCATCTTGTTTAAAAAGCAATCATTGTCATGCCTGAGGTTTTTATAAATTGCTAGAACGTACTTTTATGTTTCCAAAAGTCTAAAACACCAGCACTATAAAAACACCTGTTGTGTATATGTTTGTGAGAAGGCAATGTAAGATACAGTAATATTATGTTGGAAAATAGGTCAGTCCTCAGTCCGGTCCCATTCAACTTGTTCATTAATGACTGGATGAAGGCAAGGAGTGCTCCCTCAGAAAGCTTCCTGATGATACCAAACTGGGAGGAGTAGCTGATAGCCCTGAGGGCTGTGCTGCCATCCAGAGAGACCTGGACAGACTGGATGACTGGGCAGTGAGAAACCTCATGAAGTTCAACAAGGGGAAGCACAAGGTCCTGCACTTGGGCAGGAATAACCCCAGACACCAGTACAGGCTGAGGACTGACCTTCTGGAGAGCAGCCCCGCAGAGAGGGACCTGGGCGTCATGGTGGATGTCAAGATGACCATGAGGCAGCAGTGTGCCCTGGTGGCCAAGAAGACCAATGGGATCCTGGGGTGCATTAAGAAGAGCGTCTCCAGCAGGTCAAGAGAGGTGATCGTCCCCCTATACAGAGCCCTGGTGAGGCCACATCTGGAGACTGTGTCCAGTTCTGGGCTCCCCAGCACAAGAGGGATGTGGAGCTGCTGGAGAGTCCAGCGCAGGGCTACCAGGATGATCAGGGGCCTGGAGCATCTGCCCTGTGAGCAAAGGCTGAGAGAGCTGGGCCTGTTCAGCCTGGAGAAGAGAAGACTGAGGGGGGACCTGATCAGTGTCTATAAATACCTCACRGGAGGCAGTAAGGAGGAGGGGGGGGCGGCCTCTTTTCAGTGGTGGCCAGCGATAGGACTAGAAGAAATGGCCATAAACTGAAGCATCAGAAGTTCCACAGGAACTGAAGAAAACACTCCTTAACAGCGAGGGTGACAGAGCCCTGGAACAGGCTGCCCAGAGAGGTTGTGGAGTCTCCTTCTTTGGAGATCTTTAAAGCCTGCTTGGACGCAGCCCTGTGCCACGTTCTCTAGGTGACCCTGCGTGAGCAGGGGGGTTGGACTAGATGACCTCTGAGGTCCCTTCCAACCTTAAGCATTCTATGATTCTATGATTCTATGAAAATATACAGTAATCTGCTTTTTCCAAGGTCTGACTCCTCAGTATAAATGCATGTTCTGGTCTCAACATTAAGCACTGTTCCTAGCTATGGGGCTAACTGTGAAATAGCTTCATAACAGCACAACTTCTTCCAAATCTTTATTCCAGAATAAGGTTCACTCCAGATAAGATCCATTTGACATTCAATTGCTGATATACTTCCACAACTGAGTGATACGTGAATACTAATCTAAAGTCAAAAAGTATGACTCCTAAAATATAAAGTTTTTCCAGCAATATACTAAGTGATAGATTACCCAGATATATTCTTCTTATTCGTACTTGAAAATAATGTCTTCAAAATAAGAATGGTGACTGATTTTGCAAGCAAAATTGTCATTGTCTCTCTCATGAGTTAAAAAAAAATGTAATTATTTCTCAGTATCCAATTAACACCCAATATTTGATCAGAGTCTGCAACTGTTCCTTGTCAAGCAGTACTGTGCTCCAAAAATAATCTCATATAGAGACTAAATGAACCTTCACTTGTGCATAATAACTGAAGATACTACAATAGTTGCTTTAGCTTTTTAATTTAGGTTTCGAAAAACACTAGTGCCAATAGGGTGTCATTCACTGATTTTTGAATCTACTTTTTTCCAAGTTTACATTTTAAGCTCTTCTCATTTCATATTGAGTAATAAGGCATTGACAGTACAGCACAATATATTTATTTTAATTCTTTCCAGTAACCTCATTCTTCTATCTAAATATCTATCCCTCAGGAATGTATACCATGTCTACTAAAATACATGGGATACACAGAATCTTCTTTTCTCAGTATCACCATGAGGCCAGAAAGTCTACAACCTCTGTTTTAAAGTCTCAGAACTGAAGCACAAGGAATCTTGCAAACCAGAACTAATGGGAATTGTGCAGCTATGCTATCTCTTCTAAACTTCCCCAAACATGACACCACAACAACATCAGTATCTGCAGAATAGTCTCTTCATGTATGGTGTAAGGTTTTGGCCTATCTCTTTACATTTTATTGAAAATATTAACACATATCATTAAAGTCAAAATCCAGTGTTAATACAGAACAAAATTAAATAGATATGGGCACAGCTGACAGACTTCCCTGTGTTTCTCTCAAGTAGTCATATCAATGCTTATTAATGACTGCTATGAATAAATCCTTGTGATATTCCTTGCTATGTCTAGGTCAAGGATGTACCATAAATGTCTACTAATTAAGCTGGATGCTCCCTTTCTCTTAAGCTTTCTCTGAGTTCTAGTCATCATTTTGAGTATGTCAGACCTGACATACAGAAAGACTGTACAGAAGATCAAGGTCTACAGAACAGAAAGCTTCACGATTTAACTAGTAACATTTGACTACTTCTCTCTCCTCTGTTACTGACTCTGTAACAAGATTTCACAGAGTTGAATTTTGTTTTTAAGAAAATTTACTGAACCAGAAGACAAAGGAGCTTAAAGTTGTAGAATTACTTTCAGATAATTTCAATACTACTACAAGAGAAACAACCAACCTCAATCTAGAATTAAATTCAGCAAATAGATTAAATTCATTGCAAATACAGCAGAAGGAGTGAAAATGTCAGTATGTTACAGAAACMGTTTTATTTTTTTCTTTTTGTGCCTGATTCTGGCTTACATTTTGAATAGATTTCCTCTAACTTTGATGTGCGTCAGATTACATACGTTGGATGATATTTTTGTCATCTTTAACCTGATATTCTATGTCTCACATTTAAAATGACACTCATGAAAGGGTATTCATCTCTGGGAGTCCAATCTGAGACATCCCTCACTCTATTTTCTAAGGTCTGGGCCATCAGTGGCTCCATTTAACTTAATGAGAACCAGATTGTTTTATTTATGATTSTCAAAACTGAGACAGTAAAGTCAAGCTCATATTCTCCTCAGTTTGTCTTAACTACCTCCTGCAATCTTTTAGTACTTAAACGATGCCATCAGAAGTGTGCATGAGTGATTTTCAAAAATTACCTGTTTCCTGGCATTACCTTCAGTCTTCATGAAATAAGAGAGTTAGAAAGTGTAAGTTTTGATGTTGATTCACCTAATGTTGGTCACATGGGAGCTAAAATGTGAAACCTAATAATGTATTTAATGGCAAAGACTCTTTCTCCTCTCTCTAGTAGTCCCACAAGGGAAAAAAAGACCAAGCAAGATTGATAGTAATTATGCACAGTGAAGAGCCCTAGCTGCAATCACCAGCCTGCTGCAGAATTCTCTGTGGACAACAGGCAGAGTTGGCAAACAAAAGTGCAGGGAGGAAAGAAAGAAAGAAAGAAAGAAAGAAAGAAAGAGAGAAAGAGAGAAAGAGAGAAAGAGAGAAAGAGAGAAAGAGAGAAAGAGAGAAAGAGAGAAAGAGAGAAAGAGAGAAAGAGAGAAAGAAAGAAAGAAAGAAAGAAAGAAAGAAAGAAAGAAAGAAAGAAAGAAAGAAAGAAAATGCTTTTTCTGAGTAAGCAAGAAGTATGGCCAGCATTTTAAAAACAAAACAAACAAACAAAAATGCAAGCAGTCCAGGCAAAAATCATTTAGTTAGGTATCCAATAACTCCATGAATAAAGCTGGATAACAACAAATCACATGCTTTCATCAGGCAGGGGGAAAAATCAAACAAAAGGAGGTTTTAAAAAAAATCCCATTCTTCCTCCTTCTGCATATAATTACCATGAGTTACAGTTGAGGGTGAAGCTGCAGAGAGGGGTGGGGGAGTGAAGTGAATTTGAAAAACAAAAGCTAGGTAAACTACTCCAGTAGTCAGACTGCTGCAAAAGTACTTAACTAGAAACAAACGCTGATGATGCTTTTATTCTGGTCTTCTGATGTGTCTTCTATAGGTTGCCTCTGCCAGGGAACTGTGCATGTGCTCACAGTCCCGACTGCTAATACCACATTTATTTATCTATTTTCAACCCCAATAAACTCTTAACGGTTTAACATAAAACATTTGGATTTTTTTGATATACACTAAATAATAAAAAAGCCAGAAGCACAATAGGCCATAAGGGAATTAAAGAGACGTTTGTTCAAAGTCCTATTAAAAGGTTTGTTCCTTTATTTATATACATTTTAACAACACAATTTCAAAGCCTTTTAAAGAAGACTCCTCCTCCCTAGTTGCCTGCCAAGATAGTACTTAGATGAAGGAGGGAGTGGCTGCTCTTTAAAAGATGATGTTATCTATTAGAGAAAAAGGGACAGAGAGATATAAAAAGCTTTCCTAAAAACAATTGTCCAGAAGGGTCGATGAAAAGACACAAAAGGATGAGGATTAAATGTGAAGAAGATGGGAACAGTCAAGAGTGCTGAGAGAGAGGGGAGATTTTTAAAGCATAAAGAGTTCTGTTAAGGTCCTTGTAGCGACACTATTATACTAACCACACTCAGTATTTAGGCATCTGTCAGGTAGTCATTGTGAAGCCCTTCACAAAAAGCAACCCTCACACCCCTATTTCATAAGCTAGCTAAGGAACACAGACCAGACATATGCAGGCAGAGGTTTGACTGTACAGCTGGTTTCTGCAGAAGAACGGAACATGCTTTGGCAATTGACTGTGTTTCAATGCAACCGACAGCATTGAAACCAGAAACTAGAGGTTTTTCTTTTTGGTGTGCTGGGTTATTTCATAGCAGGTATAAAGGTGCTTATTGGGGTGCAAGAACTGTTAGGTGCGGTTGAAATATCTGMAGATCAAGATGAGCTCCAAATTCACTTTCCTTTCTTTTAGGAGCAAATAGTGCAGTGCAGGTCCCACTGACAGAGAAACCCTTCAACAGCCCCCACAACCCTTCTGTTCTTTAAAAGCATGTTTCCTCAAAAGGCTGCCCACGATTTCCACCACAGTAATGTCATCATGCATCCAGGTAACTTGAGCAAAGCTGCCTATGAGCTATTGCATACAGTCTTGCATTGAGAGTGGACACCAGATCAGCCAGCAAGTTCATGGTGAGCTCTCTTAGAAGGGTGATGAGCTGCAGTTTGCACTAAGAGTTTTTCTACACCTCACAGCTTCATTCCTAGAAATTAGGAAGCAGATATCGCTCTCTATATAAGAATATCTATATAAGAAATCTCCTGCACATTTAAGGAAGATCTCTACCTTCCCAGTAGGCTACAGCAAACTACATCAGTTTTAACTGTTGATGGCCTTGAGGTAGCCTGGACCACTACAGTGAACAGAAGTCTCCTATTAACTGTTGGGAAGAGGTTTTTATCTTGTTTTGTTTTGTTTTGTTTCCTACAGCTTGGCTACAGTAGTATCCAAAACCCTCCTGAGGAAAGCTGAATGAGAAATGCCTCCTCATTTTGCAGGAGAAATTTCACCCTGTGAAACTAAAGATAACTTTCATTAGCACTGATAGGTTTCTGATATGAAACACCTCCTTAGGAAGAAATCTTCAAAACTCTGCTAAAAATATTTCAAGGACTCTGCAGTTCTTAAACTGAGTGTATAACTTTAGTGCCAATGCTTTAGATTAAGTTTGGAATAGGTTTTCTGAAGATATTCCTTTTCCCCACTAGATCATTATTGCCTGGTCTGAATCTGTACACCTCTCAATGGATGATTTTGCATATACTTGAGGAGGAAAAGATTTTGAAAAACGTTTCTTAACGCCAGTTTCTGCATTGTACAATTTTGAAGCTACTAGCACATGGACTCACGCTTCTGGAATCAGAGCAAACTCCAAAGCTAGCATTTTACTTTTGTGATATTCAGTTAATCAGGCCTGTCAATTAACAAAGCAACTATCACCTTATTTATTCTGTGGAAGTGAGTAGTGCATTTTTTCCTGAAGGAATCTCTGAAAAGCCTTGAAACAAGCCTAGGTTATTTATCTTAGATCAAACTAAAAGACTTCTACTTAAGCAAATGTTACTTGCACACCAGAGTCCTGTAAACTTTTCAGTCTTGTATTATTCCACTAATGCAACAGTAGCTAAAAAAAGAAGTGCTGAAAGGCTAACAAACTCTCTGTAAAAGATTTTACACTTACTAGAATAGAAACAATATCCAAAAGGAATTATAGAAAGACTTGAAGCACATAAAGGGAATTTAATCTTTATGTAACATAGCCAGGACACTGAGTTTGTCCTTACTATCCTGAAAAGGGTCAGAGAATCCTTTGTAGGAGCTGTTGCTCACCTTTGATCCATTGCTCACCAGCAGGAGGAAACTTGCAGTACACTCCTTAGCAATGTCATGCTAGACAAAGCAGGAGAGTCAAATCTGTAACTTCTCCCTTTGCTGCAGCAGTGCTTCCCATGCCAGCATGGACCCTGCAGAGAGCTCTTAGACTCAGCACAAGTGAGCAGACAAGAGTAATGCCTGCAATCATGGGAGTGAACTTCCTAGAAGAAGGATCAAAAGTAACATCTTCTACCATCTTCTAGATTTAATTTCTTAGTATGCTCCAGCATGGCTTAAAATATGAGGCTGTGTGCAACATGTGTTTTCTCTCCCCTTTCCTCAGTTTCTGTATAGGCTGCTTAGATGACCCCAGCAAGTCAGCAGGAAGTGAGTGTTCATGCAGCCAGGGTGTTCATTTCAGGAGACTTCATTTTAGAAAGTAGTTTGCTTGGACTAATCACTGCATTTTGAAATGCCATTAACAGAGAGAGACAAGCTCAGTGAGGGTAATTAGAGAGTCCCTGATGATAAAAGGAGCAACACCCAGTTCACTGGATGTATCGAAGAGTGCAGGGATGCCTTATGATTCTGAATCTTTCAGCAACACAGAAAGCCACCAGCCAGGGCTTGGAAAGAGGTTTGGCTGCCACCCAGTGGATGCAGGTGCCAATTTTGTGCGGTTTTACATCTTTGCCTTACCTGTTTGTCCTCCAGGTACTGGCAGAGAAAGGAATGCCTGAAGGATTTTTATTTTACTTTGTTTAATCTAGAAAAGCACATTTCATCTAGAAATTTAAATGTGGCTTTTTTATATGGTGGCTCAGAGTCTTAGAGTCAGGCTGGAAATTTGTTTTGCACATCTGCTGTAATCCTTTCCGCAGAAATTAGATTAATTACTGAATAAACTTCCTAAAAAAATAATGTCAATATAGTTTTTTTATTACTTTTTCTGTCTGATGCACTGCTTTCCTTTTTTAGCCAATCTTAGTACTTATGGCCTAATGTATGACATATGAGTATATGACTTGGAGGCATTTACAGTGTAATTTACCAGAAGAAAATGGTAACCAGAAGAAATGGCTTATGAAAATAAGCAGCAAAGACAGAGGACATTTCTGTAAAATATCTCAATTTAAGAACTCAAATTTGAAAAAATTCCAGGACAAAAGAGAAAAAGATGGCAATGTTCATGTACTGGTAACTAAAAATGTACTCAAAGCTTAACATCTAGACTAACTTACATGGGGGCTACTTCATTTATTTTATTATCCTTTCTAGTATCTTCCATCTGGGCACTGCTCTGCTCCAAGAGCCAGCATAAGCCTACTTCCTCACTGGAGCTCTTTTTCACACCTTTACTGACTTTCTAAAAGCATTTCAAACATCATTCCTGTGTAGAGAAACTAGAAAATGGAACTTAACTAGAAACAATGGAGAAGGAATCAGTCTTACAAAGTTGTGAAAAACTGGAGGAAAATTACAATTTTTTTTAAAAAAGGCATTCTTAAACACAGGCAGAATTTTTCAATTGTTCCTTCAGTTTATATTGTGTCTTCTTATAATTAAAATATTTGCTTTCTCACATATTTAATAAATGGAAAGAGAAAGAAGTAACTTATAAGAATGCTTACAGTAGCTGCTAAATATACAGGCTTGTAGGGGGATTGAGATGTGTAATATCTACAAAAAAAGAGAGTTTTTATCTCTGAAACATCTAAACTGCTCACAGCATCACTCATACCTGATGCCAGAAACATATTTCCCTCCCCTCCTTTTCTAACAGGTGTGTAGATCCATTATGTCTGATTGCAGATAAGATAATTTCATTAATAGGCACAAGTCTTGTTTTCAAATCTACGTTTTATCTGACTTAGAGCAAGTGATGCTGACATTTCTGAAATGGTCTTAACTACCAGACTGGGAATCCCGTACTTGCTCATTAGTAGCCTCTTCCGCTGAAAGCTATTCTACTTTGGATAATTATTCACCTCTACTTTGGATAATTATTCACCAGACAAAAAGACATTTATCCATTTTATAGCTGTATGTTTAAGGCATTCACCTGGGACACAAACTTCAGACTTAAGTCTCCACTCTAATAAAATGGGAGAGTGTTTTGAAGCACATCCCATTCTTTCAGGGGATATCCAAATCAGGTCCAAAACTGATTCCTATGGGATTCATTCTGGATCAGGTTACAGAATATGAAGACATGTCTCCTTTCAAGCTATGACCAGAAAAGACATGAGTTGTTAAGACTACATCTAAAGAATGAGCTTTATACAATTTCATGCCCCAACCAAAGCAAATCGCCTATTTTATCTTGTTTACTACCTYATACCAGACCTTCTGAAGTCTGGAATCTGATGATCTGAAAACTTGCTTTGATATTCTGAAATTGGATACTAAAAATCCTTGGCCAATCTAGGTATCTGGKTATTCTATCCTAATCAATGATCTACAGGGAGTTACTTCAATTTTTACATATCCTGAGGGAGGACAGATGTTGTTTGGGTGTGTAGGAATTCACTGCTCATGAATTCTGTGTGCTGTTAAGCATTATGTTTGAAAGACGACAGTGCCTTTACATCCACCTGTGCTATACTTCCACTATCAAACAGTTTCAATACTCTTTGCACCTCCAAACATTTTGAGGCCTACGGGCACTACTCATGTTCAGTTACACAACAGTGACTTCTTAAGGCTTTATTTGCCTTTCAATAGGCAGATCATACTTAAAAAACACACTTTCAGCAGACACCCCAATATTGCTTCCTATTTTAACTGTGCTTGTGCTCCTCTTCAACTTCTTAGAAGATCAGATATATGTTTGAAAATCCTCAGTGCTGTTCCTGTGGGAAACAAGGATGACTAGGTACCTAAATTCAAGAATGTGATCTATGGTACTACAGCATGTGTCTCGTAGCAGACAATTTTGCAGAACAACTCTGCATAGAATTATAGACATTGAGCCTTCCACATTGTATGAATTTTAATAAAAGGAACATCTATTTATTGCTTCCTTAATTCTTACAAACAAAACAAAACAAACAAACAAATAAATAAATAAATAAATAACTTCTGCATCCTCACAAAACCAAAGTATACACAAGTATACTTTGAGATAGAGTTCTTGGTTTACTTGGCCATCCTTAAACTCTGAGGTAGAGCCAGGCACTCCTGAGAAAATCTGACTCCTTCCACTGGCAAGGACAGTCACTTTCAGTTACTTAATGTAGAAAAATCTGTAGAGAGTCAAGCCAGAACTGATATATCTGGATGGGTAAATACACTATTGAGTCCTAAAGGTTTTAAAATCATCNAAAAAAAAAAAAAAAAAAAAAAAAGAACAAAATGAAAACACATTGTGAAGGCTTATAATTAGCTACCTGGCTATGGCCTTTTCTAGGTCTGGACACAATTTTATTGCAGGTTCAGAGATATCTGACTTCATATCTGTTCTAGTGATCCTGAAAACAAAAGCGCAAGTAGGAATAAGCAGGAAATATTTGAGTTAGATGCATGTGAGCCACCTTGGTCTAGAAAGAGGATGACAGGGTTTGCAGAGTGACACAGAGCTCAGMCTTTTTTCTATTAGCAAAGTGATTTTTTTTTTTTTTTGTACCAATGAAACCTTGGAAACTGGAACTGAATACAGAATAAGTTAGTTAGCCTTGCCAATGTGCTAAATTTGCTTATGATGACCAGTACAAACTTGGGGAGTTTCTCTTTGTCCAAACTTTCACTTGGAAAGCAGAAAGTGGAATCTTTCACACTACCTATAGGAGAATCCTGCAAACTTCAGCTAAAGCATCATGCAAACTGAAGAGCTAACAACACTGGGCAAATCTGAAATGAAAGGCTTTGCTGTACTTCAATGATTCAGACTAACAAAATCAATATATTTTCATGCCACAAGAGGGAGACATAGAATATTTCTTCACAAAAAAAGTTAAGCAAAAGCTTTAACGTCCTTGGATAATACCGACCAGGAAAAACGTCTAATGCAATTACTCACTAACAGCATAGTGCTAATTCTGGATCTGAAGGGATTGGCACAAAGGAAATCTTCTAATCACCAGTAAATTAGAGAAATCAGAACGTTAGACCTTTCCTTAGATGTCAGCAAGGTAATATATAAGAAAATACTAAGCAATATTTCTAAAACAATAATACAAAGCCCGACCTAAGCTTTCCTATAAGAAYATTGGCTTCTCCTAGGAGATGTAGGAGAAGATGTAATAGCTACTGTTAAATCAATCATGCTGTTGTACCAAGTAGATGAGTTCCTGAATGAGCATTTTATTTTAGCCACAGGAGAAAGAAATCTATACTGCTGTGGTAAGAAAAAAATATTTCTCTGACTATAAGAAAAATATGTATCAGCTAAATGGATGATGGACTTCTCTTAATGATACAATCCAGAATCTACAAGAATACAGAACAGTAGTGGGTATCTCTACTGGGGTTATCTCTAAAGTCAATACACCTCAAGTTGGTCTGCCTTGAAAAACACTCCTTTAACCCTCATAGATATGTCAGTCAAATGAAATTTAGCATGATTTATTCTCAAACACTGCACTGTATCTCAAGTTTTGCTAGATTCATCACAAAACAGACTTAAGATGCAGTTTATATCTTAAAGCATTTGCAAGACAGTATTAAAAGTGGTAGAAATGAGCTTAAGAAAACCATAGAGTAGGGGAGTGCTGCGTAAACAGCAACACATTAATTCAAGTAATTAATTCAGCAATGGTGTTTGACAAGCATGAACTAGAGAACTTACTTGTTCTGACACCTGCTGCAACTCAGATCTGTTTAATTTCTAGCATCTAAACTGACTAAAGAACAAAACAGAGAAGAAAGAGGAATTCAAGGCAAAAAGCAGAAAAGGTAAAAGAAGAAACAAGAGCTATCAGAGAAGTCAGTTACTCGGAAACTACTGCAGTCACTTCCCTGCAGTCATTAAATGGAACTTAATAATTATGAAATTATTTTGYATTTCACTGTTCTTCAACCAATTGATACCCTTTACAAAAATCAGAACACAACCAACAGATGATAACTCTCAACAACTTATATTTAATTATATATCAAAAACAGCTTGTTGTTTATATTATTTCAGTACAGAAATGCTCCTTCATTTTTATAGATTGAGGCAGCAAAACTACACTTCCAATAAAATGTTAAAAGGGAGGGGGACTTGAGATATCCTCTACTGTGTCACAAAAGTTGAATAAATGAAATGCTGCACTATGGAACATAAATCCTAGAAATTATTCAGCATTTTCTCAAAGACTATTCTACCTTGCAAGTATTTGCTACTTTCAAAATTTTATCATTTTACAAGGAATCTGTGTAGATTTTTGAAATATTCCCATATCAAGATTTGAAGCATTATTGGAATGCACATAGACTAATATTTACTGAAAGCTGAGAGGTTTTAACCCTTTTTGACTACTTTTCAGTCTAATCATCTATATGTTCCAAAGCAGGAAAAAAAAAAAATTATGCATACTGATGATTCAACTGCATATCAGGATGTCCCTCTAAATGATGCAAGATGAAACTCATCAAAAAACGCTTCCTACTTGAGCTTACATCGTTACACTACGAGCTGATGAAAGAGAAATCTAAAGGTACCTCTCCATCTTTATCATTCCTATTCAATTACTATTTTCATGAATGTTCCCACCTCTATTTTTGCCCTCAGCTGAAACTTGCTAAGCCATACATATTAGGCATGGATGCATATTCTCAGGCTTAACAGTAATTAAAATGAAACAAGATTGAATATTACTTTTTAGTCAAATAAAATTTTACAGTAGCTGCTGAATTTAAAGAATGTTTGAGTCAAAATGAGTCAAAAAACTAATGCCGGGCCTTAATTTATCAGCATAAAAATTATTTCATACCTAGTTTCATACCTAGTGAGTCCTCTCCTCCTTTTCCCCCCTTCCTGGTTCACTACCACAAAACAACCACATTAAGTGCAGATCTTGCACACAGYCTCTCCAGAATATAACATGCAGCAATAAGAAATAACAAATAAGAAAAAGAAAAATAGAGCAGCACTGGACTGGACTGGAAAGACAAGTCTCATAAAAGATACAACAATCATTAGGTATAAAATCTACCCTTACTAGCTCTAGAAATCCCCTTGTCCCTTGATTTGCTTGTGATGAAACCAAATTTCTTTCTGTCATTTCCATCATTTTTATTTTCCACTTTACATTCCAATTTCTCTTATTTTCCATAATGTTTTTCCAAACTCAGGGATCTTAAAGAGACCAGTGGTCCATTTCACCAGAAAAAGAAACATATCACACTCCCCTCCACCTTACTTCCAACCTACTTATACCTTACTCTCTCTGACAAAATCTCTAAATATTTTCCTATCATTTGAAGAGTCTCAAAGGCACATCTTCTCAAAGCTACAATTGGGAAGCGATAAATCACTAGGTCTCCTTATCCCACAATCAGCAAAAGTTGAACTGGAGATAGAGCTATTTCTTCCAAGCTACCAAGTAGGTGCTCAGCTGAACCACAACACACAAGAAGTGGAGGGGAAAAAAAAAAAAAGAAAGCATAATGAATGCTTAAAATATTTTTCTTCACTATTTCTGTTTTGAAAGCTTTGAAAGTTGTGCCAGCAAGTTTATAATAGCATTCAAAGGCCCTGGTACTCAACTTTGCCTTTATTTTATGCTCAATATTCCAGCCTTCTACTGTAGCTGCCATGTTCTTTTTCCTTCCTCTTTCACTGATTTTGAAGAATTTTTCAGGACCTCTTTGAAAATGTTTCTTTGAAATCTGTTTCCAAGTTAACACATACAGAATAAAACATCTAAAATGTTAATTTTCACCCCAATCTGGCTCTATTGGCATAGGTACATTTCCCAGCTACATGGATCAGATTTCTTTGGGAGCATGATTAAGGTTTAAGATCCATCTAGACCTTTTGGTACAATACATAAAGTGGCAACTGGTAGCTTCTGGTAAAGTCATCATCATAAAGAATAAGAATCACATTTTTTTCTCTTTTTTCTCAATCTCTACTTTAAGAGAACTGCTTACAAAGCAGCTGAAACCTACACTTTCCAAATAAATCTTAAGGGGAGCAGTGTTTTCCCATTAAAAACAAGTAAAAATTCTGGGAATTCCTGATCAACTCAGGATTTGTCACATTTTTGATGACAAATGAACAAAAGCCACAACTGATTCATCCTTATGAGATATCTTTTTACACGACTTAACCATTTGAAACAATAAAATCTAAGGAAATTAAATTTACATTTTTTAATTTAACTCCAAGTCACATTTTGCAGTCTTTTTTCCTAATATACTGATCTATGAAGTAACTGTGTAATTATGTAAACAGGAAGAGTGCTAACCTCTTCCTTCTCCTAACCAAAGTTTCACCTTTCTGCTGTACAAAAAAATGTAATGGCTGTAATGTGAGAACATCATCATATTTTTAAAACGGTTATTTTTTTCAAACATTTGCTAAAACTATTTCCCTGCTTTTATGTTGTTACGCATATGTGTCTATATGAGATAAGAAATTCTCCTAAGGAAGTTTTTCTTAGAAGTTTTATAAATCTCAGAATTGAAATATGAAAGCCACACAGGGCATTCTTACTCACTTGCAGATTGTAGCAGAGATTAATATTTCTAACAAATCGGATTTATTAATCTAGCATTACAGTGGAAAAAAATATTACTTACTGTGAAGGAAAATCTTCATGAGAGTGTAAACAACGTATTTTAAAGGAATACATGAAAAAATCTATTTTGATAGAATGTTTGACAAAAARACACATAAAATTAAAATGGAAATTAGCAATAATGAAGTTTATTTGAGAAAATTATCAGACAAATTAAACCACAACTAGAGGGTCTATCCAGGCTTTTGAGGAAAGGACTGTTTGACAAGACATAAAACAGATATGAAAATTTGTAATAGTGGGAGTGCAACCCTGTATGTCAGAAGGAATGCAAGAGAATGTGTGTGTGTAGAATTACACTTTGAGATATTAGCTATAAAAATGATGGTTAGAAATTTTTATATATTTATTAATTTTTTTAGAGTGCTTTATCCTGTGGCTGTACTGCTAATATTGATCCTGAATATATAGCTCACGCAGTTCTCATTAATTATATGTCATTAAGTAATCAAAAATATAATTTCATTTATGATTTGATTTAAACCATGAGTAGACAACTGTTTTATGATAACTTCCCATATGAAAAGAAGAACTTGGGCAGAATTGTTGGACAAGATCCATATATCAAATGATTCATTTGTGATTCAACAACTCCATGTGCATATATTAGCTCATTTCTTAACTAATTTAATTAAAAGATAACACCATTGAGGGGGTCTGACAACACAAGATGGATAATGGCAGGCAGACATAATAAGAAATTTTCAACCTAGGCCTTCCTAGCCCCAGAATGCTCCAGACAAAGAAAACGGGCATGAAAGGACAACAGAGCAGGAAGAAAAAAAAAAAGTCACTTCTAGATAAGACACACTCTACTGATAAAAACCACCAGATCATACAACAGCTTTAGAAATCAGGTCTCAGATATCCAAATATTTATAAATAAATTTAAAATGAAAACATACTCCACATATATCTGAATCACAGAAACATGGTGGGATAGCTCTAACAACTGGAGCGCTGTCATGGAGGGCTATGTGCTCTTTAGGAAGGACAGGCAGGGAAGGCGAGGTGGTGGAGTTGCTCTGTATGTGAGAGAGCAACTGGAAT
>NW_020455921.1:3336986-3357463 GCF_003342845.1 Nothoprocta perdicaria | reverse complement strand
GTCTTCAAAAAAGGCAAGAAGGAGGACCCGAGTAACTACAGGCCGGTGAGCCTCATCTCCATCCCCGGGAAAGTGATGGAGCAGCTCATCCTGGCTGCTSTCTCCAGACAYATGGAGGAGAAGAAGGTGCTCAGGAGTAGCCAGCATGGATTCACCAAGGGGAAATCCTTCTTGACTAAACTGATCACCTTCTATGAAGGAATATCTAGCTGGATAGATGAGGGCAGAGCGGTAGATGTGGTGTATCTGGATTTGAGCAAGGCTTTTGACACTGTCCCTCACAGCATCCTCCTGGGCAAGCTCCGAAGGTGTGGGATTGATGTGTGGACGGGAAGGTGGATTAGGAATTGGCTCGATGGCAGGGTGCAGAGAGTGGTTGTCAATGGTGCGGAGTCCAGCTGGAGGCCTGTACTTAGTGGTGTCCCCCAGGGRTCAGTTCTCGGTCCGGTCCTGTTCAACTTATTCATTAACGACCTGGATGAAGGGCTGGAGTGCTCCCTCAGCAAGTTTGCCGACGATACCAAACTGGGTGGAGTAGCTGATAGCCCTGAGGGCTGTGCTGCCATCCAGAGGGACCTGGACAGACTGGAGGACTGGGCGGTGAGAAACCTCATGAGGTTCAACAGGGGCAAGTGCAGGTTCCTGCACTTGGGGAGGAATAACCCTGGACACCAGTACAGATTAGGCGTGGACTTGCTGGAGAGCAGCCCCGCAGAGAGGGACCTGGGTGTCATGGTGGACGACAAGTTGACCATGAGGCAGCAGTGTGCCCTGGTGGCCAAGAAGGCCAACRGGATCCTGGGGTGCATTAAGAAAAGCGTCTCCAGCAGGTCGAGGGAAGTGATCATCCCCCTCTACTCAGCCCTGGTGAGGCCACATCTGGAGTACTGCGTCCAGTTCTGGGCTCCCCAGGACAAGAGGGATGTGGAGCTGCTGGAGAGAGTCCAGCGCAGGGCTACCAGGATGATCAGAGGCCTGGAACATCTGCCATATGAGCAAAGGCTGAGAGAGCTGGGTCTGTTCAGCCTGGAGAAGAGGAGGCTGAGGGGGGACCTGATCAGCGTGTATAAATACCTCAAGGGAGGCAGTGAGGAGGAGGGGGGCGGCCTCTTTTCAGTGGTGGACAGTGATAGGACTAGAGGAAATGGCTTCAAACTGAAGCATCGGAAGTTCCACAGGAACGTAAGGAAGCATTTCTTCACTGGGAGGGTGGCAAAGCACTGGAACAGGTTGCCCAGAGAGGTTGTGGAGTCTCCTTCTTGGGAGATCTTTAAAACTCACTTGGATGCAGCCCTGTGCCACGTGCTCTAGGTGACCCTGCGTGTGCAGGGGGGTTGGACTCAATGACCTCTGAGGTCCCTTCCAACCTTCGGCATTCTGTGATTCTATGATTCTATGATATAGTTTAATGCACTTTAGGTAAGAAGAGACTGTAAAGTGAAACAAATCAACTCTTCTAGTCCATACAGATATTCCTCCCTCTCACATGATGACTAGTAGTGTTTTTAAGTCTGAAGGAGTGCTTCAAAGGATTGGTTGGACCCATGTCCCTGCTTCTCCACAGATGAGAAGTGAATGCAGCCCCACCTGTACAATTAGCAGGAATGCAGCACCATGTAAACAAACACCAGTTTTGGAGATGGGGGACAAGGTCTTGTCCCTTTGTTACTGAGCATGGCGAGTGAATCTGTGAATATCTACTGACAAAGCTACTTCTCACAAATCTAAAACTGAATGAGGCAATCACCAACATATCTGCTGCAAGCCTTGAATGAAGATCTCGGTGTAAATTTGGGTTAACTGCCTTACTACAGCCTTACTCCCATAATCTACCAACAATAACTCACAGTAAATAATATTAAAGAAGTTTCTTTACTCTAGGTTTCTTGAAGCAGAAAGTTCACAGCTTGCAGCCTCATGCTTCAACAAATTCAGTTATTAGTGCTAAACAATTTGTGCTAAGTGATTAACTCCAGGTAGCTTCAGTCCAATATTATTTAACAGCAAACTATATCAATGGCAGTAGTAGAGCCAGAGAATTATGAAAAGGGCTGCATTTGGATCCAAGAATAAGAGCTGAGGCAAGGAACTGGAGCCTTTTTAATCACAAAGCTGACCCCAATTACATTTCAAGACAAATGACACTCTTAAATTAACATTTGGTGCCAAATTTGGCCACTTTAAATTTTATCCTCAAAGGTGCCCACACTCATTTCTGGACCCGCTGACAAAGCTTATTCATTTCTGCAGTTTCCCATCTTCTGTCAGACCTTTCTGAAGTTGACACAATAAAAAAAAGATTTTTACTAAGATGAGTACTTCTCATCAAGGTGCCTCATCGAGGTACTTCTGCCAGCAAAAAGACAATAAAAAAATTAAAGAAACGCACTGGAGACTATTGGAGTTTTCAAAAATTGAAAATATTGACCTTTACCTAGTTATTTGTGGATGATAATTATATATGCTATATAATAAAATGAAATATGTAAACAAATAAATATTAAGAACAAAATACTTTTGTCTCAGTTACCTAGAGAATCCAATTTTATTTTCCTCCTGAATTATTAGTTCTATGATGAAACAAATTTTCCCTAAGATTCAAAAAAAAAAAAAAAATGTTTCTATCATAAGCTGTAACATAAGAGACTAGAACTCAAATGGATTCTGAACTACAGTGGTGACTGACTGAATGACACCTCTACTCATGTTATTTTACATAGTCACTAAGTGCAATTTTAACCACTATTTTCCTCTAGGAGAAACTTCTTAACATGATATGTTAATTGTGAGTTTGATTCCATTATGAGTTTTTTGACATTATTTCTGCCTAGCTGATGGTACTGGAAGAAGTGAAGTAGGACTTCTAGGCTGACAAGATGGGTAGTTGTGTGATTCATGGGTGCTATAGCTGGATGCTTGTACCTTTAGGCCAATGCTCTAGACCAAAAGAGATAGATTTTCTGCTATAATTGAAGCATGAGATTTTATATCTTTTTTTTTTCCTGACATAAATAGCTGTTAAAAGAGTCTTGAAACTTTTAACTCTTGAAACGAGTTACTCTCAAAGACTATTCTGCTCAACAGAAGATCCTAATGTTATTAAAGACAGTTAGGGTATCTGAACATCCGTTCTCAGACACAGGACAAGCCACTGAGGATGCTGATCTATCATCAAAGAAAATCACATTCAGAAAATGATTCTTGAAATGCTTCTCTCGCCACCAAAGAAATCCCAGTTAAGCTTTCTTCTCTGCAAATATGGTAAAAATCAAAATGTTGCTACATTGTGTTTAAAAAAATATTAATATACAAATACCAAATGTTCAGAGAAGAACTATGACCTCCAAAGTGTATAAATTTTACTAATTATAATTCAGAATACTAATTAAAAAAATCATCACCAAAGGAAACCACACAAGCTTTCCTCCCTAGGGGAAATAAACCAATATATTAATGACTGATCTCCAGAGCATAACATCTCAGTCCAAGAAGGCAGCAAAAATGGGCCCTGATCACCCTTGTCTTCTGTACATCCACCCTGAATGTACAATGAAAGACAATGAGCAATGTGGCCAAACACCATTCCTTCTTTTCCCATGACTGAAGAGGAAGCTGTGGCCTAGTTTCACCTTGCTTTCTCACAGCTTCAGAACCTCTTTGTTAAATGATAGTGCATATTAAAAATTCTTCTGTTCATTATGTCTTCCATCCATTGTGTTCACCCTGTTGGTTATATCCCCTTTATTATCTCCAGCAGGTATAAAAAAGCTGTATAGTTCTTCGGCCTCACTTACATGCAATATGAAAGGAAAATGCTTCTCCAAAAACAAGGTAAAATAATTATTTCCAATTTATTGATCCTAGATAAAGTTCTGAATACCATCCATCTATGGTATTCATCCATCTGCAGAGTTGTAAACAATGGCAAGATGGAAAACTCACCATGAAATTTGCTTTACAGGAAGAATATGAAACAGTTAGCTGTCAAAACAAGTCTGTCCATTATCTATCCTATCACTTGCCTTGTTATCCTGTTATCTTTGAGAGATAAGGAGAAATAAGGGTTCTGAGACAGAACTCAACCTTTATGTCTTCTGTTTTTGCAGAAATATCGTGCAAGTTCGATGCCTTTTTCCTATTTAACCTCTGTGAGAAAAAAATAAAAGAAAAAAAAATTATGACAACGGTGSAGTCACACCAAACCCCTTCAGTTTCATAAGAGCTATACAGTGGATAACAGTAGTTAGAACCTGAATAAAGAAACTAAAGGAACATTTGCTATACAAATATTAATCAAAACATAATTTCTGTTATATCAAGCTTTATCAGTTTAATCAACTGATGGAGGTAGAGACACTGAGTTTTTGTTTTTTATTTTAAATGGTACATTTAACAATGATAAAATTCATACTTGATACTGTAGTGTAGAAAGGTAGGAGTTTTAAATTCGGAGCCCCAGTGCTACAGTCAAAGACCTTACTTCTACAAAGAATCTCAATCAACTTAACTTGGTTTCTCAAGGAGAGGAAAAAGTCCTCAAAAGCATAGAATCTACTTCCAGTAGAACTAAGGCCAATTAGAATTACTGGTAATTACAGAGATCAACTATAATAAAATTATGCCTGAGAATTGATGTTAAAAAGGAATTAGATATTTAATTTTAAACATTTAACGATCAGACATAAATATAATACCACAAGGTGAAGGCAAAGTAGTAAAGAAGTAGTAAAGAAATATTCAGAAGCCAATAGAGCTACAGTAGTTACTCTGAGATATCTAAGGAAATATAGGAGATGCTGCTGTTATGACTAGTAAATGTTTGAAATGCTTATTCTTAAAAGGTGGCAAGACAGAAAGGAAAGAGACAATCCCAATAATTAAACACTACAGCAATGGACATCATGGATACAAATGCATCTGTGAGAAGAAAAGTAAAGCACAGGCATAGAAGGCAGGTGGTGCAGAACTATTATTCACTGTGGTGACCTTTGGCCAAGCCAGATGCTAGTTTCCTGGAATACAAATTTGAATCATTCACATTTCTGATCTRGTTGATAAACTGTAATACCTCATTCTGCTGCTGTCTGATGTCAGCAAAAACTAGATTTTCTGACTATTACTATTGTTCAATACTCWTTAAGAAATACGGTGATTAACTTAACACCCAACTCCCACCAGTTGAAGCTGTTACCACCTACAGCTTCACATAAGGGCAGAACCTACTGATTGCTTCCTGGCAATGCACCAGTGAAGTTTGCTTGCGTAAACTTCTTTGGGAGGGTGGGCTTTGGGAACCACCTCAGATTGAAGAGGTAGACCTTGCCCATAATTTCGCAGGCTGTTCTTTCAAGATCATGTATCTCAGAAAATGATGAGGGAATCTTCTAGGAAAATATAGTCTCAGCTTTATCTTTACAGAAGGGAGAGGACAGTACTTTCAACAGAGCGGGAGTTAAGAAAGAAAACATACAGGAACATCCTTATTAATAGCTCTATGATGAGTTTGAGATGGTACACACAGTATTTCTGTTAATGTTCCTGTCCTATTGGATTATTCAGAAAAGCTGAACTTCATGCGAAATACATAAGGATTCCTTTATAATGATTGGTTTTGGACAATGACTTCAGTTACTCTCCTAGTAGCTAGCCTAAACTTTGTCCACTGACATTTTGCTGATATGGTCACTAATGAAGCACAAGTAACATGTTTTTTTTTTCCTCAAAGCAGAGTGTCTACAGAACTGAGGAGTGTGTGAATGGAGTTATGTCATAACAGATACCAAAAAATATATTTGAAAAATTTGTTTAACAATATAAAAGACAGTCATCTCCCCACTTCTCAAACACAAGCAGATTGGGTAGGGAAGATGCTTTTGTTTGATTTTTTTTCATATTTTACTCACCAGCAAAGGTAAAATGCTATCAAGAGTGTTTTACAGACATAGAGGGTGAGTGGGGGGGAGACAGGGTTCACTTAGAATCTTTAAATGTCTTCAAAGTAATAAAACAGTAACTACTGTTCCATTTGAAAGGTCATGAATAACTCCTAATTCATAGACTAGCTCAACATTTTTGAGACTCCAAACCAGATAATGTGGAAGACTTTTTCCAACGCAAAAAATTAAAAACTGCATCCAGCAGTACATGGTAATGTGTCCATCCTTGCAATATTCAGTCTCTCCTCAGCCCTTTATTCAATCTCTGTATTACCTCTCTGGACATCAACAGCAAGGGTTGAGACTTATATTTGCCTTATTTCTGTACAAATTTTAACAACAGGAAGAAACATGCGGAACACACATTCAACAGTGTTGTGGGTAGGACTTTTTCATATATAAAATCTAACAAGCTGTCCTTGTCTAGGTAAGAGAGCATCAGTTCCTCTGGTTACACTGTGGAAAGGAGAGAAATTGATGAAAACAAAAGCGAGGGCTGCTTTGTTTTGCAAAGCACTGCTGCTATGCAAAACTCAGTCCAGTTCTCTGTGCATTTTATTTGGACTTCAAGTTTTGGATTTTCTAGTGTCACTAAACTGTCTCTGCCCCAAAGTGAGAAAAATGGAGATATAACCCATGCCAGCACATTTATGGTGCCCAGTATTCACTCTGTCCCAAAACTGCAGGATTGGGATGTCCAGCCAGTCATGCAAATATAAATGTTCTGGACAAAGTCTTGTAGAAGAAAAAGTTAAACAAACAGTACTTAAGAAAACACCTAACTCTTCCATCTTTAAAAAAATTCACAATTTTTAAGTTTTTCCATAGGACAATATAATGGAAACTCCTCAGTTACTCTAGTTTGTCCAGACATATCCTCCCAAAGCATTTATGATTTTTACATGCAACTACAGCGTAGTGAGAAAAGCAGCTTCACAAAGGGAACGCCATTCATGTCATCTTTGAAAATCCTTTTTTTGCACTGCATTTATGTATTAAGGATCTGCACACAGCCTGTTTGTAGCCACCTGGTGCAGAGACCTGTGAATAGAGGTTTCTGCTCCTCAGAGGCTCGCACTAGTCACTGACTGAATAAAATCCAGCTCTTCCCCACCTATAGCCAAGGGGGAAACACCACCATAGATCACGTGCAGAAAAACATAGCTTTATTATCAAAGAAAAAAGGGATCCTATTCATTCTGATAACAAAGTTTCCCATCTGGATTTGCATGATATCTTTCAGCTACAAACACATACAAGTATCAGAGGGCTAAAGTTTCTATCATGTAATTATAAAATCAGCAGATTGACATGGTTTACATTAAATTTTCGCTTCCTTCTTTAGGAATTTCCCCTGGTTCCCATCTGTTTCTTTTAAACTAATCTATTAATATAATTTCACACTAAAGTCCTTTTCCTTTGGATAAAGAAAAAAAAAAAGTGCCTTACTTGTTAGAAGTTAGAAAAACAGCTCCCAGGGTGCAGCGATATTATGAGGAAGGGAAGCTTATACTGACAAGCTGACAAACTTTTGAAGAACTCTGATCTTAAACCCTGACACTTACGCATACACACATACAACTTTCCACAAACTTTGAAATCATGTGATCAACTTTATCTCCAGCAGCAGCTTCTCCTTTTCTCTTGTATTCATATTCAAAACTTCCGCTCCAATGTACACACATTGACTCACTGCATGCAGGTTACTTTGCATTTACAATGCAATTCAGTGGCACGTTTTCCTAAGAATCTTCTCACTAATAACAATGGCTTTGGGGGTTTAGACCAAGAAAGGTAAAAGCAATGATACCTAAACTTATATTGCTTAATTCAGAATTGATGTTCCATATTATTAATATATTCCAGGCAGAATAGGAAGTAAAACATGAAGCCTTTTCTTTGGTCTAATTTTCTTTGCAATTGCCTTAAAGGAAGACTTTGATCTATGAAAGTCAAATGTAAATGTCTCCTTGATATTATTTTCAATCCACTATCAAATGTGTTTTAGAAATTAAGCTGATCATTTCAATATTTTACTTCGCATTTTGAAGGTCTTCTATTCATGTTATATATTTTCCCTCAGAAAATACTCTCATTTTTGTGTTCTTCAGAACTTCCTTCCACTATTTTTCATTGTCAACTATTTGTTATTTATTTTATGTTCTTTTAAAAATTATGAGGCTGGCAGTAATTTGAAGCTTGGGGCTTATCTCAGGAAAATATATATGTGTTTGCTTTTCTCAAGTAAGAATAAAACAATGTCATAAATTAAGGGTCAGATTAGAGGGTTTTTATAGAACCTTTCAAAGAACCATGGACTATCCCACAAGCACAGCCTGACATAAATGTGTTGCATCATGCCTGAAACAATCTATTAAATAAAAGGGAAATTCTAACAAATGTTTCAGCCAAGGAACACCGAATGATAAAAATAAATAAATAAATAAATAAAGCTTTTAATCTAAACCTTTCTCCTTTGGAAAAATATCATGAGCATTCTGTATCTACAGCAATAAAAGTTAGTTAGAACTCTGTGAGATTAACCATTTTGAGGAAAAATTCTGCAGCCCACTTTCATCAAATACACATGCCCACAGTAAACTGCAAGGAGAAAACGTGTCAACCTAACTTCCCAGACTTCAGTCCTGAAGCTCTTCTTCACAAAGGAAGGTCAACCTCAACTGTAATGAGAAAAACATTTGGATGTCAAGACACCAGGATCAAGAGCACATCAGTTTATAATGAATTTAATGATATCTTTGCATTTGGGAAGAATTAAGTTGAAATACAATAAAAGCAATAATAACAAGTTAGGAAATAGCCTTTGCTATAATAGGCAAAACATTTACCTTCTCTCTAGGATATTTGCATGAAGAGTTTTGCATTGATGGCAGTTATGATGTGCTCAATATTTGCTTTCACAAAGCTTGCTCAAAATTCCTATTGCATGCTCAAAGTCTTGGTATATTCCTGGTTATGACCAGGAAATCACTAACATAACGCTCAGTAGAAATATTTGTGGGGGGGCAAGTTTTAAAAAASTTATATAAAAGAAAAAAAAAAAAGAGAGCATTGTTACTTGGAAATACAGCATAAGATGTATGCTTATTATTAGTAAAAGTGAACTACTATGATAATCTCTTTTAATCTTAATTGACCAAAACTTCCAGCTCACTGAAGATTTATATTGTTGATACTAGACTTTTCATGTATCAGTGTGATTACCCAACATCACATGCAATAGAGATTATCCTGAAGCAATAAGCATGAACAAGCGTAACAGGACTCACTGTATAATTAACATAACTAATGATAACCRCATAACTACAGTATTTTAAGTCATTACACAAGAGAAGATGGACCTTGTATAATATACACTATAGAAAAAGCATACAAATATGTGCATATGAAATAAAATTCTTAAAGGATGATTAAAGCTGACATTGACAACAGCCACTGAAATAAACAGGAAAAGTAAAATAGATAATAAAATAGAGTAGTGAAAAGAAAAGTACAGCAAACATAGTGAAGTAAAAAACTTCTTGTGCAGTAGTGAAAGACTGAAATGAGGAAGCAAGGATGAATCTTAATTAACTGTGAATTTTCTTTTAATAAGTAACATAGGAGAACGAAAGAAGTACCAGTATAGTGGTGACTATCATTTAAGCTCAAGTTGTTTGATTATAACCTATACACTTTTCTTTCCTAATGTGACTAGTCATCTAATTATAAATCATAACATTAGGTGCAGTAAAATGTTGATGTTGATGCTACATAACTCAGGTGCATGGATTGGGAAGACGAATGCAAGCTGCAAAAAGTAAGCTTTGACTTCAAAAGAGGATTCGTTGTTCAATGTCAAATGCATACTTTCAAATGAAATGACTTTTAAATTGCTTAGAAATAAGAAAAACAACATTTTAAATTCATGGGATAAACAAAAGGGCCTGGCTTATCATCTCTGTTCTCCTCTGATGTTCCCATAGTATTTTTGTTGCRGTGACCTAGAACATTTCTGTGAAAGTAACTGACAGGTTCTGAAAGGTCTAAGTTTTCGTGGGAGTTGGAGAGAGAAGGAAGTGAAATGCTATTTTTGGAGGAAGTGGCTTTTTGTTAGCAGCAGATTTGATTCATAGCCTCACTACCTATACTAAGCTACATCAAAGAAAACCTCAAAATTGTGGATCAGATTCTTCAGTCTGTTAGGATCGCTTTGGAATTGTTTTTCAAAGATCTCTAAAGAAAACATGTTTTATAAGTGAAGAATGAAATACAATAATTCTTTCTAATCACTTTACAGGAAAGTTATAGTAAAACGTGTGGTTTTACAAAAGGCGTCATTAGGATCATAAGACAAGAATTACTAGTTTCTCCCCATTTGCTGAAATTTCTTTGTATATTCCCCTAAGAAGCAAAGTGTCAGAGGTCAGAACCAGAATCAGGTAGTTACCTTATAGTGAGAAGAAAGTACATTGATATACATCGCTACATTTCTGGCATGATTATCATMATTACCCAACACAGCCTTGAAAGTAGAATCACTGATAATTCAACAGAATTACAAAAATGGAATCAAATATACTTATTACATATTCTAATCAAAGCACAACAGAACATACTAGTAGAATCAACCATATACTAGGTCATCTGTTTCTTATAGTCTCATTCTTTTCTTTGCAGGTCTGGCTGTGGCCAATGTACAGAATGGAAAGGTCAAATAAATGACAAGATTTTCTCAATTTCATTTACTGAATTACTTTATTCTTCAAAGTACTAATCAGATCAATTATTATTAGACATGAAAATTAAATTTAACTCACATAAAATTATTAAATTTTAAATAAAATTCACTAGACTGGCTATAATATTCTATTCCATACAGCTAAAATTAATAAAAAACTTTCTTCATTATCTCTAATTATTCACACTTTTCATGGGGCAGAGATGGATCTATCCCTTTKCTTTCCTATCTGGTAACAGCACTGGAATGGACTTGCTCTTTGGCAAGAACTGAAACAYGACGACGGGTGAAATGTTTCACCCTTCGGAAGAAGGGTGGATGAAGGAAGTAGGTACCTCCATCCTTCCTAACCGTGCAGTCTGAGTTAATCTCAAATAAAACATTCATATTTCTTTCCTCAAGAGTAATCATTCCATAGAAGTAGACAGGAACATGAGGACATTAAACAGACAATCAGTCAACTCTTTCTTCTCACGTCAGCACAATCTCTTCTTTCATTTAGTACTGCAATATTATTGTGAAATTGAACACCAATTTTTCAATGTAAAGAACATATTTAACACAGATGTTCTAAATAAACGTCTTTTTTGCCATTTTTATGCTGAAAGGTTTCTTCCTGCCTGGTGGGTCAGTGAAGATGTCAGCACAAGAGCAAACCAGAATGGCCAATTTATAGCATATTTATCCAGGTTGCCTATTGCACTGGAAAGTATCTTCATCTCTCAGACATAATTTCTTCTCTGGTGTGTAATTTAGAAAGGCTTGGCTTAAGGAAATACCACACAAAATCTATTATTTTGGTTTAATTACAAAGGGCACAGAGGATTCTGATTTGGATTTGAAATACAGACAATCTTTCGTCTCTCATATTGTATTTTTGAAAATTGTCCTTTAATTTCTTCTACATTTATATTCAAATTATTGCTTTTTAAAGCTTCACTGTGCTTAGAAGAAGTTTGGAGTTAGACAAGTCAAATACAGAGTTTAACTTCTCTTAAATATGTTATTTTACATATATACCAATATTTCATGCAGTTTAAAACTAACCTTATGGACTATTATATACAATAATAACATCAAAGAAAGATTTTGTGAAATATTTCTTAAGATGCTTACATAGTTTCTTAAAAATGGCAAGATTAGAAAGTGAGAAAACAAAAAAMCAAACTGGTTTCTAAAAGAGAAAAACAGTTCAAGTGAATGGAGTTCCATCCTTGCTTAGAGAAACTAAATACTCAACATTCATCAGTAATGACTTTCAATCAAAAAATTAGGGAGAAAATGCTAGTTGGAAAGCTGGAAATAGTAAATAACAATACATATATAGAAATATATTTTTTCTTCATTTTAAAGCAGAAAAAAAGAGAAAAGGTAAGGGCTCCTAGCACTTTTTAATACATGATAACCTGGTCTACTGTAATTATATTTACTTTTAGAATTAAGGAGTATTTTCTTTCTTGCTGTCAATGAATAAAGCTGGATAATCAAATATAGATATTGGCTACTAACTTTTTATATCACAGTTAAGGATGTTAAAAGCCTCTCTTAATAGCAAATGATTTATTATCTTGTCTGTTACCAACACTTCTGTAGTACAAAATATCTTTTTTTCTATTTATTGTATAGGCTATTCTTTGTGGAATCTATATGTTCTATTTACTGCGTTGTTACTGAGATAAAGAGATTTGTCTCTTATTCACTGATATGATAGCTGACACTATCCTACAAAAAGCTTCACTATTAATTTTATTTCATTCATCTCAGGTTTTAAAAGGTAGAATATGGGATTTCTGACTTTTTAAAGATTACTCTTAATACTGACAACGTGTGCTTGGAGCAGTTCCAGTTCATTTCTTTCTCTAGAAAAAGTCATTTTCTATGATATTTCTTCCTGTTCACTTCTGCCATTTCAGAACTCACAAATATATATAAAAATGGCTGAAATTATGTTATGCAGGTGTCACCGTAACAGAATACAGTGAATACTTCAAACAACAGAAGGTTTAAGAATGCAATTCTATGGAATTAAGTCATGATAAAGGAATACAACCTTAATTCTTAATGAGGACCAACGACTGGTGAGAAAATATGTTAAGCTTGGTAAATCACATAGATGAATAATAAATCAAGCAATTTACTTGCTTTAAATAAGTTAAATTAAGCAATTTTACTTACTTTAAATAAAGTAAGAATGCTGAAATAATTTGCAGCCTCTGCTTTGAAGATGGAAGTACAAGAAAGCAGTTAGATGAAAAAAACATATACGTATTTCAGTGATTTTTTTAGCACACATGTTCTGAAACACTATTCCAGATCACATTTCTGTTCAAAATCTCAACCTGCATGCCATCTCTACCAGTATTTGACTCTAGGTAGGAAGGCTGAYGTTGAGAGTGAGCTTGCTTGCTGTTGATGGTAGCTTCCCCTAGGTAGCCTACATTGTTCAATGACATTGTAGAACACTGCCAGAGGCATCACAGGACTGACATTCTGAGAAGCAGCAGCAGTCAGATCAATATATACTTGCTTTATTTATTTTTTTCTTCAGATATCTACATTCTGCACAAGCATGGCAATTGTTTACAAGTAAAAGTTAATTGCAGAAATATAACTAGTAGCTCCTATAACCCCTTTTTTACATATATGCTGCTAAGTGTCTAGAACGGTATATAATGAGATTGAACAATATATGATATCATGGATGGTATTCTCCTGAAGACAACTTTTCAAATAAAAATTAACTCTTAAAAGACAGAAATTCCCCGTCCCAGCTTGCTTTAGACATTTATAGTCTAGACAAAAGGAAGAGGATTTTTAGAAGAAAATTAAAGCTTATTTTTATAATAGTGAAAATCACTTCAGAATTACAGAAAAATGAAGGCTACTTACTAAAGTAGCAATTTCATTTCCATAAAGTGTTGTTGTTATTTACTCAGGCAGACTTGCCTGAAGCAAGATACTCCTTAATGGCTTTCACAGTAAAAGAAATCAAATCCATAGTTTGAAAATAATGAAGTTAATTATGATAGACTATATGAACAGATCTGACCTCTTGGGTCCTACAAAGATTACTCTGTAAGGGGAAAATTGAATCAACTACATAAAATATCTCAGATGGGAAGCAAAACAGAGTTTAGAAGTTTCTGAGCAGAGCTTATTTTCGTATTCTAACATCTATAAAATTACCATTCATTTCACAGGGTCTTTTCAACATGTATGCCATTTCAGGCAGCCACATGGGTTAGAAGGACAGGAGTTCCATAAAGTACTTCATTTATTTTAATTAACCTCTCTTTCATTCTCAAAACTGTCATGGCAACCTGCATGGAAAAAAAAAAGAGGACCTTAGGGAAGGACAATATTRAAGTGTGTACAATATTTCAAGTATTTTGATTGGTGATAAATGTCTTAAAACCAGTCCATTTCATGGCTGCTTGCTGGGTCTTCTATAACATTACTATCCATCACATTTTCATCAACCACAATACAGACCCATGACCGTATTTGCCAAGTGCTTCACAAGATAGTCATGTTCTCTTTATGACTTTCTATAGAGCGTCCTCAGAGGAAAATGTTTCAGTGTATAACAAAATCTCAGTTAAGAGATCTATAAGAGCTGGATGCTCCTCTAATGACACATATACATTTAGAGTGAGGAAGGGGAATATAGAAGCTGTAATTATCAGAAGAAAGATCAACACACATATCTTTTAGATCTCCTGATTTCTGTTCCAATGTCTTTAGCAGTAATGGTAATTAATTTGAACCCCCTGAAGCATTTTTACATAGTTTAAATTCCAGTGAAAGAAGCTGCCTTGATTTCTTGCTTTCAAACATGCATGCCTACATAGTATTTACCAGTTGAAGGTTGGAAATAGAGCACAAAGAACATGAAATTGAAGTTGGCAAGAAATAACTGGATCAAACATTACAATCAGTCAGCATAAGAAGAAAGATAACAATGAATTTAGTTCATGAATTCTGTGCAACCTTGTTTAATTTGATTCTTTACTACAGTAAAACTACTGTAATCTGAACAGATTTAAATGATTTGGGTGCTTTCATTTAAACAAAGCTTTTGAGAAGCCAGATTGAAAGGGTTTTTTTTTGTTTATCTGTTTGTTTTAAATTTGTCTTTTGAAGCCAATTACTCCATTTTGAAACCATAGTCATATGCATWTGACTTAATTACTTTTGCGATAATAAACTAAAATGTTTCCTGGAATACAAGCACCAGAAAAACCACAATGAATGCCTTCTTTATATGGTGACTATTAGTAATTATAAAAAAAAGGAGAAACTAAAAAAAGATATAATACATAGACAGCCTTGTCTGAATAGAGCAATCATCAACATTTCCATGAACTGACAGCAGGCCTTCAGCATAATCTGCTAATTCATATTTCCCTTGCCATGAAGTTAGTGTAAAATATTATTGTTGGAAAGTGTGCATTTCAACATACACTGCAACTTGATTTAAAGTAAATATGTAAACATAAAAGCTTGGTAGCTCAAGACTTCTAATCAGACTCTTTGTTGAGTTTGTCTCTATCAAATCAATGTAGAAATATTTCCACTGATGTCAAAACAGTCTTGGTGGCTGAAAGTCAGAAGGACTGAGTTCCAATCATTTCTAAGGAGAAAACTTTGAAAGCATAGTTGGAATTTTTTAAATGGACATGTAAATATGTAAATCTTTGTAAAAGCTTCTTGGAGTTATTTGTTCTTAAACACCATTTATAGATAATATTACAGTTATGAGTGTAAAAAGGAAGCACTCAACTTCCATATTTCTTAAATAAAAAGTAATGAAATCATTAGGAGGACAGTAGAATCTTCCTTCACTATATTTCTTATCTTTGATTTTCACCATTATACCATGTTGAAGACTCACAAGCTACACTATCAAGGAAGTACTAAAATTTCTTCTGTTAATTCATATCAAAAGTCAATATTTCTATCATCTGGATGATCTACTTCCTGAAGTCATTCAAAATATATCCCCAATGTTCCCCATTGGAATTCTCATGAGAAGGCAGGGAAACAAAATAATCAATTCAGTATTTTTTTCCCAATGAACTTCTTCTGAATTTGTCAAATTTGTTGGTTTGCCTTGAGAAAGCATGTGGTTCTGTATTCACCTTGTGAGTAACATAATACTTGGTGTACTCACCAAGTGAGATATAATTTTTTGGCCCTAAGAGTGGCTGTTTGGGAAAATGTAGAAGAATGCTTAGCAGATAAGTGAGGGAAGGTAGCCAGACCATCCCATGGGAAAAGGAACATCAGCAGGGCATGTTGACTCACAGCCATGTAGTCACTTGGCTGGGCCTGTGCAAGGGTGACACCACACCTGGGCTTTAAATCAAGATTGGCAATGACTCCAGTGTGCTTACTGTGAGTGTAGGGTACATAAAAGCTTCATTTAGAGCATTCCTCACCATAGACCAATCTTCAGTGGTGCTAGACTCTCCTGCTCATTTATTGCCCTGATTGGAAAATCACTGGGGAACTCTGACTCAGATGCAGAAGTAATAACCACTCAGTATCGACTATAGTGTGCTTTGTGTTTGTGTATCTGTCCCTGCTGGGAATCTGGGCAGCATCCTGCTGGACATTTATAGTGGAAAATCAAATATTAGCCATGTTCATGACCTTTCAGAAAGCGTAGAGTCATATCCTACAGAAAGAGTAACAGAAAATTTTAATATTTAGTTTACAAGTCACAGAATTACAAAATCACGGAAAGTGTTGTTGAAAGGGGATCATCTTGTCCAATTCCCATGCCTAAACAGGGGCACATAAAGCACATTGCACAGGATCACATCCAGGTGAGTTTGGAATATTTCCAGAGAAGGACACTTCACAACCTCTCTGGGCAACCTATTCCAGTGCTCTCTCACCAGGCAAGAAGTTTTCCCTCAAATTCAGGTGAAACTTCCTGTTCTTCAGTTTGTGGCCTCTTGTGCTGTCACTGGACACCACTGAAAAGAATCTATCTCCATACTCTTGATACACTCACTTCAGGTACTTGTATACACTGATAAGAAACACTCAACTTCTCTTCTCCATGCTGAGTAGTCTGAGCTCTTTCAGCCACTTCTCATGAAAGGGAGGCCCCAGGCCCCCTAATTATCTTTGTAGCCCTATGCTGGACTCTCCATGTCCCTCTTGTACTGGGGAGCCCAGAATGGGACACAACAGTCCAGATCAGTAGGTCTGAGTATCCTCAGTAGGCTTGATCCTCCTTGAGTATCAGTATCCTCAGTAGGCTTGAATAGCAGGGAAGAATCTCTTCCCTTGACCTACTGGCAATACTCTTCCTAATACACCACAGGACACAACCAACCCTCTGCTGGCTCACGTTCAGCTTGTCCCCAGGACTCCCAGGTCCTTCTCTGCAGAACTGCATTGCAGTAGGTCAGCCCCCAGCATGTACTGGCGCACGGTGTAAAGGCATTTTTTTCTTCCCTCAATAGATCATCTCAAAGATTTCTCAGTAAAAAACTTTACTTTCCATGCCCATATACAAAACATGAGAGCTTAGTTTCATTGGTTTTGCATATCCAGCTGCCATGTAAGAGCTATAAATAATCACCAAATATCTTGCTAATGTCTACCATGATTTTTTTTTGCACAGTATCTGTAAACTTAGTGAGCATCAAGATCTATGCTATACATGAGATCTTTATTCTTTTCAATATATGCATTTTGTATTATAATGATGTTAGTACTTTTTTTGGAGTCATTTTTTTGATGTGCAGAGTAGGCAGATACTATATTTTTCTGTAACCTCCAATATGGATCATTTTTATACATAACAAAAGTAAGTAAAATTATACAAAATCTTAAGGGAGAGTTCTTTTGTTAGCTATTACTATTTTACAAAAAAAAAAAAAAAAAAAAGAAAAGAAAAGAAATACAGAGAAATACAGAGAAAAGCAAGGTTAAAAAAGGTTATAAAGCAAGGTTGCAAGGTTGGAAACCACTATAGAAAACACTGGTAAATCATATGATCTGCTAAAACTGCAAATAGCCATTTCTTCCAGACATAATCTTATAATATACATGTCTATATATATATTAACAACCTTTAAGGGGGAGCCTCTAACAAGCTGGCTGTTCCTGTCATGTTTATTTTTTCTGTACAGATTGATATATAAAGTCCAATGAAAAATGTATTCCTTGATGAGGAATAGCAAATAGTTGCCAAAGAAAGAAGAAGTAAAGGAAATCAGGAGAATCATATGATTGTCACTATAGTGGAAAATATGTACATACATACATGGAAGGGAAACATTCTTTGCTGTAATTCAGAATGCATCCAATCTTCTTCCTATTCAAACTTATGAAAAGTTTACAGACAAAAGATTAAGCCACTCTTGCCTACCTGGAAGACCTGAGAAAGCAGACTATCTGCAAAAGCTGAGAGACCCTCCAACAGGAAGAAAAAGAGGCTGAAAACCCTAATAACACTGGGCCAGGAAAAAAACGGGATGAGTCAGAGGCACAGAGGGAAATTAGACAATTTATTTAGTACTAGAAAGTTAAGCAAGGCTTTTCTTCTACTTCTTCACTTATATCTAACAAAAAATTAGAGATGTTTGCAACCATGCTCTCTCTTTTAGTTATGAGCAAATGCTTGTATAATCATTTCTACTTAACTCAACTTGAATGAAGTGTCATTTTTAAAATTAGAATGTAATTGGGTGATAATCACCCAAAATTGTAGTGAATTGAACTACTAGGCCTCTGACACAAGTACCATAGCTATACAATATATCCTCTGCTGTACCTAAGAGAGTGTACATGGGCCGCCCCTACAAGGGTCAAGGCAGGCAAAACTGCATGGTAACATGGAAAACTGCTTTTTGCTCATCAAAATGAGGTTGATTAAGAACTGGCTCGATGGCAGGGTGCAGAGAGTGGTAGTCAGTGGCACAAGGTCTAGTTGGAGACCTGTAGTTAGTGGTGTCCCCCAGGGGTCAGTCCTCGGTCCGGTCCCATTCAACTTATTCATTAATGACCTGGATGAAGGCAAGGAGTGCTCCCTCAGCATGTTTGCTGATGATACCAAGCTGGGAGGAGTAGCTGATAGCCCTGAGGGCTGTGTTGCCATCCAGAGAGATCTGGACAGACTGGACGACTGGGCGGTGAGAAACCTCATGAGGTTCAACAAGGGCAAGCGTAGGGTCCTGCACTTGGGGAGGAATAACCCCGGACACCAGTCCAGATTAGGGGTGGACCTGCTGGAGAGCAGCCCCACAGAGAGGGACCTGGGCATCATGCTGGGTGACAAGATGACCATGGGGCAGCAGTGTGCCCTGGTGGCCAAGAAGACCAATGGGATCCTGGGGTGCATTGAGAAAAGCGTCTCCAGCAGGTCGAGAGAGGTGATCGTCCCCCTCTACAGAGCCCTGGTAAGGCCACATCTGGAGTACTGTGTGCAGTTCTGGGCTCCCCAGTACGAGAGAGATGTGGAGCTGCTGGAGGGAGTCCAGTGCAGGGCTACGAGGATGATCAGGGGTCTGGAGCATCTGCCCTGTGAGCAAAGACTGAGGGAGCTGGGCCTGTTCAGCCTGGAGAAGAGGAAGGCCGAGGAGGGATCTGATCAGTGCGTTTAAATACCTCAAGGGAAGGAGTGAGGAGGAGGGGGCCAGCCCCTTTTCAGTGGTGGACAGCAATAGTACTGGAGGAAATGGCCACAAGGTGGGGCACCAAAAGTTCCACAGGAACTTAAGGAAACATTTCATGACAATGAGGGTGACAGAGCCCTGGAACAGGCTGCCCAGAGAGATTGTGGATTCTCCTTCTTTGGAGATGTTTAAAACCCGCTTGGACGCAGCCCTGTGGCACATGCTCTAGGGTGACCATGTGTGCGCAGGGGGGTTGGACTCGATGACCTCTGAGGCCCCTTCCAACTTTAAGCATTCTATGATTCTATGATTCTGTGAAATCATAGAATCATGAAATCATAGGGGGAAGGGGGGTATCCGTGGGGTGGCAAATGAGATGGTGCATGATGGCCCGTCACACCATCCACAGCAATCTARAGCTKTGGCCTGTGAAGGGTCCTCTAGGACTCTAGAGGCCATAGGGCAAAATAGGCAAACTTCTGTGAGCCCGCACAGTCAGGCTGCAGCTGTCCCGACAAGGAGGAGAGGCACATTGGGAGTCCCGCTCAAATGCCTCTACATAAACGCACGCAGCATGGGGAATAAACAAGAGGAGCTGGAGATGCACGTGCGGCTACAGGGCCATGATCTCATTGCGATTACTGAGACATGGTGGGACAGCTCCCATGACTGGAATGTGGTCATGGAGGGCTATAGGCTTTTCAGGAGGGACAGGGCAGGAAGGCGAGGTGGCGGAGTTGCTCTTTATGTGAGGGAACAACTGGAATGCTTAGAGCTCAGCATAGGGGAGAATGGAACGCGAGTAGAGAGCTTGTGGGTGAGGATAAAGGGGCAAGCCAGCAGGGGCGACACGGTGGTGGGAGTTTACTACAGGCCTCCTGACCAAGACGAGGAAGTGGATGAAGCCTTCTATGGGCAGCTGCGGGAAGCCTCCCGATCACAGGCCCTGGTCCTCTTGGGGGACTTCAACCACCCTGATATCTGCTGGGAAAACCACGTAGCCAGGAACAGACAGTCCAGGAGGTTCCTGCAGAACATTGCAGATAACTTCTTGACGCAGATGGTTGAGGAGCCAACAAGGGGAGGGGCGCTGGTAGACCTAATACTAACAAACAGAGATGGTCTAGTGGAAAATGTGAGGGTTGGGGGCAGTCTGGGCTGCAG
>NW_020455921.1:3316947-3334961 GCF_003342845.1 Nothoprocta perdicaria | reverse complement strand
CTACTCTGGAGGTCTTCAAAACCCACCTGGATGCCACCCTGTGCCACATGCTGTAGGTGTGCCTGCTTGAGCAGGAAGGTTGGACTAGATGATCTGTAGAGGTCCCTTCYAACCTTAAATATTCTGTGAATCTGTGAATCTGTGAAATGATCTGAGAGTCACAGGAATAGTGTGCCATAGAGACTTCAACCGTGTTCCCTCAGTGAATCAAAATTCAGGCAATATCTTGCATTAGATATTAAAATTTAAATTTAAATCTTTGTTTTAAAACCTATCTTATGATGGGAACCATCATTCTATGGAGATAAACACTTTTTCCACTAGCAGAGACCAAAAATATATGGTATATAGCCCAGTCAGAAATCTTTTTAGACAAATTAAATTAGCAGAATTCCCACAACTTTCTAAAAGTCAAAGTTCAGAATGTCATGTTTTTATTTTGGATATTGTCATGATTTGAAATATTATTTTGCAGTTATAAAGTCCAACAATAAGATGTAGCTCAGACTTTCCAGCTGTTACAGAAAATGCATCTTGTCACTCCAACATGACACTCCAGGACTCCACTATTTCATCTTTTCACCCAGGAATTCAGGCATTTAATTCACCATTTAAAAGCCTACCTACAGTCTCAACATTTTTCCCTTTGCGTTAGGTCCGAAGGTAGCTTTGAATGTGTAACACCTTGATCAATTTATAATTCAAATAAAATGCAAAAGAATATACATCGTAATGACATTTGCTGATATATAGATTTATTGTGTTGACTTAATATATGTGTTATTTCACCCTCATTTATAAAGCATATTCACTGTAATTACTCAAAGATACTGCATCATTATAAAACTGCTAGGAATGCTTTAAAAATTAAAATATTTAAATCTACTGGGAGGATGAAGAAGGATGTTTCCACATTTCAAATAAAAGGTTTAGTAAGAATTGATTAAATACTGTTCTATTTTTTCTGAGCAGGTGCACATTAATCATCAGTAATTTATAGTCTGTATGACTAATAAAATCAGTCACAAGAAAGTAACAATTTATAGGTCCTCTCATTCATATTCACTTGCAATCTCATTTAGAATTACATGTCCTTAAATTAATGAAACTTAAGCTTTCTGTTAAAACATCAGTTCTCTGAATCTATAAAGCAGACCTCTTATCATCTTCTAAGCACTATTTACAGAGTCAAAGATGGATTTTTGATAGTTATTTGTAATACGGATAGACCATCAGACAACATGTGAACTGTTTCACTTCCAGTATATGCCACAATAGAGACTTCATATAAATGAATTATTTTTAATATGTAACTCCATCAAAACCCAGTCAGAAGCTAAATGCAGAGAGAAACTTGTGGCTTGTGGACAGAGAGCACTACTTCTGGTGCTGTCAGAAGCACCAGAGCCTTAGCAGAGTTTAATTTCTGAATTCATAGGATTTGAAATAAACCAAGAAGTATGGAGAGATTGAGGAGGGTCCACATCCTCTCTCCAGGATTAGCCACTAGATAGTAGCTGGCAAAGCATCTGACAGCATCATTGATAGTATGTGTAAAAACCTCAACTGGACAGTATGTCCAAACTATTTTAATCCTAATGGTAGCTTCCAAACTAACTTTCATGATCTGGACACCATCTGATTCACACTACTGTTTTCATGGCCTTATTTTCAATGGAAAGTTTGCCCCTCATTTAACAACTGTAGCTGTGCTTTAGAAATTTATCAAGCAATTTATGCTTGATAGGCTCAATTTATGGAGCTTCTGGAGAGGGTCCAGAGAAGGGCAACCAGGATGATTAAGGGAATGGAACATCTCTCGTATGAAGAGAGGCTGAGTGAGCTGGGCCTGGTTTCTCTGGAGAAGAGACGGCTCAGAGGGGATCTGATTAATATGTATAAGTTCAGGAAGGGAGAATGCAGGGAGGAAGGGGACAAGCTGTTCTCACTGGTGGCCAGCGACAGGACGAGGGGTAATGGCCACAAACTGAAGCATAAGAAGTTCCGTCTCCAGGTGAGGAGGAACTTCTTTACTGTTAGGGTGACGGAGCAGTGGAACAGGCTGCCCAGGGAGGTTGTGGAGTCTCCTACTCTGGAGGTCTTCAAAACCCACCTGGATGCCACCCTGTGCCACATGCTSTAGGTGTGCCTGCTTGAGCAGGAAGGTTGGACTAGATGATCTCTAGAGGTCCCTTCCAACCTTAAATATTCTGTGAATCTGTGAATTTACTTATATTGCTTAGTTTAAAATTAAAAAGAATGGGGGGAAAAAAAAAAGGAAAAAGAGAACTGCTATTTGTTGGGACAGCCATAATTATCATCCAAATCCCAAACATCTTATAAGGTTTCCATACATTTGTTCGTGGAGTCTCCGTGGCTGCAGGTGCTAAACTGCATCGTGCAGAGGAGCAAAACTCTTTTCTGCTAAATAAATCCCCATCACTAGGCCACTAGGGGGAGAGCCAACCATACGTTTAAAAACTATTAAGCTATACCAGTTCACTAGGATCTCTCCCTAAATAAGGTAGGTGGGAGCAAAAAAATCAAACCCACTGGATACCAGATAGAGATAAAAATGCTAATAATACATATGTAGGCTTCATTTTGTCAAACATTTGGGTGAGTGATGGAGACAGAAATGAAAGGACTTTAAGTGGGTGTCATGTTTTTCCATCCACTCCCAGCGGAATCTGATGCTTTCACCTCATTCCTGGTAGGTATCCATTGATCTGTTCCTAAGAAGCCCAGTGATGAAGACTGGATTGAACATCCCTGGTACAGACATCAATGTAATCTATTTCAGTGCTTAATTTTCTCTTTGTTGGCAAAGCTTTTATTTTGCTAGCCTAAACTTCCTCACTGTGATTTGAGATTCAGACTCCTCTTCATTTTTTCCTCAATGTCTATGGAGATTTAGCATTTTAGATGAAGATTTAGCATTTCCTTTTCTCTTTGTTAGCATGGCACTTTTAAGGACGACATCGGATCTCCTTTCTCCAGTTTATTTGCCACAACTCTTTCTCACAGATGGCATTTTCCACATATCCAGTTCTTTTCATTGACCTTATCTGGATTTTCTGCAATTGGTTCACACTGTTCTTAACTGCATTCCCTCAAAACAAGGTCAGAACTGTTGGGTAGTGAATTGCTTCTAACTTTTATATGTACCTTTGAATATTCTCTCATTAAGATATGATTCCATATATTTTACTTATTTGAGGTTTTGTGGAAAAAAAAATCTTTTCACTAAGGAAAAGGTCATTCAAATGTTACTCCTCTCTAATGGAGACCTTGAATACCTARCATAATAAGACCTGAAGATTTGTTATTTGTATGGTAAATTTCTAATCCATTTGAAACTCAGAGGTGGGAAAACTGACCAATAGCAGAAGCAGAAAAGATCCTTTCGGTGTTCAATTCAATGGACAATTTTAAGAGAGTGTCACTCTCATCATAACTTATTCATATGCATAAGAAATGCCAAGTTTTATTTAAATCAGATATTTAAGTCATTGCTTGTAAGACTGTATTCAGCAATGCTGTCAAAAACACTTCTCAAATACTGAATTACTTCTTCACTATGCAAAAGTTACTTTGTATTTGAACTTTTTGAGGGAAAATTAGATTAGCTTAGCAGATTTAATCCTTGATAAATCCTTGATATTATTTTCTACATGCTTGACAGTGATTGTATAGAGCATGGTCTTACTGTAAACTGCAATGAATCTCATCAGGCCAAGTGACTCGAAAATATCTAATTTAAGTAGTTATCCTCTTTCCCTATTACCACTTTCAATAGTGCAAAAACTTTTGATAAAGAATAGATGTTTCTCTTTTCTTTTTGCCTGGTGTATGCATTAGAAATATCTTCTGTCATTATTTTGCACAAAAACTGGTGACTTTTAAAAAGAGTAGTGCAAGAGGATTAGTTACCCCCACCTGTGAAAACTACAGCAATCAGCCTGCCTGGCTGTTGACATTAGAGAACTAGCAATTGAAGTGTCATGGGAAGTAAGGATTTAGGGATTTAGGACTGGAATAGCTGAAGAAGGGAATCCACTTAATAGGTTTGCCAGTATGCCGTAGGGAAAAAAAAAAAAAAAAAAGCAAAACAAAGCAAAACAAAGCAAAACAAAACAAAACATAACATGATATTACAGTCCCCAATGAAGGAAGAATGATTAAACAGCCACTAACTCTCCTTAAGGTCACTCAGACATTCATGACACTGATATTTCCAGCAAGCTTTCCCACAAATCAGGAAAAAGTGATGAAAAGTGGTGGGTTCCTTGATATTTATAATTAAAACCAAACTAGGTCCTTGAACCAACAGTCACACCCATCCTCACACACACACTTAAGTCACATTCAACTATTACGAGTGAAAGCAAAATATGTTCATGCACAGATGAAGCCCATAAAGAAACAACATTTATTTCTGCTAAGGTCAAGGTCAGAAACAATTCCCTTTGAACTGTCCATAACTTCTGTGGAAACCAAGATACAGAGCCCTTCTTCATCACTTGCACTTTGTATTTGTAAGTTTTCTCTCTTTAACTACTTCAGGAAGACTGAAGTAAATCCCCACATTTTCACTCTATGAAAGCTATTTTTAACGTGACAACACATTTACTATTCTGCAAGCTTCTCTGAAAAAAAAAAAGATTTATATAGTCAGATTTTCTCTTTCTGGTTTTTTTTTACATTTACATTTACATTTACATTAAAATTTACATTACATTTAAATTTACAATTTACATTACTTTTTTTTTTTTACATTAAAAAATCATTATGAAAATCCTCTCTTTATACAGGTTGAAATCTCACACATACACACACAGAAACACCTTATTTATTGTGGCTATTCAAGATGACCAAAATCCCTTGAAAAGAGCTCAGGAAGCTTTTGGCTAAGCCAAAGTCAAGACAGAATCTTGTCTGATTCAGTCTCAGACTAAATCACATATGTTAACCTAAAGCTAAACCAAAGCAAAATGCTGTATTTGTGTCTCCTTCATATTAAAATCCAAGACTAGTCAGAACAATGCTCTATTTATGTTGCTATCATAGGATTTTGGTGATGTCATCTATAATCTTCTGTCTCCCAACCCAAGAACTGATAGATTTTGAAATTTCATGTTTTATTTACATTATTGTGTATTATGCTTTTGGGTTACAGTGATATCAGCCCTTGGGAAAATTAAACTTATCTGCTGAAAGGATTCCAAAACAGGTTTGGAGAGCACTGCCACAATCCATGTTTACTGAAATACCACCCTTATTACTTTTTCCCCTTATTAGTAGGATCAGTGATGGATTTGGCTGCATCTGGAGCAAGGATTTCACTTTCTAATTTAGAGAATGATAATCAAGGGGAAGATAAACAGCTATGCAAGAGTACAAGGTAAAATGGTTTTTGCCAGTTCTGGCACCAGTTTAGCTATTGCCAATACAGTGAATGGAGGTGTCATATAACTGTCTGCAAGGAACAGATGGTCTAAACAGCAGCAGAACATTTAAATAGTTTAGAAAACAATATTACAAAAGTCAAGTGGTCTACAGAGTAGTATTTGTGGTGAGAAGATGAGGAGAGAGAACTAAGATTTTTTTTTCTTCAGTAGGTGTTCACCAGGTAGATATGATTTAAGAAGTACTCTGTCAGAGGAGAAGCTAAAGCATGTACATCAAGAATTATTCCCCAAAATCAACTTCTATACATATTTTTCTTACCCACTCATGCATTTGGTCAGTCATTACAACAGAGTTTTGCATCACCAACTGCACTAGGGTTGCAAATTTCATACAGGTACGGAAAATGCAAGTAAGTGGCACACAGCTATATTTGCTGAAAGAGATTCCTCACACAGAAAATAATGAACATTGATGGCCATAAATTTGATCCTACTATGACTGGAATATTTGCAAGCAAGTAAACTATATCAAGAATTATAAAAGGGCAAATGCTATTGCAGTCAGAAAAGTATTCTGTGAATTCTTATGTAAAGAACAATAGTTATAATGCAAAATAGACTATTACACCTACTTACATAACTTTTGTTTACTGGAAGCTTTGTTTGCTTCTTTGTTTACTGGAGCTTTTCATATATATCCAGACTTGACTAGTTATTTCTATTTTTCTGCTGATCCATTAAAAAAACTACTGTACTTTATTTTGGCAATAAGATAAATAAATCCTGAATATACACAGAGCAGGGGGGAATGCTCTGTCAGTTGGGACATCACAGCTGTTGAGTCATGAGATTTCTAAAAGCAGATAATCCCTCACTTTGTTCAAGTGCATTGCTTTCACTAATGAAGAATCATTTATCTTTTGATCTACAATTGTTTTAAGCAAGAGGATAAAGCACATACGTAAAACCTGGCAAAATTAAATACTATCTAAAAGATTCTTCCTATTTACATAGTGTAAAAATAACCTGGTCTCAGCATTTTTCATGACAAAAATTATACGATATGTTGCAAGTTTCAGTTTTGAAAGTTACTGTTTTCATAAAAGAGACTGTAAAAGGAAGGTTGGATGTGCAATATAGTTGAAAGAAAGAATTAATAAATGTACATCCACTGTATTATTAAGGAACTCAGTATCAAAGATCATTATGATATTTTTCTGTTCTTATTAAGCAATTTAGTATTAAAGATCATTATGTCATTTTCCTGTTCAATATCTTTCTTCACGCAAAAAAAAATTAGGTTTTTTTTTTTTTCAAACTATGAAAAATATGGTAATGAAATATTAGTAATGTAATATTATACAGATTCAGGAACTAGAAACTCTTATATGTGTGTATACTGAACTTGTTGCACCTACACTCCTTGAAATTTCACTTATGTGAGAATGAAAACAATGCTACATAAAGATGCAAAAAAAACCCCACAAAAAACAGTGAAATCTTCCTGTTGCATTTGCAGTACATATAGGTCTGAGGCAGCCGTTTCTGTTAAATTCGTCACTTCCTTGAGAATCTCTTTAATGTTTTAGCAGAAATCCTAAATATTTTCTGTGATAAATAATTTAACAGTGTCTTCAGATCCTTAAACAGAAAACAAACCCCTTTAAACAGAAAAAAAATTGTCCTCTTTCTGTTGTTGTTGTTTTGTTTTAATTTTTTTTTATTATTATTTGTTTGTTTTGTTTCCTGTCTTCAAGACTTAAAGGTGCTGGTTTTTGCCTATCATTCATAGTTTAAACTGAGGAGGAAAAGATTTTATGGTTTAGGCCTGGGACTTGGATTGCCTTTTCATTCTGACTTTTCTGATAAAAAAGATCCTCTTAGAATAGAAGAGCTCAGAGTTCAGCTAATGTTAGATGGTGTTAGCTGGTGCTCTGAAATTCCCTGCCCCGTTTGTCAGACAAGACAACTGAACCCTTAAGAATTTTACATTGACTATGTTTCAGAATATTTCAGAATATTTAAGGTTGGAAGGGACCACTACAGATCATCTAGTCCAACCTTCCTGCTCAAGCAGGCACACCTASAGCATGTGGCACAGGGTGGCATCCAGGCGGGTTTTGAAGACCTCCAGAGTAGGAGACTCCACAACCTCCCTGGGCAGCCTGTTCCACTGCTCTGTTACCCTAACAGTAAAGAAGTTGCTCCTCACCTGGAGACGGAACTTCTTATGCTTCAGCTTGTGGCCATTACCCCTCGTCCTATCGCTGGCCACCAGTGAGAACAGCCTGTCCCCTTCCTCCCTGCATTCTCCCTTCCTGAACTTATACATATTAATCAGATCCCCTCTGAGCCGTCTCTTCTCCAGAGAAACCAGGCCCAGCTCACTCAGCCTCTCTTCATACGAGAGATGTTCCATTCCCTTAATCATCCTGGTTGCCCTTCTCTGGACCCTCTCCAGAAGCTCCACGTCCTTCCTATACTGGGGTGCCCAGAACTGAACACAGTACTCCAGGTGCGGCCTCACCAGAGCTGAGTAGAGGGGCAGAATCACCTCCCTTGACCTGCTGGCAACGCTCCTCCTGATGCAGGCCAGGATGCCATTGGCCTTCTTGGCCACGAGGGCACACTGCTCACTCATGGTTAACTTAGTGTCAACCAGGACTCCCAGGTCCCTCTCCGTGGAGGTGCTTTCCAGCAGGTCGACCCCTAATCTGTACTGATGCCTGGGGTTATTCCTCCCCAGGTGCAGGACCCTGCACTTGTCCTTATTGAACCTCATGAGGTTCCTCTCTGCCCAACTCTCCAGCCTGTCCAGGTCCCTCTGGATGGCAGCACAGCCCTCCGGAGTGTCGGCCACTCCACCCAGCTTGGTGTCATCTGCAAACTTGCTCAGGGTGCATTCCGTGCCCTCGTCCAGGTCACTGATAAACAAGTTGAACAGCACTGGGCCCAGTACTGACCCCTGGGGGACACCACTGGCCACAGGCCTCCAGCTGGACTCGGCCCCATTTATGACCACCCTCTGAGCTCTGCCATCCAGCCAGCCCTCGATCCTTCATGTTTCATGTTTTAATAACTGAACTTTTACTGAAACCTCTGCATAAAACACTGATAATATAGTAAATTCTGAATAGCTCTAACAAGAGGAATTAAAATAGACTTTTCATCATTTGAATCATGGTGTTACCCCCACACAAGGATATTTGCTGTTTTTTCTACATGATATTCTAAAATAATGTTTCATGAGTTACTGCATAAATTATTTTAATAGTTATAAGAAAAAAAAGTACCTTTTTGTTTAACCAAACAGTTTAGTTTCAGTCATGTGCCATTAAATCTTATATTATTCTCAAAGTGACCAGTTCACCCAATTAACAGCTCTACTGTTTCAGAGGTCTTTTGTCTGATGAAGCATAATGAATGCCAAAGATGTTCTTTCTTATTTGGTGACAGTACTTGTGTAAGTCTGGCACCTCTAAGTCTTAAAGACAGAAAAATAAACCCTTAAGAATCTGTACATGCCATTGCCATGTAAAGCATTCATTTTTGTTATACTAGTCATTATATAGAATGATAACATTCTTTCTTACTTTTTTTCTTAGTTTGTGTCCTGCAGTTTGGAAGAATATCTTTTATTCACTAAATCACTCCCTTCCATCTGGTTTCATAGATCTATTTTGATTATGACTTTTTAGGAGTAAAACACATTGCAATTAATTTTTTGTTTAGTATCATGTTCAAATCTCTTAAGGAGTCAGAGATACTTAAAGAGCAGATACTTAAGAGAAATTCTTCAGAACATTATGTTGGAAAAGTTTGAACATGTGGAAAAGCCACCTGAATATTCATCAGTAAACTTGTTTTTCCTTCATTTGACATCAACTCATATTCAACATACTTGTTTGTTCCTAAGCTAGTATGTATGAAAGCAATGATTTTGGCAGTCATCTTTTTCTAACCACATCACTGTTTTGTTCTTGTTTTGTTTACTCTCTTTACAATCTCACTCACAACGTGCTATATACAATGGCCATGAAACTTCTATAAAGTTCTTAGTGTGTGACAGCTCATGCTGTTTCTAAGGTGTTTTCTGAAAAGTTGTAGGACTTCGATAGGCAGTTGCTCATAACCACTGATCTGACTGTGCTACTGGGATTCTTGTGCATTTGTCCTTTGAGATCTGCTATTTAACTGTAAGAAGATCCCTCAGCATTTTTACAACCTGAAATTTTCTTCTTTTTTTCACATGCAGTAGGAAAAGAAAGACTCCACTTGGTTCTTATTTCATGAGAGCAGAGATTCTCTTGTAAGCAAGAACTAAAACTCTGAATTGCAAGTTTAAATTCTAGATATTTAAGAAGTGCTAAAATGAATTCAACAAATTGTACAAGCCAAGCTAACGGAAAACAGCATTTTGAACTTTTCAGACAATTTGTAATTTCATTTAGATCTAAGGAATAGTCTTTGCAGTTTACAGGAACTATTATTCTTAAAGAATAGTTACTTTTAAAAATAAATATTTTGAGGAACACTTTTTGCATAAATTGACAGGCTTGAGAATAACAAGGAGCTTTCTTAGTTCTAATGTTGTTATGACCTAATCTTGGTATCCATAGGGTATATTCAAATACATGATAGAACCTAATTTCCAGCTAGACAACCTACTGCAATTCCTTCTCTTTCCATTGAATCTGCAGCTTGTACAGCACTGTTGGCTACAGCTTTCAGGTGTAATTATGTACATACATTTTTAATAATTTGGAGGTTGAATTAGGTTGGCAATTCAGTTCTCAGCAAGTTTTCAGTGTAGACTTTTAACAGTAGAATTGAAAAGTAGCACTTCCCAGGTGCATAGAGATTACCATTTCTATGGCAGTTTGACATCTTGTGGACTGCTGGTAGTACCACAAAGGAACACACTGTTACTGCCTAAATACTACTGACATCAAGTACACTAATATGCAGAATGCCTCTTCGTTTAAAGCGGACAGGTTCATACACACAGCTGTCATCTATTTATGGATGAAAAGAGTTGCAAAGGACAAGCTTGTGAAAAAGATGATACATAAGCAAAGCCAACTTAATATATAGGCCGTAAGTCCATGTAGGGTGCAAAACTCGGGATAAGAGGGAGTGCATCTCTTAATCCTGCTGAAAGTGAACAGTATTCACGTTTAGTTTATGGGTTACAAGGCGGCTAAAAAGTTTGCTTATAAGACACATGATCTTACTTGATTGTATCACTTGCCCACATCACTACTAACATCATTACCAAAGGTAATGGAAAAACGTGTCTGTTTGGTTAGATCTGCATACATCCCTTTACACACTATTTAAAAATCTTTCCTGACTGAGATGTTATGTTCAAGGAAAAATCTTGTAATTTATTTCAAATAATAAGACAGTAATGAATTATGAGCCAGTGGAAAAAGATGGGCTGTATGAAATCGATATAGTCTTTTATCATGGAAACTAAGGCCAATAGTTTTAGACAAAATATTTCTTTGCCCTTAGATCCTTTATTATTGTCTTCATTATCTGTAAAAGGGTCACCAAATCTATTCTTTCTGTTTCAGACCACTTTTTGGCTATTCAATTGAAATATGTGTGATAGTCTTCTAAATTGAAAGATTTTGTGAAAAATAAGAACAAAGAAATGAGGTTATACTTTACAAAGGAACACTAAAAATGATTACTTTCATTATTTAGATAATATTGTAGCTGTTAGTCTAATAAAAAAAAAGTGTGTCATGATCATGCGCCTCCTGCTAAATTATGAAGCATACCGCTATCTGTCAGAGTAGGATATGTCTTACATTTTTCCTCCATAGTGGTAATTTCCTTTACATTTCTACGTGAGCATGGAAATGTCAAAATGTTCTGAGAACTTGGCAGGAGAACCCTTTTCTAATTTTACAGGTCTCAGAAATGTAGAATTTTTTTCTGTGTATTTAACCTTTGCATCCCTAGTCTACGGGACTCCAAACCTTTCTAATTTTACAGCAATTTAATAATTCTTCTGGGCAAAAAAAATGTGTCAGTCTAACAATAGCTTTCAATTTAAAGTCTCAGCAAACACAGAACTAATACTTGAAAATCAGGATATGACTAAGGGTAAGAAGCAGTCCAAGCCCTTGATGATAGGGACTACTTCTCCACAGTGCAGGAGCTTAGACAATTATTGTACTTCAGAAGGCTAAATTTAGCCATCAGCATCAAATTGAATCCCATACTATATTGGGCACAAAGAAAAAGATGTGTAGCTTGTTAAATTACTACCAGTACTGTGCCAATTTTGCAAATAGGATCAACAGTAAATGACAGGACTAATGAAAAACTGTATCAGAGTTAGGCATAATTATGAAAAAAAAAAAAGAAAAAAAGAAAAAAAGAAAAGCACAAAGATTTGTTTTCAAGGACACATGACTAATATAACTGTCCTCCACTGAATTTGACCCACATTGCATATTAGAACTGGCACAAACAAGTATGAACATAAGGGGAGCTAGGGATGGTGACGCAAAACCCTAAATCTAGCCTTCAATGAAATCCACCGCCCTCACAGGGTCAAAAGCTGAGTCTTGGTAGGAGGACTAGCCTATTTCAAATATTTCTATGAACTGGATGTTACAGAATGCATTGGACCTCCCGCCAATGCCATGACTTCCAGATCTGAATTGACTGTCTTAGGAGGAAAGAAAAAACTTCCTTTTCCATAGCTTATAAATATTTGTTTCTAGTGGACAGCTGAAATTCAAATACTTGTCTTTATGCAAAAAACTATGGTAATTACTTACCAATTAGAGAAATGATAAAAACCAATAATATTAAGCAGGAAGTTATCAGTAACTGTCAAAAAACAATATAGGACAATGCCCAGGTATCCTCTCTTCCGTCTTTTTTTTTCTGTATTTTTTTTTTAGTTTTCCTAATTGTTCATTCCATCCTTTCTCTTTCCCCAACACCTGGCTGCAGACAACACTGACCTGTGGTTCTGCCAGCTGCAGGACCATGAGAATATTAATTAGCATTGCTGGATTTTTGTAAATCATTTCAAAGATACCCTAGTGGATTTTCTTCATGTCTTCACTATGCTCAGTGCAGATAGGTACCTGCACTGCTATTTCAAAAGTAGAGTCTACAATAAAATCAGAAAGGAGATAACATCTCCTAAGTCAGTAAGCAGCTAAATCAGTAGTGGATGCCCTCCAAGCTGCCCACTTAGCCAGCACAGATTAACTGTCTCACAGACATACAGGTCATAACCCTGAGCTCTCTACTGAAGGTAATCAATGCTTCAGGCTTGGGGGGTGAACAGAGGACTTCAAGGGAAAGAGATGTGTTAAAAAGGCTTGAAAGGGACTAAGAACTAGCAGGTGCTTGGAAGAGAGGAAGTTGGTAGCGGATAATACAACATCAACAGCAGAGTGGTTTGGGAAGTACCAGTGGGTATATGGATCCCGAAATGCAGGGGACACTGTCCAAATTGTCTCCTGTATAAAAATTCATTGCCTGTTACCAGCTGTTATGAACAGCCCTCACTAAGCAGTCATCATAAAGGAAAGAAGATAATTGCTAAAAGATACATTTCCAACAATTATCTATCCAAGCACCATGACAAAACAGCACACAAAATGTAGCAGACAGTTAAAAAACAAAGTAGTTTTTTGTTCATGGGCAATTATACTTTGCAGTACCCAAACATATTTACCGCCTTTTGGCACTAGGTATGCCATAATTCACTTTCAGTAAGTTGAAGTCTTTACCAGCCCAGTTACCTGTTAGTATGCACCTACCATAGTTTACGGGACATAGACATCTTTTTTTATAGTAACAATCCTCATCATCAAACAAGTAGGAACCAGTAAAATAATAAAATCATCTTCTACAATTTCTGCAAGTCATAAACAAATAAGATAACACTGAGCAGGGGGAAGAGAGAAAACAACTCCATCTAAATCTGATTACATTGCATTCCCTTCCATCAAAATAAGTCTAGGTAAGATATTAAAGTAGAAGGTCACTTCTGGACTTCAAGGGAAAAAAAAAGAAATCTTGTATAATCTTGAGCAGCAGCATCAGGAAGTTCAAATCACAAGTTGTCAGTTCATGTTTTCACTTCTCTAAACAGATACCAACTGCCAGATCAAGCTGTACATTATTTGTTTATCATTTATATCAGGTCAAATGCAATCTTTAACTTTACGTGACAACAAAGTTTATGATTTTACTCTAGATTCCAGACCATAAATAGTTTTTTAAAATGCTTATCATAGTTCTGTTTTATTAAATAAAGGCAAAGTATAATTATCTCGAACTGTAGAGAAAATTATGATTATAACATTTGGGCAATRACTGCATTTATGCAGCAGGTTCCGAGAACTGTAGTAGGTCAGAATATCACAGCTATAATTTCATAATACAAATAAAAGTGATCACCTTGTGATCAAACCATTCAGGCTTCCAATTGTGTGTTTTTAGATTGGGTCCTAATCACATTAGGAAGAACATGGTTCTGTTGCCAGATGCAGACCAGGCTTCAAGTCATTGCAAAAGATGTAAAGAAACCAGAGAGTCCAAAGAGTAGTAGTAAAAATGATGAAAGGTAGTATAGAAAAATATCTATGGGAAAAGCTTGAAACAATGTGGCTTATTTAGTCTAGAAGAGCAAAGGCTGAAACAATCCTCAAATATTTACAGTGCTCTCCTGCAGAGGACAACAATCAACTGTTGTCCATGTTCAATAAGAACAGACCAAGCAAGAATATGCCAAATTTGTCAAAGAGGAAATTATGATTTAGTAGGACAAATCTTTGACAGGAGTTTGCTAAGTCACATGATTTCTGGTTAAGATAAATTTCAAATGGATTCCAAAAAGCAAATTTGAATTTGGAGCTGAATCAGTGCACTAGAAACACTACTATTGAGATTCACACTATTAAAGTATCTGACTTTCACACCAGAAGGAAGTATCATACAATTTATATCAAAGACATAGTTGCTTTAAAATACTGTTAAACAATTCTAAAATTTTTAATATTTCAGAAAAAAAAAAAAAAGACCTGAAGGGGTTCTGTTGGTCGTCTTTGTGCTTTTGATTTTTTAATTTCAAGAGAATTCTCCCTGTGCAGTATATTTTATGTCTTATACAAATATATGGTACATGTCTATTGCCACAACATAGTCTATTTTTCACTTAGAAGTAAAAGTGAAGCTTAAAAAAAAATCAATCTTTATTGTTTAATGTTTTAATATTATTTAATAAAACTGCAGAAAACAGCCATGTAACTACATGGCTGTTTATTGAACAGAGTAGTTGCACACATCAGGTGACCTTTGAAAAGAAAAAAAATACTGTAAGTTTAAGTCCACCCACACATAATCACAGCATGAATAGCTAAATCATGAGTAGTTTATGAAATATTATTTAAACATAATTTGTTTTGTAGTATACAACAGACGATTAAACGTAACAAGCTTCCAAAGTTTCCGTCCTCTACAAATGCACAAGATATATAACTAGTCTTGATAGACTTGTACATTTATAAAGCATACACACATATGTTTCCAATATAGATTAAAAAAATAGTGGTATGCCTTACAGTAGTATTTTCTGACTTTTCCCAATAAATTTTAATATAAATTCTACTTGGAAAAGAAGAAATGGAGCTGATAAAATCTAAAGATTAATTACAGAGCTTCAAGATAAATCTCTGAATTTATCAGAGATTTACATTTATCATCTGAAATTTAAAATTATCATCTGAAATTTAAAAATACATATATTTTAAAAACTATGTGCAATGAATGATTTAGATGTGTAAGTCAATTCAAACTTTGTTTCATATTATCAAACTAGAAAAAATTTCTAATCTCACTTTAAACATTGACAATAAATGCCTCACACTTAGCATGGGTTTTGGTCTTGCGAATGTAATCCGGCACCTGAAAAACGTTAGAACACGGAGTATAACTCTAAGGATATGAGTTATTGAAATCAATTATTTTGGAGATATGCCAAACCAACACTCCTGTACACTAATGCTAAGTTGATTCTTTGCAGAAGGAAAAAGCTTCGTATTGGAGATTTATAAATTTTAATTTAGGTCTTTAACTGAAAAGCCAGGGTTAAGATTAGAAATTTATAAAAAATTCTGGAACTATTTTTCAAGAAGCAGAAATACTGGAAGTATTTTAAGAAGTGAAAGCTGAGAGAGGCTCTGATCAGTTTATACAAACAGCTTAAGGGAGGGAGTGAGGAGGTTGGAGTCAGACTCGTCAGTGGTGGCCAGCAATAGGACAAGAGGAAATGGCCACAAAATAAAGAACCAAAAGTTCCACAGGAACTTAAGGAAAAATTTCTTGACAATGAGGATGACAGAGCTCTGGAACAGGTTGCCAAAAGACGTTGTAGAATCTCCTCCTCTGGAGATATTTAAAACTCACTTCAGCACATTCCTGTGCCATATGCTCTAGGTGACCCTGCATGTGCAGGGGGGTTGGACTAGATGGTCTCTAAAGGTCTCTTCCAACCTTGATGATCCTGTGATTCTAAGTATAATGTAACATCATTCAGTTCAAATGTCCCAAGGAAGATAACATTCATTATATGAGAAAAATCTCTATTATCATGCATGCTCTATAAAAAAGCTTCACTTTTCCCGGCTTCACTTACTCTGGGAACTCACTTATTATGTAGGGAAACAGGGACTGTTCCACCACTCTGCCACAGACATATCTCACCTGTAAGCTCCTTGCAACCAGGCTGTACTTGTATCTRTAAGTCTTATTAATCCTGCATTAAAGTACAGTTTGATATTAGTCAGAAGTTTAGCAGCTCTACAACTTCAGCRTTAGGAGCATATCTTAGGTTACATAAAAACTGTTTTTTGCTCTTGCAGAATTGGCAAGGTCATTTCACTTTGGTATGATGTAGGAAGTCCTACATTCATATGAAAATATTTTGGAAGATCAAAATATTTTTCTGCAGCAGGAACAAAGAAAGAAATGATGGGGCCTTAGAAAGGCTCATGCTCTATCTAAACAAAAAGTCAATGCATGTTTAAACATTTGGATATAAATAATCTTACTTCCATTATAGACAAACATTTCAGAAAAAAAAGTAACAGGAAGTATAATCATGTGACCTTCTAAGTGAAACATAAAAGCTACTTTTAACAGAAATAGCGGAAGAGCACAGAGCATACCTTTAGATTTGGTTCTGACACTTAAGTGCTGTAGGGTTGATTGGAAGTAACAAAATCTTCCCTAGAGATTTATGCGACATTCAAACAAGGGTCCATGGAAAACTTCTCAGGCTTGTGAGTCTGGGTTGACAATTTAATTGTGCCCTTGCCTGCATGTCATGATGAAAACCAAATGTGRATGTTTCATGTGGTAGGACTTGCCAGCTGAGGAAGGGCAGTGGAGTACATCTACTCAAGTTTAGATTCAGATAGAGAGTTTGGTCTGAAAGTATTTCAAGTAAAAATATTCATAAATAAATAAATTTACTTGTATTTACCTCTGTGAAGCACAAATAATATAAACTTCCTTTCTTTCCTAAACAAGCTAAGTTATCCTCCTTCAGAGACAGAGAGGTTTGAAGYAGACATACCTAAACTGACTTTTCCTTGTTGGCTTCTCATACTTGATCAAAAGGCTAGAAACTCAAGAAGGCTAGGATGTGCCTCTGACAAGTGCCTTTCCTTGGAGGAACATAATACACAAACAGAACAAAAAATGGACACTGCCCCTCAGTAACATGTCTTTCAGCATTTAAATATTATGTTATTGCAACACAAAAATGAATTCAGCCCTAATCATTATGGACTGGTATTTTCCAATAACATATTTGTATCACAGTGAATCTGGAAGTGAGTTCTTTGTCCAAGTAAAGAATTAGTTTCAGTTTTTAAGCTTATGTAAACACATTCTAAGAGAATGCTCTTTCATTGCACACAGTAGATTTTGGCTCTAGACTATTAAAGTTCAATTATTCATCTAATTAATGCATTAATTAGTTTAGCTAAAGAAATCAAGAGTTTATTTGTCATTTATCACACTATTATATTTTTTTATGACACAGAAAAACACCACTGTGACATTTTAGGGCATTTACTCATTATTTTAATACTTATGTGATCAGTTCTGTGACAAAGGCTGTTTTGGACAAGACTGACTTTGTCATGGGGTATCCAGTTATTCTACAAAGTATTTTACAAGGTAGGTCTACAAGGTATAATAATTCYACAAGAATTATAATTCTACAGTTATTCCACAAGGTAAGGTTGGACAKTGAGGTGGATTGAGAATTGACTCAGATGGCAGAGCTCCAGTTGAGGCCTGTGGCCAGTGGTGTCCCTCAGGAATCAGTACTGAGCCCGGTGCTGTTCAGCTTGTTCATCAATGACTTGGATGAAGGCACAGAGGGCACCCTGAGCAAGTTTGCGAAGGATACCAAGCTGGGTGGAGTGGCCGACACTCCGGAGGGCTGTGCTGCCATCCAGAGGGACCTGGACAGGCTGGAGAGTTGGGCAGAGGTTCAATAAGGACAAGTGCATGGTCCTGCACCTGGGGAGGAATAACCCCAGGCATCAG
>NW_020455921.1:3238422-3314827 GCF_003342845.1 Nothoprocta perdicaria | reverse complement strand
AAATTCCTTCTTACTTGAATTTTTTCCTAAACTTTCCTTACATCACTTTTAACTTTTGTAATACCTGCCCCAAAGACCACACTTCTCTTTTTCACATGGGTGTTGGTATAATAGCGTAGGCATGCTCAAAATTTGATTTCCGTACAGATTACTGAAGTATCCAAAAACCTCTTTCAGTCATGGCTTCAATGGAATGAAAACTTCCCCCTTTAGCATTACAAAATTCACATTTCCTGCCTCCTGGAACTCCTTAGAGCGCTTTAGAAAGGCTATAAAAATCTCTTTGTGGACAAGCACAGAAGGAAAACATTCTAAAAGTGCTTTGCTAAAAGAAAGCACATGAAGCAAAAGATTTGGTTAAACAGTAGGATATCTCTGTAAATGATGCAGTACTGCATCAAAGGCCATTTATGGGAAAAACAAAGATCAAGGTTGTATTTTCTTTCCTTTCTTCATTTATAAAGACTTTTGCAGAAACATTGCTAATATGCTCTGAAAGGAAGGACTGGAAGTTGTCAGCAATCTAATAAGTTGTCTCAGCAACGTGCAATACGATCTCTTAATAAACTATAACCAGAGTTTATTATGGAAACTTAAAGCTAATATGGAGATAGAATCATTTGCATTCTTCTGCTGAATTCAGCAATTTTTTTTTTCTAATTATTTCTAAGTAAACACACAGGTAAATAAGAGACAAATATTTACCCCAGGGCTTTTCTTTGTGGCACACATTTTTAAAAAGGACATAAAAAGAAGTCAAAATACTTAATTGACGAGATTTAATCTACTCTTTCACCCCCACAGACAGTTGTCCCAAACAAGTTCTGCCATCTCCAGTATGATTACCATTTATCTTGGTGAATGAGGAGAGAGCTGTTGATGTAATTTCCTTTGATCTTAGAAAGGCTTTCAACACTGTCTCCCTTCTAAGATCCGTACAGACAAACTGAGGAAGTATGCCCTAAACAAACAGTAAGATGGACTGAAAACTACCAAACTCAAAAGACTGTGTTCACTAAGTCCAGCAAGAGACCGGTCACTGGTAGTGTGCCCAGAGGTTGATGCTAGGTCCAGTTCAGGGTTCATCTTCATTAACGACCTTGACAGAATGAACAGTCAGTACATTTGCAAATTATACAAAACTGAGAGGATTGGTTGATAAATGAGATGGTTGCACTGCCAATCAAAGAAACCTTAACTCTGGAGAAATGGGTCGACAGGAACCTCACGAATTTCAATAAAGGTAAATGCAAAGTCTGCTACTAGGAGGAATAATCCAGTGAACCAGTAGAGGAATAAACCAATGACTGCTTGGAAAACAGTATTGCAGAAAGCAGCTTCTCAGGAAAAGAGCTGTACAGAACACTGAACAAGTTGAACATGAGCCAGCAATGCACCCTTGCAGGAAAGGCCAACTACATCCTGGGCTGCATTAAGAAGAGTTTCACCATCTCTTTCACAGCATGGCCAAAAGTGACTATTCCCCTTGCTCAGCAGTGGTGGGCTGCATCTAAAGTATTGTGTTCAGGTTTGGGCTCTGCAGTGCAAGACAGACATGGAAATAATGCAGCGAGACCAGTGAAGAGCTGTGAAGGTAATGAAGGGACTGGAACATATGTCATGCTATGAAAAACCAAGAGACCTGGGACTCTTTAGCCTTAAGAGAAGGCTGAGGGGTATCTTATCAATGTGTAAAAGTATCTTATGTGATTCTTCTTAGTAGTGTCCAGTGAAATGACAAAAGGCAATGGGAACAAATTGAAATACAGGAAATTCCATGTAAATCTAAGATAAAAAGAAGATGATCTGAGGGTAGTTGCCACAAATTGCCAGCAGATGTGGAATTTCCAGTTTTGGAGATAATACAAAACCCAAATGGACAGTTCTGGACAATCTTCTCCACTTGACCATGATCTGAGTAAGGTGTTGGACAACGTGATCTTCAGAAGTCCTACTGCCCTCAACTGTTCTGCTACAGGTTTCTCTGATACAGCAGACAGAGTGATTTAACCCACAGATCTCTATGTTTAGAATTTGTCAGCAAGAGCAACTTGCAAGAGCAAGTCCTTCAGGCACTACAAAACAGTGTTTCAACCCACAGAGTGAAATATTAACTGGGAACTTGATGGCGCTAGGTCTGTTGTTTAATGATCCTGCTGGGTACCCAGGAAAGGATTATGTTTTCTGTAACTATAGTAAGGAGTGAACACAGAAATGTATTAAACATGCTGTTGTCTTACAACAAATAGTAAAAAAGGCTTTTTTTTTTCATCATTAAACTAAAATTCAAGATACATTTTAGAGAGCTGCCTTCTGAAAGCTGAGTCAAGAATACTGCCCCTACCTGGGGCCAAGACATATTCAGTTGCTAACAAGAGAAAAGTATTGCAATTCTTGTTAGCTTTCTAGAATAACTCTTCTTTATAATTATTGTATAGTTTATCTATATATAAATGTGCATAGATATATATATGTACACACATGTTCTTTAAAACAAGATAAAAACAAACACGTAAAAAGGTAGAATGGAACAATCACTATCTTTATTTAAAATAAGGTAAATCATATTGATTTTTTAAATATCACAGAATCACAGGATGACAGAATGGTTAAGATTGGAATGGATCTCTAGAGATCATCTAGTCCAAGTCCCCTGCTTGGGCACACCCCAGAGCACAGGGCACAGGGCAGCATCCAGGCAGGTTTGGAAGACCTCCAGAGAAGGAGACTCCACAATCTCCCTGGGCAGCCTGTTCCAGGGCTCTATCACCCTCACAGTGAAGAAGCTCTTCTTCAGCTGGAGATGGCACTTCCTGTGTTGCAACTTACAGCCATTTGCCCTTAAGTATGTTTCTTAAGTTTTGTGTTTCTATTAAAAAAGTTAACTATAGCAAACTTAAAAACAAAATCATTAGATCAGCAAGCAGTAGCTAAAGAGAATTAGACCTCACATATACCATGTAACAAAGCTAAGACTAAGTTCTTTCCATTTGACTGAACTGCAGCAAAAGCTTTCCAAAGAGATATCTGATGATCCTCATACATCTGAGGACTAACTGGCCAACTAGTCTGTAAATTTATTGATCAACATGGATTAACAGAGATGGTACTGGTAAATAGTTATTTTTATTATATGTGGTATGGATTATCTACATCTCTAGCATACTTGCTAAATAAACAAGGCAACTTGATCCCGTTTGAACTGAAAACTCTTAAATGAAGGTAGTGCATGTGCATCAGAAAACAAAAACTGCATACAAATCACAAAATGAAGCTGTTATGAAATGAAAACTTTTTTTCTGAAATCAATCTCATTGCATAAAGTGCTCTGTTACAAACAACCTGGTAGTATCACTCAAAATGAAACGTTTTAATTAGTTGGCTTCATTTCTTCTGAAACTNGAGGGAGGGGATCCTGCCCTATATTTAAAATATTTAATATTAATATCCTGTCCTATATTAATAATGTAATTATCATGTAAATTAAAGAGAAGAGCTAATTTCCATCCTGAGAATAGGGTCAGATACCGGCAAGTATTTCTTAGTACTCTGACAGCAAGATATTTCATATATTTCACTTTTTTAGTCTTGTCCAAAGAATTGAACAAGAAATTACTAAAGTAACTAGTACTGTTATCCAAGTAGCAAGTAATTACTGAAGTTAAGGAAAAGCTACAAAGTATGAAAGCAAGGTGAAGATGATAACACATAGAGAGAATAAATCTGTCACAAGCACACACACAAAAAAAGATATTTAAATGAACATTAGAGCCAATTTAAACACCTAAATAACCTCTGGTGCTTTCTCAAAGACCAGAACATTGCTCTTCAGAAAAGATATTAAAGTTAAGTCGTAATGCCAGTAACAGCAGGAAATTGATAATAATAGTCRTCAGTGCACTCTTTATTAGAAAGAGAATTTCAGAGAAGAGGCTAAATGACAAGAAGATGGGATAAATTGTTGAAACAGATAAGTTATCCATTAGTTAAACCTATTCTTCAGGTCTTTGAARAGTGAAAATGTCAGAGAAATTTTAGTCAACATCTGAAAAGATGTGCTTTGGCAGTCTAACCAGAGATTTGAGGGTAGCTACTGATTCATTTTGCATGATTCTGATACATTTCTGCTTTTGAATACTAGAGAGTGTTGATTTGATTGCAAACTAGGTGTGCCAAAGTATCACACAATTWTGGGAAACATTTCACAAGCATCAGCACAGGATGATTTAATCGTACATATAAAGCAAAATTCATTCTTTAAGAATTGCCATCATAGTATATAGCAAATGATTAGTTCTGGGAAAACACCAACAGACATCAATAACCATTCTGATTTCTTATAACCTGAATCAGCAAATTTTTTAAGGTCATTAGCTAGTTACATTTACCTGAGATGTAAGATACAGTGCTATGTGTGGGGAAAKAAAAATATTTTATATAAGAAATGCTTCATATTATTTTTCAGTACGATATACTATGTTCTTTCCTTAATAATTATCAGTTAATAAAACTTTAAAATACAGGTTTGATAACGAACAAAGTTAACAATTTTCTTGGTATGTTCTACAAACACTTGAAGGTACAATGTTACACAAAAAAAATATATATTGGGATTAGCATAGGATAATTCTTATGTTGGGAATCAAAAAAAAAAAAAAAAAAAAAAAAGGTGAAGCTTGTTTTAAGAGTCCTGAGGCATCGACTTCAGCTGGCCTACATGAGACTCTCCAATTTGTGGTTCTGCTCATTTCGTATATCTAGCTGGCCTGTGGTTCACTGTGACCACATAATTGCATATCTAATCTATTCCTACTGCTTCTCTTAAACTATATTTTAAAATTGTCCTACTTATCTATGTACTAAAGACTGTTCACTACAACTACTTCTGCAGAAACAGTTTCTATTGATTGTTGGTCTCTTTGTACACTTTGATCAGCGGGAAGTACCTAGGGCTATTGCTAAGAGTGGCAAATTCTCCACTCAAGATGTCAGTCAACACATTTAAGCATACAAATATGCCTATCAACTGGTYTAGGCATAGGAAGGGTTGCCTAGGGAAATCTTCGGGACTATCCAAAACTTGCACTTGGAGAGATCCTGTAATGGTCAAATTGCTTTTGGCTAGAAGTTCAGCCAATCACATTGCCTCAAGTCAGACCAGTGTCTCATTTGTGCAAATCACTAGATTGTGAGTTTTCAGACCACAGAATTTTAAGTGATTTAAGTGGCTTCAAGCACAACCTTGATGCCCAGCTACAACAAGGCTGTAATCATAGGATGGACATGAATGCTTTCCTTACTCAAATTCCTTCTTACTTGAATTTTTTCCTAAACTTTCCTTACATCACTTTTAACTTTTGTAATACCTGCCCCAAAGACCACACTTCTCTTTTTCACTCATTGCAATCTCATTGCATAAAGTGCTCTGTTACAAACAACCTGGTAGTATCACTCAAAATGAAACGTTTTAATTAGTTGGCTTCATTTCTTCTGAAACTTTTTAAGAAGCTATGCCGTAGTTCATTTGAGTACATGAAAACCAAATAATGAAGTTAAGATCTACAGATTCTCTGCTAGTCTCTTAATGAAAAGAGGCTGAAGAACTTTATAATTTCAGACAGAAAATCTCTCTGCAAATGAATTAGTGAAGAGAGATCTTTTGTCTAGCTGTTTTCCAAAAATGGTTGAGTAAATTGGTCTAAACAAAACAAACAAAAAAAAAAAAAAAAAGAAAAGAATCAGACAAATAGACACCAAGGATCCACTAATGAATACTAATACCATCCTTTGTCAGGATTTGGCTTAATCTTCTGTGATGCAAGAGTCTGTTAATTAAAACCACGGATTTTCCCCAAGAACATATTCTCAAAGTGATGRCTAAAAGAGTGTAAGCCAACAGCAAGTATCACTCTCAGAGAAAGCATTTCTAAGGAAGCACAGTAGTAATGARCCGTGTTTCAAGAGCAGATAAGTTGGATTTTTAAAAATGTTTGCCTCACAACCTGCTCATGTGCTAAATTACATGCTCATGTAACTTATTTTGACAATATGAAAAAATCTTTATTGCACAAAATAAAATTCATTACATAATATTAAACATAGTAACTGAACAATTTTTCCTCTTTCCAAGATATATAAGATTTCTAAAAGTGATTTATACAGTATACGGACAGATTTGTATACCGTATGGACTGACAAAAACTCTCCAAATGTTTTCAGACAAAATTTGGGTTAATGAATAGGATTTTCATTTTATGACATAAATAAAGCAATTGTCTGATAATTTGATAGACATTATTTTTGGGATTTAAAATTAAGTAGTATTTCATCTAACAATGACACATTAATCAATAATTTTCTACAAGGATTGAAGACCAAAACAATCCTAGCAAACTGAACCCGACTTAGTAATATATTAGTTAATTTTTTTTTTTTTTAGATATGTTCATCCATGTACAGCTTCTTCTCTCAAAGTGGAACCTCTAGGAAATAGTAGTGGTGGGAAGAGCATAAATCAGGAGGAAAATAATAGTGTCATTACAGATCTCCTTGTTTTGTCACTTGCTTGGTCACAAGTAGATTTGTGATGACATTCTGTGCTGACACAAAGAGCAGAACAGCTTCAACAAGAAATTCTCATCCTAGCCTAACTGTCTKAGATACTCAAGGTTTAAGAGTTATGTATTACAGTAAGGTAAAACAAATAAACAAACACACACTCCCGCCACAACAACTCAACAAACTATTAAGTATAGGAGTCACTATGTTATTTTATAGATTGTGGGATATAACTGCTAGAGGCATTCTTCCACATTTCCAAAATAATTCCTGATCAGCAGCAAATCTCTATAACTTGAATTCTTATAGTGGTACAAGTTTGTTTTGTCCACTAAGGTAACAAGTTCAAAGAAATAATGAGTATATTGGCACTGTCAATAGGAAAGTGTCCTAGAATTTTCTTTGCATTATTGACTGTTATTTTATCCTTTTTTTTCCCTTCCAGTTAACTTCAAATACAATAATTAATTTATTAATTTACCATAAATAAGTTAATTAATTTATTCAACAATCTAGAAAGCTCAAAATGATTCATCAAGACTCCTTGCTCTCCTATTTTAATTATTTTCTTTTTCTGGATATAGAAACACATGCAACATGAAAAAAAAGACAAGAGAAATCAGGGAAGAAAACAGAAATAAAGGAAAGACATTATTTTAAGAGTAACTTAAGGAGGAGAAAAAGTCAAAGGATACTGATGAAGGAGCCCTAAGTCTATCATTTAGTTAGAATCAAAATGCCAGTTAAGAATGGTTTTAGTGAGGTCAGGAGACTACAGAGGAATGGGAAGATTTAGCATGGAAGATGTGGTGAGTTCTTGGTGTTCTTAGACAAGAGATGAACTGGTAGCTTGATTTGACCTAGGGCAGCTTGTTAATACAAGAACATCAAAGAGTTTAAATATTTAGGCAAAAGAAAGTGGGAAAGACTGGGAAACAATTAGGAGAAATAAAGACAATGGAAAAGATTGGGAAGAGGGATTAGATCAGTGGGGCATGAGAACAGATTAGGAGGATACCAGATTAGCATCTGTGATGAGGAGCAGGAGGGTAAGCCAAAAGGAAGAAGAAAGTTAGTTAATATTTGGTCAATTTTCTCTCAGAAGAACTTAGTTAGACCTTCTGCAAGAATAAGTAGTCTCCAAATATTTCTTTCTCCTGCCACTAAGTCATGAAAAAAAAACCTCAAAATGTATGGAGGAGAAATAATGGGTTTGGCTTGGAACTTGGCATTACATGTAAGAATAGAAAAAAAGAGGTCAAGCAATTTCAGTTTTCTGCAATGTCTTTTTTTTTTTTTTTTTCCTTCTATTTGAGAAGAGAATAGGGAGAGGAAGCACAAGAGTGAATTTGTAATGATTTTGGCCAGGTGCACTTGTAAGGAAGAGAGAAGTTAAAAAAAAATCTTCAGAGGAAATGATTAACTGTAGATGAAAATAACTATCTTAATAATGATGGAAGAAAATGAAGAGYAGGTTAGTAAAGGAAGCCAGAGCCAAAAAAATGTCACTAACAATGACAGGCTAATAGTGGCAGGAGCTCCAATAAAAGGGTTTGAGAGGCTTGATACACACTATTGAAAGAGTGGGAAAGAAAGAATGAAATTTCTCTCCTCTCTATAATTTCATTCTTCCTTTCCAACTTTTCTCTCTCCTCTCTATAAAGTGCTGAGGATCCTTCTAATAGGAAGAAAAATTTCTCAGCTAATTCTTCTCATTTTAAAATGTGAAGGGTCATCTTCAAAATCAGAAGTTGTAAGTTTCTGGAAGTTGGAAGCTGAAATAAGTAAGCATTGAATTGGGGAGATAATGAAGGAAGAAAAGATGACAGTAAAAAAAGATATTTTTTTCCAGTTAGTACTGCTGCTAATGCTTAAAATAGTTTCAAAGTTGTTGATACCTAGTTCCACAAAACTAGTGCAAGAGAYTTAACAAGATCAGTCACACATGGATATGTCAACACAGCTGACAAAATGTCAGAAAGCAGTGTAGAATGAACTAAAGAGCTCAATGAGGACTAAAATTAATATCACTGACCAAATCACAGACTTTGCAGCAGATGGCAACCTAATCATTGTAGGCAACTCAAAGCGCACTGCATTATAAATTATTTTTTATTTCCTTAGCATGAATTTTAGTAGTTTGTATTTATAAAGACTGAAWATTACTTTTTTACCTAATGATATCKCTAAATTTCTACTATCTTTTCTTCAATCTACAACTGCCTCCTCTCACAGAAGCTTGTATCTTCAGTCTGAGTTTTTTTTTTAAAACACAAAGGTATTCTTAGACATATTTCCAAAGTTCAAAATCTGTTACATGAATATTCCACCTAAACACCTCTCTACAAAATTATCCGAACTGTTGCCCTTTTATGATCTGTGTCTCTAAAATGGTTTATTAAGACCATGCTAACCATTGAAATTGGTATTCCTGGATCAAACTACCACGTCTATACACAACACTTCTACTGTTTAAACTGGAAGTAGGTTTCTTCTACAGATCCAACCCTCAATGTCTGATGCCTTGGAAGACTATTTCTTGTACTCATTTAGGGAGGTGGTCATAAGGTTTAAATAGACTTTTATTGTTGRGGTGAATGGGGAGAGGGAGACGGATGCTCATTCAAAACTTTCTTCAAAAGACATACTGAACTGTAGGAGCTCCTAATTCTTCCTTTATTAGCTGAGGGGGTGGCCAAATCTCTTTCAAAAAAAAGAAGGTATGCTAGTTTTGCTCTTTCATTGCTTGTTCTCTCCATTTCAGTGTAATAAACTTCTGCAACAATTCACAAGGTTAAAGTTCCTAAATTTCCAAAGTGTCTGGAAAAAAAATCAGACAATATCCTACCTGACATGCTGATTTTGAAAGGAGAAACTAAAGAAATATGAAAGTACTATTTGTTTTATTTAGTGTTCTATTCCATAAACGTAGTTATTTTTGTTGTGGTCAGTTTCTTGATTGCAAATTACCTGAATCATTTGTTTTGCTTGAAGGTCACCTCATTTTTCACCTCACAACTGTGATCTTCATGGACTTTGGCTGATTAGGTGTCATATGTTATCTGTTCTGTCTCCCAATCTGATGAGGAAAGCTCTACAACAGTGGAAAGGAAGAACACTGAGTAATTTATTTTTATCAAGAATTATCCTTGCTWGTGTGTAAGTAAAAAGTCTTTAAAATCTGTACAAAATTCTGATCACAACTTTTGAAAATGGTCTATAGTAAGCAAATATGAATGGAAGAGACAAGAACGCTCCTAGTCATCAGGCATTCCAATAAACCAAAGACAGAAATGTCAGAATAGCTTACAAAGAAATGATGTGACAGTCTTTTGTGATGGATACTTCAAACAGCCCAAGTATGCACATGCAACTGAATGAAGACTTACCAGACTACAATATAGATTCAGTCCACTCCCAGAGGTCTGATACAAAGACTTTGCATGTGGAAATGCCAAGCAGATTGATAACATGAAGTTCAAGCATTTACAATGTGTACAGGCCTAAAGATAAAATATAGCAACTGGACCACACAGTACCATATGTGGTCTAAAGATAAAATACAGCAACTGAATGGAACAAGTGAAGACAGGGAAAGTACAGTATGATTAAGGAGAAATAAACTAATCATAGGTTGTTTGAGCTTTGTTAACTGTGTACACAAATTATGCTCAATTACTAGCTGTAGTCATAACTTGCCAATTGCGTAAATATTTTGGGATGACAGCTTTTATGTCTCAAGCTAGACATGAATTTGATTATATGATTTAGGAGAAGGAAAAGGTTAATATGGTCTCATAAATGATTCTAAATGCTCTCTCCTTCCCCAGTACCCAGCAAAAGAGAGAATGATGCTTATAGATCACATACAARGAAAATTAATATTTTATTCACAGTAAATCAATGATTTTTTTAATGTGACAACAAATACCTTATAACTTACAACAATAGTAAAATTCACTTATAACAGGAAGATTATAAAGACAGTTATGTCTTGAAGTGCACAGATTATCTCTTACTGTTATGTGCAATTATTTTGATTTAATCATGTAACCTCAGAGAAATATTTAGCTTCAGTGAAATATTCTACAGCTGCTATATTCCTAGATTGTGTAACCTGCTTTAGAAAGATAATCTTGGATGGTTAAATTCTTGATCTTCAGTAATTGACTTTCTTTAGCTAGATTTAATTAAATTGTATATATAATATATGTATTTGAACAACCTGTTCTCCTTTTGGTCATGACTCATTTTGAGTATTACTGGATTGCAAGAAAAAAAGATAGAAGAGATACCATACTTGGAAAAAAAATGCCAAAATAAAATTATATGTATACTGGTGCCATCTTCTTAATGATGCATTAACATGCAATGTACATACAATGTTCAGACAATTGCAACAGCATTATCTCCTGTAGACTTAAATAYCTGATAGTCACAACAGGAAATAAGCTTAAATTACCAAGTTAACTGAGAAACTAAACAATATCATATTAAATCAGGGATGTAAGGGGAGGTCTCCAAAAACAAAGAAAAAAAAAATACAGTATTTCGACAGCTATCTTCTTTTGCAATTACTCCAGCAATTAGGTGATGTAGAACRGAAGAGAAAATAGATGATTCTGAGAGTGTTAAAGGAGTTGACAGTCATTGCAAGGCCGYTTCCTATCATCTCTGAGCAGTCATGGCAATCAGGAGAGGTTTCTGATGACTGGAAAAGGCAGATAGCACATCATAGCCCAAGGGCAAGAAAGAGGATTTGAGGAACTTCTGGCCTTACACAGGTCAACTGTGAACACAGGTTCAGCATCACGGGACCTTGAGAAAACACTTTTTGACAGTGAGGGTGACAGAGCCCTGGAACAGGCTGCCCAGAGAGGTAGTGGAGTCTCCTTCTTTGGAGATCTTTAAAACCCGCTTGGACGCAGCCCTGTGCCMCGTGCTCTAGGTGACCCTGTGTGAGCAGGGGAGTTGGACTAGATGACCTCTGAGGTCCCTTCCAACCTTAAGCATTCTATGATTCTATGATAACCTCAATCCCTTGGGATTATTACAGATGATATCCTTAGAAGCCATTCATAAGCAGTGACATTCTAGAAAATATTATGAAAAAWTATGGCAAGGTATTTTTAATTTAAGCAGAATTTTAGAAAGTGATTCTCATTTTTGTCTTTTAGAAGAAAAATTGCTATATTAAAATTCAAAATGGAAATAAAAGATTTTAAAAATTAGCCTTATTATAGAAAAGGAAAAAAAAAAACAGACAATTTTTCCGGAAAAAAAAATGTATTGTGCTCTTTAATTACTATCTCACTTTAATTATCTTCCATAAGCAGCAATGAAAGAGTATCTCTTACGAATTTACTGAACATTAACAAAGTTTTTTTTTGAATATCTTGCTCCTTTCTACTAATACTATCAAAGATAATTTGCTGTGGAACTTTAGGAAATAGTAATTGTGAATAATGTTATATCACACAAACCTGCACATTTCACAGAGAAAGAAGAAAAGTAGGTTATAGTCAGTAAATGTGTTGTCTAATACTATCATTCAGCTATTGCTGTTTTATTTGGGTTAAACATTCAAACTGAATAACAAATCTCTAAGACATCATTTTTGAATTGCCATATTTGCTTATCTAAAAAGAAAAATCAAAAACCATTTGCCGATGAAATTGAATTAATTTATCTTTTATTCTTGTATGTGCATGCATGCGCATATGCTGTATATATTAGAGGGACCAAAATGCACTTGCTTTGAAAACTAAAATGAAAGTTAAAAATGTTTTTTCTTGTAAATTCTTACACTAGCAACTAGCTGAATTTTCTATTCCTTAGCCAATGAATATCACTTACCTATTTTTTAGCAGGATGTGTTTCTCCTACACATAATGTGCCAAACAATCTGGCATACTTCTAGTCACAGGGAGACGTAAAATCTGCCAGTTAACTTTTGTGGAGTTGGCATCTATGCATATTTGCCCRTAAAAATATGATTGCTTCCTTCCTTCATTTATTTACTTCCTGACTTTAATGGTTTTGGGTTAAAACATTAGTGCAAGAGCCAGAGAAGTTATTGCTTGAAACAAAAACTCTCTGACCTGGAGAAAAAAAAATATCAAAAGAATGTGCATTTTTATATATTGTGGATAAAAATTTTCTTTAACTTTTAATGCCTGTATTCCTGTCATAAGAGTGTGCAATATAATTGCATTTTTGGAAAATTAGATGCAATGCACTTTTAGATTGTGTAAAAGAGCCACCAGTACCACCCAAAGTAGAGCCTTTGTCTCGTAGAAGTAGTTCCCATTGGCCTTCTTGGCCACGAGGGCACACTGCTSVCTCATGGTTAACTTRGTGTCAACCAGGACTCCCAGGTCCCTCTCCGTGGAGCTGCTCTCCAGCAGGTCGACCCCTAATCTGTACTGGTGCCTGGGGTTATTCCTCCCCAGGTGCAGGAGGAGGAATAACCCTGCACTTCTCCTTGTTGAACCTCAGGAGGTTCCTCTCTGCCCAGCTCTCCAGCCTGTCCAGGTCCCTCTGGATGGCAGCACAGCCCTCCGGAGTGTCGGCCACTCCACCCGGCTTGGTGTCATCTGCAAAYTTGCTCAGGGTGCSCTCTCTGCCTTCGCCCAAGTCATTGATGAACACGTTGAAGAGCAATGGGCCCAGTACTGACCCCTRSGGGACRCCACTGGCCACAGGCCTCCAACCGGACTCGATGCCATTTATCACCACCCTCTGAGCTTTGCCATCTAGTCAGTTCTCAATCCACCTCATTTGTCCACGCCATCTAATCCATGTTTCCTGAGTTTCCCCATGAGAATATTATGTGTCTAAAGTGTTTCCTGAAGTCAAGGTAGACAACATCCATGGCTTTCCCTTTATCCACCCAGCCTGTCATCCCATCATAAAAGGCTATCAAGTTTGTCAAACATGACTTCGCCTTGGTGAATCCATGCTGACTACTTTTGATCATCTTCTTTTCCTTGACATGGCTAGAGATGCTCTCTAGGATCAGATGCTCCATCACCTTTCCAGGGATGGAGGGGAGGCTGACTGGCCTGTAATTTCCCAGCTCCTCACTCTTACCCTTTTTGAAGTCCAGAAATACRCAGTCATATTTTGGCAGTGCATTGCCGAGTTGTTGAAGGCTAACAGGACCAGATATGCTTGACCATAGGCAACATAGTCAGCTGCCTTGACAACAGAGAACTTACTTCTCCTGGTGATACCAAGAGGATGATACATAGGATGTAGGTAGGATAGCTCTGTCAGGCCGAGGCGGCTCCTCAGTCAGATACCTGCCAATGAAGAGGAAGAGGGGGAACATTTTCTTTTTTTCAGTACACCTGGTTCTGGAGAGGCCAAGAAAGCCATAATCAGATGTGGCAACACACATCACCCCAACAGGCCCTTCTTACCTGCACAGATGCCTGGTGATGCCCCCGGTAAGGAAGCAGAAGATTCCTCATAGGAAGTAACCTCTCTTGGTGATTGCAGTCCTCACTGTGGCAGCAGAGGCAGCAGGTAGAGCAAGCACCTGCTAATAGCTAATAKCAGTCTCACTTTGCTCTTTCCCTGCAAGAGTACATCAAATATGCATCCTTTCCCTTCTATCTCTATCTCTGTCTATTCTTATACACTGGAAGAGTACTTAGGGCTACTGAGAAGGTGAGTGAATGGAGATAATGATGAGCTAAGGAAGGAGGGAAGAAGGCAGCACACAGGAGAAGAGAAGTGAGGACCTATCTATGGAGTTGTGGGAAGGAAAAGGTGAAAGTCCTGAGTTCCACAAAGACATAACAAAAAGATTATTAATTATCTTAAACTCTCACTATTTGCAGCTTGCCAAAATCTTTAAAACATTGTCTTAAGTAAGTCAGCTATTTCTTTATTCTATTGTACGCTAATTTTAACACGTTTTGAATGAGATGCAAATGTAAATGTTTCCATCTCTTATGCTACCAACAGAACAGGTAAATTCTGCTGCCTGACATGGGTAATCTCATGCAGGTATGATAAGGTTCTTTTTTTCTTTTGAGTTAGAAGATTCAGGCTTCTATATTTGGCACATGAATTCACATGTTTCCTATCTGTGAAAGTCTTATATGCATATATTTCATTATTCACCAAATGTCCTTTTCTTTTGCAGGATCAAGATTTTAGATCACACTYTTTGCAGTACTTGTTATTTTTCCTTTGCCTCACTTCCGTAAGTGCTAACTCTTAAGGACTACATGCATGAAAAGAAACTGACTTCCTCATAGGACATGACCTTTCATGCATAATATAAATTCACATATTATGATTATAACATAGTCATAGTCATTCAAAAATACTGCAAAGTGCTATTTGACACTATTGTATATAGAATGAGGGCAAAGGGAGTTGAGCTACAAAGAGAACCAACTGTTTTTATTAATGCACAATTTCATAACTAATCATTTTGTTGAAGCATAACACACATCTTGGGAATTAAAGTGTTTGTGTTAGGCATTTGTAAATCTAACTAAGCATAAACGCTTGACTTCAAAGCATTCCTACTAGAGAATGATCATATTTTAACAAAATGCTCAGAAAGACTTGTCTTTTTGTTTGAAAGAGTTATATCTGAGGTAAGAAGTGTATGYTGAGGTATACTCCTGAATATTATTATATGTGAACAGTTTTCATTTGACTGGCTAAAAAGTATGAGATCAAGTAAACATAGTCTGTAAGTGATTTAGTATTGTTTTTTGTTTGTACCTAGTGATAGAAAACTGCTATTTTGCAAACAAACAAACAAAAACACTCAGAAGTTTAAGCTGAGTCTTCTCTGTAGACATTTTCAACTGATAACAGCAGCTGCAAGGCCAAGGCACATAACCACATTTCTGTGTATTAGGCAAGCCATAGTAAATTTTGCATATACTCCCGGCCCATGGGAAAAAAAATGAAATGAAATGAAATGAGTCTTCTCTGTAGACATTTTCAACTGATAACAGCAGCTGCAAGGCCAAGGCACATAACCACATTTCTGTGTATTAGGCAAGCCATAGTAAATTTTGCATATACTCCCGGCCCATGGGAAAAAAAATGAAATGAAATGAAATGAAATGAAATGAAATGAAATGAAATGAAATGAAATGAAATGAAATGAAATGAAATGAAATACTAGCTTAAAAGAGTTCTTGAGTTCTTTTCATAAAATTTTTTTTGGAAGGTATGGGCACAGGAATATTTATTATGGCTCAGGTGACAGACCAAAAAAATGTAGCAATCCTCATACTTAATTAAAACAGTCAATTTGGGCTACTAAATACAGTCTATATTAACACTTTTAGCTATCAGCAGGCCTAATAGTCCTAACGGTTTCAGTGGTCTTCTGCTAAAATCATTAATCTCCTCCTTTTGGATTCTTATGTACATCTGGAAATCTAGTATGGGAAGGATAGTCACTGCACCTGGGACTGCCACAGTTTTCCTCAGAAGTCTGACAAAAGTTGCATCAGTGCAACACACATTGTAGTGACTTGTAGAGAGGTGAGATTGAATTTGTGCAATTGATTTGCAGACTGAGATGTACCTTGGGTTTGTTCTGGGTTTCAGTGGGTCTATAGGAGTACAGGCAAATATGCCTTAAAGGAAGTGTCTTACAAACTTTTATTTCAAGGGGCTAAAAATGACCACTTAAGATGCCTTTGAAGAAGGAGATTAAAAAAAAGAGATAGAGGAAAAGAAAGTAACATTTTAAACATTTGAGAAAGGCTGGGGAACAGGACAAGAAACAAAACAGTAAGAATTAGTGACTTTGATGAGCAAAGGTATGTCTACATTATTGACTGGTGAAAATCAAAGAACATAGGACTGGGATGTGAGCATATCACCATTTGGTGATAGTCTGCTAGTACAGGTGCAAGGGAAATTCACATCAAAAAGAACACATAAATGTGCTAAACTGTTTCTATGAATTCACTCTATACGTAGTTGATTGGGAGAAGAAAGCCATTAACTGCTGATTTTCCATAAACTCCAGTCCCTGAGGTTGTCCTTCAATTACTTTTCAAACTTGGGTGTTGATGGAGATCAACACTTCAGAATCTTGGGATTCTAACACAAAGGCTCTGAAAGAATATAGGTAGTTCACTTTTCTACCCGAATTCAAAACAAACCTATCCTATCCATACTTACGTTGTTAAGTCTTTTGATGTAATCAAGCCAGACAGATTTGGATTCCTATCCTGTTATATTTAAAAATTTGTATGGCTCATATCATCATACTGTGACAAATCTTCATTAACTAGATACCAGCTGAACAAGAAAGCTTAAACCTTTTAATTGTTCAGTAATTAAAATTCCAGTCATAGATTTTTATATATTTCTGCTGATGGAAGCTTAACATTTGTGTTGCAAGACTTAAGAAGCAAAGGAAATCTTAAAACATTCTTGCTGAAAGTCTGAGAAAAACAGCAAAGGAACTTCTCTCTAGCTTTACATGGACACTTCTTTCCAACTGGCATACAGAGATTAAATGAGAGAGGTCAGGACCATGAAAAAAGGAAAAGTCTTCGTAGTCTACCAAAGATACTTTATGACTAAATTGAAACTGAGAGTACAAAATTAGTAATCGCTATATCTGGCTGCACTGATTCCGACCTGATGATGCTATGATTCCAACCTGATGATGCTCAGCAGGTAATAAATTGAATCACAGCTTCTTTTCTGTCTTGACATGTTCTCTGCATTCTAGTTTCTTTTCAGTCATCTTCTACCTACAGGATATCTAATGTTGCTCTTTAAATAGGATCTTGCTCTTCTGCTTCTTGGATTGACAAGATATAATCCAAAAGTGAAATATTATAAAACTCATAAAACTGATTGTTTAGTCTCTCTGACTTTCAACATACAAGGCTGAAACGTCAAAGAGTAAATAATTAAAAAAAAAAAGGGCTAGAAAAAAAAACATTAAATTACTGCAATAAATCAAAACACAGTACTTCTAAAACAGAAAGAAATTGGAGCCACAAGGTGACAGCAATCTCTGCTGGTGTTGCTTCAGATGTGCGTTCTGCTGCATTTACAATGTTCTTGGCAAGTACATTGGCAGCCTAACTGAAAATAAGTTCTGCTTATTCTTAATTCTAACCTATTCTCCTTTAGTCACTCACTCTTTATCCTGGTTCTTGCTGTTCATTAGAGCAGGTCTAACCCTTCAACTACTGTAAATTTTAACAGAAAAACCAAATTCATTTATACTGGTGGTCGCATTTTATGAGTTTTTCTGATTTTGCCCTTCAATTACTTACAGATGGTTCTATACTATAAGACAGCTACAACTAAACATGCTTTTCCATCAAATTTAGTGGTAGGTGCTAAAATGTCTCCAAGATTTACCAAAGAACTTCGAACATAGCTTATCATGTTACTTTAGAATGATATTCTTCCAAAGTTTCTTAGTAGCAGGATATATCCATAAAATATTTTTATTCTTTTTTTGGCATTGCTCTTTCATATAAACATCTTGTAATACTCAGAACTGGCAATAACAAACAATCCAGGAACTTACGTAGCTGTTTATTAATGAATTCTCTTTACAATTATTGCTTGGTTTGGACCAGTACTTATTTTAAAGTGTGAAATGTCAGACTTTGGATTGCTTCCAGTTCAGTTGGTGGTTAGATTACAATTAGTTCTCTTTTGAAAAGATACTTGTGATTGGATGTTAGATTTAAGTCATTTAAGTTATGAAAGAAATATGCTGAAAGCAGGCCTGCCACATAACTAACATTTTTTTTTTCTTTTGACACATGGGTTCTTTAGTCAGACAGTAAACTACACTTTTGACAATTTCTCATGATCCATTACATAATTTTCCAACAGTCACTGGATTCTGCTGCTTGCTTTATTCAAAGCATGCTCCTGGCTTCAGAAATTAAGTTAGAAACTACATGATTCTATTGATAAAAACACAAAAGGTTATTCCGTTGAGGGGGTAGAGTATGTGTATGAGAATGCTTACATTTTTGGATCTAAAGAATATAATTTATTGCAAATGCAGTACAGAGAAYGCTATGAAAACAAACTGTCTTACTCTTCTAATCGTTATCAGTATATTAACATATCAACATATTAAACAATATCCAACAAAAAAAGAAACAATTATCAGCCTGGCTCAATTCCAGATTGCACTTCTTGCTTCAGGCTCTGCCTACTAGCATTAAGTCAATACTATCTGCCATCTGAAGGACAACTTGCATAGGATCTCTTAAGCACAGATTTTTTTTTTCCATAAATAATAATAATAAACAAATTCTTCAAATATTTTTTTGGGGAAAGGGCCTGTCTGCATTCAGACCTGTGTTGAAAAARATCATGTGGATAGTTCAGAAACACATTTTTCTCTTTTTGAACTACTAAGGACTGCTTGGTTTGTTTTAAAGGCTTTCTTGAGGTTTTCTTTTGCAATTACTATAGCAGTTGTAAATGGAAAGAGCAGGTTCCAAATACAAGATCTCAAATGAAGGCATGGAAGCCAGTGATTCACTGGGACCACTCATAAATGAGAAGGTTTATTGTACTTTAGTCACCTTACCACTCCAGGAAATATTTACCTTGACTAATTATAAGCTAAATTTCTTCCCTAAATTTGATTCCACATCTAAAATCTTATTGGAGGTACTTTTTACTTTCAGCGTTAATTCTTCTCACTACAATTGATTTTACATTATAGTTAGATTATATCCTCACCAAAAAAAAAAAAAAAAAAGAAATATTTTCTTGTAGAAAAAGGTGAAGAGTGACATTAAATTAAACTGAATATTTAGAAATATTATTTGACCAAATCATCACAAAATTATCATTTGTGAGCTAGATATAATATTGCTAGATCTCAAAGCACTGAGAGTCTATAAATTATGTATTTGGAAAAAAAATGCTTTGTTGCAGCAGATATTTTCTGCTTAATTTATGAAATTTTGGCCTCATTATAGCCAGAACAACCGAATGGTGTAAACAAGTATATTTTCAACACAGATCAGGATTTCATGTGCTTTGCTGCTAATCTCAGGAGGAATGCAAAGAAAGTACTGAATTCAAACAAGAATTGAATTTCTATTTACATCACTCTACTCATGGAATGATTCTTAAGACTCTTATCTCCAACCCTTATAAAGGTTGCAAAATTATGTCAGTAAAATAACTACTTGCGAATCAAGTGCAAAGATCCTTGTGCAAATCAACCACTAGTAATTAGTATTCACGGAAGCCCATTTAGGTCATTTTTACCTGTCTGGCCTACTCATTATACAATGGATCTTATAAAAATCTCCTGGGTTCAGAGAGGAGAAGCTTTGGGAAAAGGTTGGAGTGGCATTCAGCCAGGGCATAGATMTGTTTCCCTCCAAGAATGTATCACAGTTAAATAAAATTCTGCAAAAATATTGTGCAGTTGAAGGGTCAGTTGTCAGTGGATTAGCACTTCATTCCCTGGAATAGTGACATAGGAATGAGCTCACTAACAATAACATTTATTCCTGGAACAGGATATAGATGCAGCTCCATTCCTGCTGCTGAGTTTTGCTTTCTTCCTGCAGCAACTCCCCTACACAGGGGCTCAACTTCCTTAAACTGCACTATCATCTGTCAGTAGATATGGATACGCCACACAGACCTAGCCAAGACAGCTTAGACTTGGATCCTTTCCAGATCCAGTTGTATTCTCTGGATACTGCACATTCCCCGGAAGCTCACTGTTGCTTTCCTTGTTACTCATCTCCCAGCTCTCTGCTACCTACAACATGTTTCTTAAAGGCGTTGTGTGAGACCTCCAGAAACTCTTCAGGCAAAGTTATCCAGACTGATTTATGTTAATTTTCTTCATCAGGTTCAGCTGACCATGATGATTTTCACAGAATCACAGAATGGTTGAGGGGCAGGGTCACTTCCCTTGACCTGCTGGCAACATACCTCCTGATGCAGGCCAGGATCCCATTGGCATTTTTGGCCACGAAGGCACTGCTGACTCATGGTTAACTTGGTGTCAACCAGGACTCCCAGATTCCTCTCCGTGGAGCTTCTTTCCAGCAGGCCAACCCCTAAACTGTACTGATGCCTGTGGTTATTCTTCCCCAGGTGCAGGACCCTACACTAGTCCTTGTTGAACCTCATGAGGTTCCTCTCTGTCCCATTCTCCAGCTTGTCCAGGTCCCTCTGAATGGCAGCACAGCCCTCTGGAATGTCGGCCACTCCACTCACTTTGGTATCATCYGCAAACTTGCTCAGGGTGCCCTCTGTCCCCTCCCACAAGTCATTGATGTTGGAGTTATTGTATGGCAGCAAACTTGATGAACAAGTTGAACAGCAAATAACATTTTGCATACTTAATGCCTTAAAAGTTTGTTAAAGTTGTTTGAACAGTAACTGCAATCTTAAAGTTGTTCATTTCTCAAATAAGTGTCTGCGTAATGTTCCTATGTCCTTGAGGACAGCAATTGCTTTTATCTACTGTTAAATGACTAACTGGAAGTGAGCTAATGAATGAGAAATATGGACAAATGATAAGTTCCACACTGATTTTTTTCATTTCAAAAATCTAAACAATTTCTTTTTTTAAAACTAAATTCTTGTATCCTTGTATTTTGCATCCTCTCTTTTGAAATTGTGCTGATAATTTCAGAAACACAAAAGAAATAAAAGGAGAAACCGTACAGTAACTTTTCATGTATTTCTTTGTATAACCCACATTGCATGTCCAAAGAGGAAAAAAAGTTCCTCCCTCTGGACTGGAAGACACACACACTGTCACCTATGCAAGGGCAAAAAAAGCTTCTAAGATTTGCAAGATACAGATAAGAAGAATGAAGGAATTATTTTATTGAGAAGTTTTAAGACCCTCAATAGASGTCACATCGAGGGAGTTTACACCACTGTCTTTCAGACATGTATGTTAAGCATCTCTTCTTGGGAAAATATTTAATGAAGCAAAGAAAGGGGAGCATGAGGGAAAAACAACAGTAACAACAAAATGCCCAAGAGCTGAAGTACTCTAAAAAAAGCTGAACAAAACACTACAGCTATGTAGACTTAGATATTCAGAAGGTAACTCTAGAGGTAAACCTAAAACAATACATAAAATTAACAGTGTTCAGGTATGAGAACAGGAAGAGGAGGAGATCTTGGAATTTATTCTACAAAAATTAGAGACACATGCTTCTAATGCCCACATAAAAATGAGAGAATCTCTCATATTTAAGGATAAATATATTTTTAATAATAACTAATTACATTATTTTTAAAAATATAGCAAGATATGTATTTTAAAAGATTTAAAAAGCTTTTAATGTATTTTTAATGTATTTTTAAAGCTTTTAAAACCTTGAAAAAAGAATCCTTTAACCTCCCAAATCCCTTTGCTTTCCTGGAGCTTTTCAACAAGTCTCTTTGATTGGAAGATATCTTTCCACAAGCCTGGCACACATGATTATAAGCTATTCAATTTTTAGGGACTCCTGGATCTGAAGATTCAACCTTCAGTAATCGATACACCTTAACTGTGTTTACCACCCTGGGAATGACACTGTATTGTCAGGTTACTCATATGATTTTTTTGAAAGAAGACACAGGAGTTAATTTATTCCTGCTAAGGCTAAGATTTAAATCTGTTTGCTGTAATTAAAATATTTTTTTTTTTTACAAACAGAAAAGTGTAAAGCCAAACATAATTTTAGATTATGTATATTGATCCATGTCCATGTGAAGTGCTTCAGAATCTAAGTAGTGAGGCTGGCCATTTAACTCTTCCCCTATTCCACACAATTATTGCCATGCTGATCTTCCCAAATTCACCTCTCCTGATGGGCAGTTACATTTCCCCTCTGATTTCTGTTTCCTTGAGGAAACAGAAAATCAAAGGAATCAAACCTCACTGCTGATCTATCCTTGAGRAAAAACAATTACGCATATCTTCTTATATATACATTGTAGCCAAGTTACACTTGACCTTTTGACAAAAATTTCAGCACGAAACACTTTGCTCGTGTTCTCCTAGAGTTTAGTAATCCTATCTTTCCTGTACAACAATTGTGAAGCCAAACTATATAATTTTTTAAAAGTCCAAAATATACAGAGAGCTTCACACTTTTTATAAGTAAGCTGTAAAAGMGCTGTTTTTGTGCGGCATGGTACTCTTTTTTAACAAGAAAAGTAAACACTTATTAACTCTTCGTTTTAATCTTTTTTTTTTCTAAATCTAAATGTTCAGCTAAGGTTTTACTATATTAGTTTAAGATCTGAATGTGCTATTTGTGCAGTAAAATTTGGGCAGTCATGAAAATGCACACCGCATCAATTTTCCCTGAGTTACAGGCTTAGCCCTTTGCAAGAGTTACCTTAAGTCGCTGCAATTAAATGTTCTGTTGGTTCATAGTTTGCATCAAGAAAATATAGCTAAGATCTAAGTAAAGAAATGTGTCTGTGTTTCTGCAGGGGGTTAGAATATTTTTATTGACAATATCACATTTATTGAAGGCTAAAGAACTGCTGCTTGACCTAGGTAATCTAGTTGTTTTCTGGCAACCACCACTCAAATTACACTTACAAGACAGACCTCATTCAAACTCCTATGTGTCTTGAAATGAGAAGTTTAGAATAGTTTGCAGTTTTGGGGAAATCCTTTTTTTTTTTTTTTTTTTCAAAAAAACCCTGTTTTATTCAAAAACACTGTCCAGATCTACTTGATTCATTTAGAACAGAAAACCACTAGAAAGAAAAAGAAAAAACTCAACTTCTAACCAGAACTTATCAAGTTCCTTCACATTTCCTGCTTTAACAGATTCTTAATTCACAATATGTTTTATAAACAGTGTATGGTGGTCTCACAGTGTCATGTCTGCTTAGCGTAAACAGGTGAATGTGTTATGTCTAAAAGAAGTTATAAATGCATGTCATAGGAAAAGACAAAAGGACTGCATGGATTCATGCCAGTGGAAAAAGAATTTTTAGTTGAGCTGTATAATGTGAACAAATAAATGCATCAAAGCTATGCTATTTTTTTTAATAACACTTCTTTGGCATTGAGATGCAAATATGCAACTTTGAACAGATAAATCTGTTTGGGTGAGATACTTTTATGTAACTTTGCAACAGTACCTTGGGTCTGTGACTAAATGGCACCTGACTTCACCTTCACGTGAAGCTGTAGGTTGAGGTTTTTTTCCCGACACTAAAACCAAAAGATATACTTCTTTCCCTGCAAGTACATTTGATGTTTACTGCTCTATTTAGATCTGATCTATTTTGATGTTTACTATTCTATTTAGGTCCAATCTGCTGTGTATTCAACAGTCTCCTTTCAAAGCAGCGTTTGAAACTCATGGAATTAGCCAGAATCCTGTGTTAAGGACACGGTGGGAAACAGATCAGAAGAATGACAGCTCTCAAGGTTTAAGTGGTGCTGCAGGCTATTAAGTCCCATAGAAGTGTGCGAACATGTCAGAAGTGTCAGGTACTTTAGATTCACGGACAATTTCACAAAGGAGTCAATAGTGCTGTCTTTAAGATATGAAAGCCAATAGGAATGCCATGGTTGCCARTTTAAAGACTTTGCAGAATTGGACCTGTCATGTTGGCTGCTAGAAAAATCTTTGTATTGGGATGTTTTAAAGCAGACATTCCTGAAGGTATTTGCCATTAAATTGTTTAATAAAGACCACATTGAAAGCTTAGCCAAGCCTTGTGATGCTCTCAAAACACTAAAAATCTGCATGAGAGCCTTGGAGCAAAATGCTAACTCCATTTAAGCTGATATAAGTCAAAACATCTAGGGCAAGATTTCACTCTGGGTGTTTAACTAGAGTTGGCATAATGAAAAGAAACAGGTTTACCAGTTAGATATATAAATCTGTGGTAGACAARTAACTGCTGGATGCTTTTTCTTCTTAATATTTTTTCCTAAAACCATACACTATTTTGTTTCTCCAAATTGAAATTAAAACTAGACATTCTGAATACTAGTGGAGACAACCTGTAGACAGATTTCTTGTTAGCTGCTGTTAGTGAGTCTTGCACATGATATGAATATGCAGGTTATTAAAAGCAATACTTATTTATCATTGCAAAATTGTGCTCAAAAATATGATTCATGTAACTGACTAAGTGAAGTAATCCAATCCAACTACTCAAGAAATGCAAGTAAAAGTTATATAGACAACAATTTGAGCACAAATTCTTGCTACAGATACAATAGGTGACACATTTAGAAATTGCAGATACGCTTGATAAAAAAAAAAAGAATGAAATGTAAATGAGAGGTCACTGGATCTGCATAGCTTTAGGACTTCCCAGTTTATAGTATGGTTTACATATAAAGTATTCATTCCATCATTAACCAGTCTCAATAATTTTCTTACCCTTCTCTGGAAGGGAGGAGTAGGCTTCCCCTCCCCCACCCAAGGAATAAATAAGGAAGAAATTCTTAAATTTGCTCCAATTCTTAAAAAAATAAAATTCTAAAATTCTCAAAAGAAAGATTCCTTAGCCAAATTCTGAGTGGAATTCCACTCTCATATGTCATCTTTTTTGTTCCCTATATTCTCACTCCTCTTTTATTTTACACTTGCAAAATACTTGCAAAGTATTTTCCAGACTTGCAAAAATACTTGCCTGTATGTCACTACCTATATGTACACTGGTAAGTCAAAGAGTATCAGTAAATATGCCTGGATCATGATTGTCAAGGAGTATCAGTAAATACGCCTCAGCTAAGTTGTCTACGGCTGGGTTTTAGAATGATTCCTGATGTAATTTTGGTCCGAGTTAGCACTTCCAACCAATTCTGGCTCCAGTTAGTATCAGCAAGAATCTATTCTCAGTAGGCAGTCTGGAATGTGGTCGCTCTATTCTGGGAGCCTGTAGGTTCATAGGGATGTGGGCTGTTCTGTCACAGCTGGTCTCAGCACCASGGAACAGTTTTATAGTTTACTAATACAGACATAAACATTTTGTTGTTGGTAGTGGTTTGAGTTTTTTTCTGATTAAAGTATACATTTAATGCCTCTTATGGCTCTGCATTTCTATTGGAAAGATTATTGGTAAGATAAATGACTTTAGTTCAAACTAACTGTCTAGCTGTCCAGCACTGGATATTGTTCTTCCCTTTGGAAACTGTGCTATGAATCCTTTCCAGTAACTCTGTTACGTAGAAGCAGAGAAGTCCTCATTGTCCATCAATGTACTATATACATAATTAAGCTATCGAATATTCCCAATTGTGCCTTAGTCATTATCTGTAAGTGAAGCTATGCCACTTTGTGTGAATACTTATCACATCACATCGACACCTCTTGAGGTTACCTCATAGAATGAGTTTGAMTTTTCTAGTTTCAAGAGAAAGAACTGAGAGATACTGTCCACAATTATGTTGACCTCTAGCCTGGCAGACAGGAGCAGGAGTCATCCCAAGCAAATAAGAGATTTCAGCCTTGGTCTTAGGGTGATAAGAGCTGACCCTAAGAGGTTATATTTTTCTCAGCTGCTATGTTTTATTTGGAGTTAAACATGCTATATGCTCATATAAAAGAATGTCTCTCCCCTGTGTAGGGTCTGGAAAACATACATAAATCTACCCCACACATTTGCCTTAGACATCTCAGAGTTCTTCTGCCAGCTCTCTGAGCTCACAGACACAAGCCAGCTGTGGTCTGGAAGCTATAGATCCATTTGAGCGTGGCCCTGTGCCCAAACAAAAACATCTTGCCTCAGCAGAGCTGTGTTAATGACTAGAAGTCTTCTRGACCACAGCTGCTAAATACTATCAGTTGCACTATGGGCAGCACAAGGTCACTTGCCTTCTGCACTTCTTGAGACGCAGCTCTGCTTGTGAGTCCCACAGCTATTTAGGCCTGTGGAGTTTCTTAGCTCTGACAAAATTTCAACAGCTCTGCACGTGTTAAGCTGTAGACATACAGGCACACATGGGAATTTTCTGCTGAATACTCCAGCACCTTGAGAAATTTAGCCTTCTCCGGTCATATGGAAARGTTTGGATTCCACGTAATTGCTTAGGACAAAAGCATCTTTCTCTCATCTAATGGTCAAAATTCTGGAGTGTAGGTTTTTTACACAAGTCAAATAAGTTTAATACAATATCAACATTTGTGGATGCAAATACAATATTAAAAAAATTATTATGTTGGACAAATTTACTCACACATTTGATCCCAGGGCTTTGCCTATCAGACTCTGAAGTCTTAAAATGAGTAGGCAGATCGGCAGTTTAGGAAGGTAATTTTGTGTGAGTAAGACAGTAAGATATAACTGAAAATAATATTTGTAGACTCAAAAATATGACCTGAAGTGAGGTAGTGTATAAAATACAGAGGTTATTAAATTAGGCATAAGTACCTAACAGATTCCTACTGAATTACTCATAGGATTTTCTTCTACAATTTCTCTGGTTTCCATGCAATCATGAGCTTAAAAGTATACATTTCAAAACATACAGATATCAAGATATTTTTAAGTATTTATTCTGCATTGAGCACAGTAGAGATGATGATTTCAAAAACACTTTTATGAGAAATTGAGGCCATCTAATAAGGTCATCTTCTGAAAAGAGAAGAAAGGAAAATAAGGGGCTGAGAAGTGCCAGATATAGCAAATTCTCGTAACTTCTTTATACCTTTCTCTCAACTTCTAGAGCCAGGTTTAATCTTTGCCAGAAAGTCTACTTTTGATTTGGAAATATTTCTTGTACACATACATTTGTATAAATACACACATCTACATAAAATGAGAGAAACAAAATAGATATCCTGAAGTAGAAAGAACACAGAATAAACAGAGCAACTGCGAAAATTTTAAACCTGGTAATTTCCTACTGGGGAATGTCTACTTTCAAGTTTTTGCTTGACTTTGCTTGATCACACTGAGCCCAAGTAGAGCTGAAACCTTTTATTAATCATGTGTGTAATCTCTTCAGTGACAGAAATCTGTTTTAAGAATTATTTCTGATGATGTAACTGTATTAATGAAACACTACTATTATTCTGAGCCTCATTTTGTCAAGCTKCATTATTTTTAATTGAAGTCCAATGTCTGGTTACTTTCTTGGTTATCATGTCCCAGTATATCTGCACTCTTCCTATGTCTTTGAATATCTTCTCTRTTCCAAGAATTAATAAAAATAGCATCAGTAGTCATACAGTTAAACTAATTAGATTTTTTGTGTACATTATCAGATGTGTTAATTTAAAAATTATTCTCTTTAGTGTAGCAGTTTCCACTTTTTTTTGCTATTGCTCCCAGAAATGCCTCCATGGGCTGGGATAGGGAAGAAAGTATGTCTAGGAAATTCTTTTATTTCAGTCAGGCATCCCTCCTGGGGTTTGGGAAGAAAGGCTAGACTAGAATTTGAGCCATGGAAAAATGCATCCCCAGGCCTTTCTGCTGGGGATTGARTTCAGTGTATGCAAAAGCTTAACTTTATCAGTCTTCCTGATTTTATTATATAATCAAACTTATCTGTGCAAAAGCATGTGCAATCTTTAAATTCTTACTAAGCAAAATAGAAATATTGCTTGCCAATCGCGTTTTTACAGTTTCTCAAAACTCAACTCTGTACCATCTGTCTTTAAATCATAATATACTAATAACATTTATCTTTTCAAGTTTTAATCTCCTAGGCTTACTGATCCCTGTGCTATCTTTGATTACTTTTTGACAATGCGTGTCACCCACTCATCAGTTGCAGTAGATTTTGAAGTTGTTATATCACATAAATAATTAAGAATTTTAAATGATATCAAGTTGATGAGCAGTTCATCTGCTCCCTTTTAAGGTCACATACAGTCTCTTTCTATATATAATATATTGTAATGATATTCCATGATTATAAATAAACCTCAGATCACTGTCTCAAGTCTAACTCAAGTCCACTGTACAGATCAGATAGATACAGCAAACAGATAAGCTCTGGTAGATTTCGTTGGTGATAAGAGGCTATGAGAGCAAAATATAATTCAAAAGTAATAGCTGTTAGGTCACCATTACCGAATGGCAGGAATGTTTCCTGTAATATATTCTTCTAAATATTTTTCAATTAATATTTGAATATTAAAGYGCTAAAGCTAATGTAGTAGCATTTCTTGGCAGACGATTTTGCAGAAATATCTACAAAATTCACATTTGAATGCTTGTCCTCATGCCTTAATTTGAAATGTAGGGTACTCATAAAAATGACTAAAACATTTCATCACCATTTGTATAATCAAGTGCTTTTGACTTTAGACTGCATTTAAAGTCCTCTTCACCCTGTATTGTATCTCCAAGTCAGCTTTTGAAGAGAGTGGCTACGTAGTGAGGTAGTGGTAGGAGAACAAATCTTGTCAACACATCTTTGGCAAGATTTAGTAGAATCTTACTTTAGTAGATTTAGTGTAATCTCAGAATCTTACTGGAAAGTCTACCGCTGATTTAGTAATATTTCTTGCAAAGATACATTTGTAAAGATACACACATCTGCATAAGGCAGGAGAACTGAAGCAGATGTCCTAAAGTAGAAAAGGTAAAGCAGTAGCAAAGAACTGAGAAGCTGAAAAAAAAAGACTGAAATATAAGGAGAAAATATGTCCTTCACAAAATATATCCATATATTTGTATTCTCACCCTTCATAAAAACGATACTTSCAGCATTCCTCTTATTCGCATGCAGTGAATCATGTGTACCCTTCAATGAATATTCTTGTCWATGATCTCTATGTTAGTACAGGCAAACAAAATAGAAAGAACAATACTCATTTCTCTTAGGAAGGATATCATTTCAGTTGTTTTTCTCAGTTCCTTAGCTTGCTTTTCATGCTCAATCTAGGTTATTTTGCTAACTGATCGAGCATATAGTAGAGTTGGTATTGTATTCTCCTGCATTTTTTTGTGGTTACTACTTTCAAAACATTTTWGAAATATAGATAAGTAAAATCATGCATAAACTTACGAGAGATCTATATAGAGGTTGCTATTTAAAGAATTATATATTAACCGATGATGCTGTGTTAAAAATAWTCAAATGAAGAAAAGCACTGATAGGTGTACCCACCAATATACACCCATGATAGAACTGGAAAATGAATGATACACTGTTGCCTCCTCTGTGTGGTTGTGTGCTCAGATTTACTGTGTTTGTTTTGGATGATATTTTACACCTCTTGAAAGTATTAAAAGGAGTACCTTTTTCCTTGAAAGAAAAATAAAAACATGTTTTTATTATATTTTAAAATATTAATGTTCTATTTCCCACTTACTAAATTATTCCATGGGCAGATATTTATTGTGATGTAATTAATCCTTTGAAAAGTTAGCTAAACCTACAGTACTTAGTTAGATTTATATCTTTGCCAAAATAATTATAATAATATTGTTTCAAAACCTTTTTTTCAGTGCCTGAATTGGGGAAGACAGCCAATGTTAATTGCAGTATATTGTGCATCAAAGCCAATATTGCTTTCTGCTATGCAAAATTTAAATCTGTGATTCACGTGTATTCCTCTTGCTATGGAATCCTCAGATTTCAGACCACTTAACCTCCAATTCACACTTTAAAACAAACTTTTATATATTCTTTCAGTAACGAAATCTAAATCAACATAAAAAAAATGTGTTCTACAAAAATCAGAAATTAGATTGAACTWGTCTCTCAGGATGCAGTCAAACAGTTCTTATTTTGTAAAGGGTTAGTTGATCCCCAACTATCGATATACTGAGTACCGTAGGTATGCTAGTATTTATGTGCAAAAACACACAAGCCTGACCATTTCCTTTTCTGAGATCTGTGCCACACCAAGGTACCATATGGTCCTGGCAGGCTGCCAGTGGCACTCCCCTTCTGTGTGATTTCCTGTCTCCAAGAAATAGATAATTCCTCTGGCGTAGCTCCTAAAGGGAAATCATCTCAAAATCTGTGGCTACTCAGTTTAAGTTTTCCAATTCTCTTTTTCTGTCTCTGCTAAGACGCAATAGGCAAGTACTTCAGACTGTTGAAATAAATTCATACTACTTTGACTAGCAAGTGATGCCTGATAATTTTATTTGCATATAATAGCAGAAAATACATTTTGTTTTGCTTCAGCATTCCAGGACAAGATCTTTCTCTTAAAAATATGGAGAAATAATTAAGCAAACACACAAATGATATATATATGTACTACATATATTTTCTAGAAGTTTATGATCATTTGATTGGTCTCTTTTAAGTAAGTTAGTAATTTACACCATGTGAGCTCTTAAAAGCAAAAGACTACTAGTGACCTTTAYATGAAAGTATCACTGGGCAGTGTGCTTAAATACTTCTGCTTGATACTAGCATGCAGCAAGACACAAATGCAGCAAAAGCTATTCAGTTTATCACAAATGATGTGTGTGCCTACCCACATATTACACATTAAGATTATCTCAGGATACTCGAAAATCTACCCTGTGGTATAAGCTGTTTCAAATTAGATACTTCTTGCTATTTTCTGTGTTGTCTGAATATCCTACATAAGTCATAGCAGTCATCCTTAGGGAATCAGAGCACCAGAGCACTTGTAGATCTGGAATAATCAGTTTTCAGATCACATCTGTGCTACAGAATAGAGCATTTACTTAAGTGATGATTTTTATAATCACTGTTAAAATCAAAAAGTAAAGATATATTTTGCTAGTGTGGAACAAACTTGTCCCAATGAACATTGTGGACAAGTGTTGCTGTATTCCAGAGGGCACACATGTCATGCTAATAGAGTGCTGTCATGCTAATATTCATTTTTTCGTCATCTTCTTCTTCTTCTTTACATAACCATTACTTCATATCCTTTGAAGACACATAGCACTGATGTGCATTAGTACAAAACTGCCCCTACAGTCACAAGCCTTTTAGGAACATGGCCTTTCTTTATGTCCCGTCTTATGTTTTCTATCAGTTGATCCTCGTCATGATTTAGATATACAAAGGATATATGGAGCAAATTGCTGGCATGAAGTAACTCAGATTTGGACAAATGGGAAACAGGCCATGCAGTACACAGAGAGAAGGTCACTTTCATCAAAAGCCAAGACTGTGTGAGAGCCATTCTAGACATTAGCAGATCTCCATGTAGAACAGTTTCAGCATGGAGGAAGATGCATAGCCTATTTAATGATAGCCAAAGTAAATAGTGCTAGCAGGACTCGCTTATTTCTCTATTTGTGTACTACACATCAGAAATATTTTCTCATATGATGGTGTAATTTATAAATTCAGTTCATACAATGCCACCTTGTTATTCATTTGCAATAGAYGAATACTGTTAATTATTCTTTCCTACAGTGATCAGAGCGACCAGTTAGGCCAAAGAGTATTCCGTTTTTTTTCTTTTTTTTCTTTTTTTTCGGGCATTTTAAAAGTACGTAGGAAGAAAGAGGAAAAAATCACAAAACACTTCGAAGTAGTAAAAGTTTTATCTCATTCAAAACTATTATGTTGTCATTTTTTCGTCATAGCCGTCATATCCTCAGACAATTCAGCACAGCAATAATTCCTGTATATTTCTGAATTTTTCTTGCATAACTCCTGAGAGATGTTGTCCTTTTCATTCTTCTCTTTTTAAGAATTGAATAGGCCTCAAATAGCTGCTCAGAGTCAGTTGCAAAACACACATCACATATAGCATTATGTCAGGAAAATGTATGACAGTTTTAAATATTTTTAAATTTAAAAAAAAAAAAAAGTTCCAAAGTGTTCTGTCAACTTTAGGAAAAGGTAAGTTACACAGAACAGCTGTTCAATCAGTTTCATTTCCTGTCACATACGCAGCCAGTAGGAGGGAAAGCCAAAACTGTATGATGTGTCATTACCTATTAAGTCAGTAATACAAAAGAGATATTTGGCTTGTTCTCATCTACTCTGTGCCTAAAAAAAAAAAAATGTCAAGAAATACTCTTAATTTTTACAATTTGGGAAGCAGGAAAGTAGAATTGTCGAACAAAATAGGTTTTATGCTTTATCTTGGTATATGAAAGTGGTTTCATGTAGAAATATCCTTTTTGCATGGGAAATCCTTATATTATCCAGCTTTTTACACACTGCAGACCAAGATATCTTAATATGCTACCTACTTACTAAGCCTAATAATGCATGCATTTACCTAGTATGTTTTTCAGAAAAGCTTCCATCTTTAATTATGTCCTAATGTTTCCATGGAATCCACCCTATCTCCTGCTAGATTAACTTTTTGAACAGGTTTTTAATGATTTAATGCCATTCCAAGTTTGAATCTGCCTAAAACCCACTTTGAGCTTCTGGTCTTTATTAAAGCTCTCCATACAAATTTACAAAGTTCTTTGTGCCTTTCCCTTGGGGAAATAATTAAACATGGAAATCTATTGATTACTGGATAGCCTTCCAAAAAGCAGACTGAGACTAACTCTCTCATTCTAACATATCCAGCTTCAAGAGATTTGTATTCCTTCCCTGCACTCCCTCCACTTAATGCATCAAATGTATACACCTTACAGCTGTACAGAATGGATGAGACCAACGCTAAAATCCAACATATTACAAAGGCAGCTCCACTATTAGCACTCAATAAAAAGTTTTTCAGTACATCTAATATGAACTCCAAACTTTTCTCTGAGTCTCTACAATTCAGGATGTAATTATTAATTCTGTAAATGTGGTCTGTATGCCATATTTGTAAAATCTATGGTCTTGCCTTTGTCAATATTAAAACAATATTTAAAAAGGCCTATCTTATAAACCAGTCTGGTTATCAAGTATGTCATCAAGTTTATATGTCTACTGCCTTTTCCTAATTACTTACCAAGACTTTTACCAGTCTTTGTACTGGTACTTCCAAACTTTGTACTTCCAAAACGTTTATCAAATGTATTTAATAATCTATAAAACCTTTCATTTCTGTGTAGACCCCTTTCAACAACATTCCAAATTACCAATGAGTTGTGACAGACAATCCCTTTAAGATCAACAAGTTTACTAGTTGCAAACTGTCTGAATATAATTTTAGATGTTGCATAGACAAAATGTGGATAGAGAGTATTTGGAACATAGCAGACCAAAATAATCGAGATCAAGGAATTGACAGAGTTTACTAAAATGAGGAAAGGGCACATACTGCATTCTTCAAGAAAAGTTGCTTGAATTCACCCAATCTATCATATAAAGTTTAATGAGATATTTATGCCTAGAATTTGAGACAAAAAAAAAAAAAAAAAACACCGAAAACAGAAAGAATAGAGGTGGCAGTCCTAGTTAAGTCATTGCCAATGAGGATCTTATGGATCACGAAGCAATGAGGTGGATAAGCAGCATACTCTTCTCCACTTTTAATCTTCCTTTTGTTCAGTCTGATGTTAAAACATGTCACAGCTCTCTCTTGGCTCATAAACCTGTTTTTCCTCCTAGAGGAAAGTAATTTTAACTGGGAGATGGCAAAAAGGTAGGGAACTTATATTTTTCAGCAAATACTACTATCATAAAAACACTGTGCAGGCTGATATCAGAAAACATATTTGAAGAGATCCCCTGAAACATGGTGGAAGTGAAGTATCATAGATATATTTTGTAACATTGATTGGTTGTGCCTTGACAAGTTTAATCATAAGGTGCCATTCTCTTCCCATCCTTCAAGCCTCTTCTTTTCTAAGATTTGATTAAATGGACAAAATGAATTAATCCTTTTCTTTTTATCTCAATAGACAGGACTCTACCAGAGAAAGACTGCTAAAGCCTGTAGAGAATGAGCCAAGTCTCAAGGTTATATCCCAAGTCTTTTTGTTACAATTGCACTTTCTCCAGTTAACAAGGTACAGGAATTCTATTTAGGGATGATAGATTTGAAGTACATASAGATTCTTCAATTGAAAGTTTTGACTAGAACTCATCTTCCTTGAGATATTTTATAAATACATTGCAAACTGTTATTAGGAAAAAAAAATTACATGGCAAGAATATTATCGCACATGTGCTTTCTCTGACACAAAGCCAACAGTCATCATGATGAAGTAGATATAAGTTATGAGATTTCCATGGAAGAAAGAATACTGGACCAGTGAGAGAATGTTATAGTCCAGCTGTAGCAATAATTCCTAGTAGCTTTCAGATGCTCAAGTCTTAATAAACTTAAACACTTGTGTAAGCCAGATTTATTGAAGCGGTTTCACATATTGTGGTTCTGTTTTAGGATTTTCTATTCTGGGCAGAGCACCAACTGGAAACACGCCTTGGAATATGCACTCACTAGTCCACCAGTCTACTGAAAATATCACACAACTTTTCCTCTTCTGCTCCCTGTTCCTCTACCACATACTGTCAGCATTAAAAAACAAGATACTTCACTATTTTATGCTGGGCAAGTTAAAATTGAAAAGAAACATAGAGATTGTGTTTTATTGATTGAAATAGGTTAGAAGATACAGAACTTGAGATAGTAGGTTTCTGACAGCTCAGATGTGAATTGTTCGAATATCTGAAAAAGCTTTTACAGTCCTGCTATTTCCTAGCTTCCATTTTAGTTAAGAAAGGGATAAGCACATCCTAGCTTACCTATCTGCGTGTTTCATGCTATATTTTTGGCATATCAGTCATACCATCTTGGGTTTCCCTCTTTTTGGCTTAATATAACTTGCCCAACATTTCTTGGTTCTCCCTCTAGACTTCTAGGATGGGTTCCATTTAGATTTTATGTTTTATTCGCCTCCAGATGCCTGTGTCATTTCTTTAATCACTTCTTCTGTCAGGAATATAATTTTCACTCCTCCTCCCTGACTTATTCAGAGAAATTTTCCCTTTTACATCTACATTTCATTTCTGTTCATGAATGTAAAACCCTATAATTTAATTTGGGGAGTTTCTAACCATCAATTCTCTCCTTTCAAATACAAACCAGTCTGGAATTCATCTCTAATCTTTTCAGTAATAATTTACATGTATGAAAACAAAACTATTTTCTCTTTCAAAGATCATTAATCTTTGCCATATTGTTGATGTCCAGGATCTCTTATATCCAGGAATACTCTACCTCGGTTATAGTATAATAAACCAGAAGYTATGCCTTCAATACACTGTTTTTCCTCATGCTTATAAGAATCTGAGTTTTCTTTTTCAAAGATCAGTATAGGGATTAAAAGTTGGAGAATATGACTCAGTCAGTATTTCTTGTTACTATTCAATATAGGTAAGAATCAGCATTGAAGTCTTAAACTATTATAATTRGGAAAACTCAAGTGATACCTTCAGGTCTTAACGCAAAATGACCAGGAAAATCTTTCCATACCAAACCTTTACTGAGCAAACTAGTTACAGTGACTTACAAGACAGAAAATTCATATTCCTTTTAAATGTATTATTCCCTATGTGGTCATAGACAAAGGCCAAATGTACTGGCTAAAGTTCTACCTAACAAAGAATTAAGATWTTTTTTTTCATTTATTAAACTTGCATTGGGCCTGAGGGTACCAGATAGTGGAAAATAAACTAGTTTCCTCAGCAGTCTGGCACTCAATTTAATGTCATCCTTGAACTATGAGCCTAAACACGGGTTAACTGAAAGAATTCAAGCAGTACTACTGATATTGTTTTRTTTGGGAAAACACAATTTAATTCCAACTGACAAAATTCAGTCAAGTGGATTTTGTCAGAAACCAAAATGAAAAACAGTTCAGCCTCATATAAAATGAAGAGCTCATTTCTGTTATTCAGATAGCACCTAAATACAATCTGGTGACCTCATGACTATGCTATACACACTTCTATGTGTGGTCAGGCCTGTCTAAAGCTTTAGAACTCTTCAAGAACAGCTCCTTTCACCCCAACTTGAAAACCTGAATTTCTGGTGTCAGTATTTCCATTCATTGTCTTCCTTGGTTGTGCAGCGTTGTAAAAGACATCTTGAGACACAAAATTTAACTATTATAGAAGGATATTGTATAATCTCTTTGCTCATAAACATATTAAGCCCCATCATCAAACCCTTAACCCTGCCATTAGAAGAGTATTTCGGAAGCTTTCAGCCTTCAGTCCACAATCTAAATATTATCCTAAAATTTATTCATAGTCAAGTCCTATATAGCASCCCCATATGTAGTCTTTTGAGACAGTGAATTATGCCAAAAGTTAGTGATTTACACCATCTGGGAACTGCAATAAGGATCTCAGGATCATGTGTGATCTGATGACAACTGAGAGATGTGTTTTCAAAAATCAAAGTCTAAACCACTAAACTCATTGCCCTCTCTCTAAAATATCTTTACTTGCTTAGTCCAGAAAATCTAAAACATAATGCTACTTGCTTGGATGCACAGGTTCAACTTTATGATAATACCATTAGGCTAAATAAACTCTGAAAGACTGTAGAATTAAGATACGTGGATTTATTTTATTATTTTTCATAGTAATTTCTAAAACATCGATCTTAAAGTAAGTTTTTATTGATAATAGAAGAAAAGTTACCCAGAAGAAAAAAGAGTTTTTGTAAAATTATAAAAAAAACAGAGGCTGCTTTATAGAACTGTAGCTAAGAGAGCAAAACAGAAGTTCTGAAATATTACAACTGTTAAAAAGCCCAATTACTAAAGAGCTTCCTCACTRTTACAAGTCTGATTTAGTTGCTTCTCTAAGAAAACAGATAATTTCAACACAATACCAAAATACTTTCTATACTATCAAATGGTGAGTATGAACGCAAATGCATTATGAGTGCTGCCCAAAGCAATCTACAGTGTATATATCCGTTTTAGTGGATTTTGTATCTCAGTTACTTCAAATAGAAAAGACAGTTTTGTTCTCATTTTACTAAACAGACATATAAAATTCCAAACTTCCAATAAATTAGATGTAATTGATACAAGTTAAGAAACTTTCTTTCAAATAGACTGTTCATAAAGTATTGTTATACCTTTCCATGAAGTTTCCATTAGTAGTCACTCTGGATGAAAACTTCAGAAGGCACACGATGGTTTCCCCGAGCTGTCTGCTATACTGTGTTTCAATTTCTATCTCACACTCCTCAAATCTGATAAAAAAATAATTGGGACATACTTGCACATGCTGGCAAATTTAAGCATCTTTTTATTTCATGGACAACACACAAAAAGCACGATGACTAGGAATTATGAGAAAAGATTTGATCATCTTAACGTAGACAATTTTTATCTGAAGATAAGCTTCTGAATTGGTCATATTTGGTCATATGGTCTAAAACTGTAATCTCTGGTATGTTTGAAAATAAATTATTCTTCATTACCAATAAATAAATAAAATTAATGGTGCACACTTTACAAAACATTTCAAAAGTACTTCCTGTTACACACCTGTGTAATTGATGTTCAAACACCACTGGCCTAGTTTGCAAAGCTAAGTAAACTCAGATGTCACTGCATATGCTTACTTCCACATGAGCTCTTATATTAGCTTGAATCATTTTGAATCACTGAATCATCTGATGATTCAATTGAAATGAATGATTGAATCATTTAAATTATCAGSACAAAAATCCAGCATCCCAAAGCCAATTCTTCACTTTCTTTTTTAGTCTTTTAATGACAACATCATGCTACAAGGATTAAAAAAGATGGCAGAACACCCATGGCTTTATGAGTGTTTTCATCACTCCCATAGGCAAAGATAGTACAGTAAAATGCTGAAGAGCAGAACTGAATTGCATATTGGTCCCTACAGGGTACAAAGGTTATCTCCTAGGTATTTCTCACCATAGTCAGAGGAAGGTCCTCTGTAGCTCTCCTTCTGCTTTCCAATAGTATTTCCATATGAAATACACAATTCCTGTCTTTTCCTGTGAAATTCCTTAGCACAATACTGCCGCAATGCTGTGGTGCTGAGGTACACAGCTGCTCAGTCTCTATGTCTCTTAAGCAGATTCTCCGTTTCACCACTCGTGCTGTGCCTCAGTGTCATGCCATTTTTTTGATAGCAGCTTTGATCTTCCCACAGCATAAGAGCTGATTTCTCCACCTCCAAAAGCAATATTCATGTTAAACTATCACAATCGCTTGTTACTTTTAGGCTTGTGCTGCCTCTTTGCAGCACTAAAGAGAGTTGAGGGCCAGCTCTACAGTGACCCTACACAATCAGAACTACAATAAGAAATACTGAGGCCCAGATTGCCTAAACTAGAGGGAATACCATAGCTCTGGAGCAGATGGCACAGAGAAGATATAGTAGCAGCACAAATACAGCTGGCATGTGCTCTGTTGGGTTCCTTTTTTTTTTTTTTTTTTTTTTTTTGAGTTTTAGACACAGGCACAATCTTGTTCTTTTCATACTCACTAATACCACAGAACCCATATAATAGCATTCCTCATCTAAATTGTACCAGGTTGAAGCTTTGAAGCTTTCAGTGATTGCATGCACGTAGAACGAAGGGGAATGGCAATTGTGGCTAGCTGAATGATGCACCACTGGTCTGGGGAACTTACTTTCCAGGGAAACTGATTTGTCTGATGTAACAGCAGCACCCTAGAAAGAAATGAATACTTATGACCCTATCCCTGATTATTCTGCATGGGAATTCTGGAGAGYAGGTGCAGCACCCAAATTTAGACCTAAGCAGTCAAACCTCCACACAGCAGATGCATGAGTTAAAATCGCTTCCTGCTTCCAGCTGGAGCAGAGAAAATACTGTAAAGCAGAGCATATTTACTGGGACAAGTAGGCTGCAGAAGGGAGAAGAAAGGAAAGACTGCAGTTTTTCTCCCTCCTTCCTCTTCTCTCTTTTAGCACTCTTTCAGCTGACAAGCATGGTTTGGCTTTATGAAGCAAGATCAATAGTTGATCAATTGTAAGTATGTTTTGTTGATGGAAGTCACTCTGGATAACAAAGATGAAGGTTGACTTGTCAAAAGTTACTGAAAGAAATGATCCTGAATGACAGGTCAAAAATCAGAAAATGAAATTCAGTATGAATAGATGTAGTGTACATGAAAAAAGTCACATTGCTTCTATACAAGCATGTATATATACAYACATATATTGTATATATAATTTGGATATGTGAGTATGCATTTATGAATATATATAAAATTATGGGCTTTCTGCCAAAATTCACTATCAAAGAGTGAGATCTGAAGTTAAATATTTCCATGAAAATATTTTCATCAGTTCATTTCTTAGCGATGGTTGAATAACCAAAYTGCATGTTAGCAGGATGTGAGGAAATTCACATAAATTGCAAATATTTCATAAACATAGTATTCTGACAGTGGATTTATGGAATTATTGGAGTTATCTGAACACTGGAGTTAGGATTACGGTTATGATAAGGGAGGCAAATTGAGTTTATATTACAATGAACAAAAGATCACTGCAAAATATGCTTCATAAATAGAAGCAGTGATATGTCCACCAAACTGCATATAAAAGATACCAGTTTTATTTGTAGCAATGGAGGTAGTGATGATTCCTAAAACTTGCTGTTTCACAGAGTGCAAAACCAACCACATTCTGTGTAACACTGGACTGCATTTTCAGTGATACTCTGCAGAGTTTGTTTTTGTTTTTTGAAGCTAYAAGTAAACAAATGAATGGGATACCAAAGCAAAGTGTATAATTCCATGAAATTATGGAAATGTTATAGACAAATGGATATCACATCCAGCCAGAGTCACATCAACCTMTATGGATGGTAAAGTGATGCTATTTTGGTGTCAGCTGATTAATATAATGCAAGACCACACATTCTTGGGTTGAAGGGTTTGCAGGCTATCAGATGATATAAACTTGTCTGTTGAAATTTAAGTGTTATACTCTTACAGTGAGGTTATATCAAAGCTTTGCAAAGTCTTCCCATTCATTTTTCCTTTGGACTTCTCTCTTTTCATTCTTTATGATTCTTATGTCTCAAAAATCCTGACCTACTGGATTTTTAATAATGACAGTATCTCTTTTTTTGAACATCGGACTAGAAGCAAGAGACCAGGCTTTTGTATGCATAGGGATGAGGAGGAGGTAATATCTCAGGSGGGGTGGTAAGCTTAGCTGTTAAGACTGTTAATGGAACAGAGAAAAAACATGTAGGGCAACAGTAAATGTAGCATATGGAGTTCACTCCCATACACTAAATGTTGTATTCACTTATTCCTTTTATTTGTACTTCTCCTTTTTTCACCCTCAGTATAGCAATCTTTTCCAGCTCAAGTCTAGTGCAGGTAGCATGTGGCTATGGGATGGCATGCAGGAGATGGGTGTCCCTAGACATTCTTCACYGACCTGAGGTTTTAAGATCAGTCTCTCACTCTAAACCACTCAGTGCTCGATTATTTTGACTACTGTGGGAGCATGGTCATTATGTTTGCTGTTCAATACAAGCCTTTAATTCCAATGAGTTAGGGAATCCCGTGAAGGGCAAGAGAATTTGCTGGGATTCAAAGGGAGATTTGTAATAATTAGATGCTCWGTGCTTACGGATCACCTACACCTCATGTACATCTGATCCTGAAGTCTCAATTTAATATTTTTTTCCTCCTGAAAAAAATATAGCTATTTTTCTAACACATGATCCAACTATATATATGTATATCATTGTTTCACATGTCAATTACTCCACCATCATTTTTAATGGTCTTCATGCAAAAATCCCTCCCTGCTCACGTCSAAAAGATGCTGCCAATTTTCTCTTGTTAAAGGTTCTAATTTAGCACATTAGATTTTAGCTCAAAATTGCATTAAATAATCTGTATTGGACTTTCTCWAATCAAAAGTAAGAAAAAATTGAATCATTCAGTAGGCTTGTTATTGTCTTAGATGGACGCTCCACTGATCTAGCATATTCTCAGTGGTTTCTGTGTTGTCTCTCTTGCCACCATTGGAGTACAGAAACTCACTGCCAGAAAAAAACACTTTTTCTGATTCTCCTTTCACTGTTTTCATTTCTTCAAGAACACGGACTTTTATTTAAACTGAGCATAAACAAGCAAACAAACAAGCAAAACAGAATGGGAATACAAAACTTGATCAAAAACAAGATCAGCTTTTCTCAGAGCCTGCCTGACCTCACTSTATTCTGGGCCTGCCTGGTCTCATCCTTCCTTCTCTGGCTGAGGGACTTCTGAGCCAATCACACATTTGTTCAAAAGAACATGATGGCAAAAAGTTTGAGGAACAACTGCATGATGAATAAATACAAACAGCAATGGGCATCCTAGCCAGGATTACGAAGGACTAAATAATTCAACAACTGTGACAAAGAAGCTGTTTAGAAACACAGTAATACAGTGCTGCCCAGAATGTGATAGTGCTTGAAGAAGCCATGGACCGGACTGAAGTACCATAGGACACACCACATCTTTTGTGGGGAAAGACACTGAAAAATATGTTTTTTTCACCACACTAGAAAAATATAGAAATGAACATCTTTGAATCTGTGAGCTCATAAAACAGCTAATAAGCTGTTAACAAGGAATCCTATGTTTGAACTTCTCTGTTTTGTAAATGGAAAAGTGGTGACTTGAGAAGGTCATGCACCCCACAAGGAGGGAAGAGCTACAGGGAATTTCTAATCTGAAAAGATTAGTTCAGTTAATCACACAAAATGCGATTCAGGTACAGTTGTCAGTGATATCCTTATTCTAGGCTGTTTCAGGAAAAAAGAATCACTTTTTGTCAAATTTTTGGTAAAGCAATCATGTAACTTTGTATTAGAAGAGCTAAGAAATTGATTTTAAATAAGAAACATCCAGCAATGGTGTTTTAGCTTCTTCTCAAATATTTAAGCTTGATGTGTTTTTGGTCAAATTTCAGCCAGATCATTACAATCCTTGCTTTATGACATCATACTTTGAACTATTTTCTCCTGTAGCGGGCTCTGTTACTATGTTTTCTTCACTTGAACAGAGTGTCCTGCTGTGCACAGTAGGTGCAATTCCATATRTATTTGCACCCTAATGAGCTGAAGAATATCTGAAGAAAATTTACATTCTGAAAATAAAATGTTGTAAAGAAATGTAATCATGAGTTGGAAGTTGTCGGTGGGGAATTATTTCAAGTTCACTAGATAAATTAAATGTGAAATACAAAATATATAAGTCTTTAGTAAGTTTATAAATAACTTTCCCTGAAAAATAGTTTATTTTTATGTTCTTTATTCCATCAAAACTGCATTGCAGTTTTCCAGTCTTCATATTTACATTATTTGCAACTCTTTCCATAAGTGCCAGTACAAATGTAACTGATGATAATCCAGAATAGTCATACATTCCTGAAAGCAAGGTGCATTTCTGAGCATTTTTTGATGCGCAATAATATATATGTATATATTAACAAAGCTTCATAATATAAAATATCTTCCATGGCAAGTAAAACTTTCCAACTTACAGCTTATTCAGAATTCAGTTACATAGACATCTGCATTTCAAGTTAGTGCAAATAATGAAAGTAACAGCCTGAGCAAAATGATGTAAATACAATGGAACAAGAGAAACAGCAAAATTTTACCAACTCCCTGCATATGATTATAACATTTAATTAGTATATTATTAGTATTCCTTATATACAACGTATTTAAATAATTGGCTTGTCTGAACTATAGGCAACAAATTTACAAATTAAAATAAAATAATGTTTCAAACAAATATGGAATGTCCAGCATATATATGAAAATAAAATGCATCTATTAACAAAATGTTGTAAATCAAAAAGGTACAAGATGTCTTCTCTGACTTAGAAGATTTCAAGGCACTTTCTTGGCAAATCAGATCTCTCCTTAGTAGAAAGTCTGCAAGGGAAAAGAGATATGCCATTTTATAACTAATTTTAAAACACAGAAACAGACTGCTCAATCTAATTCTGCTTATAAATCAGTTCCAGTGGATTGTATAATCTTATTGCCAGAATGCCAACGGGTCCTGATCTCCTGCGAGCAGTAATGAGTTTTGCACTGACAAATCCTCAGTGTTGATGCTAAGAGGTTTAACATATCATAGTCCATGCTGCGTGCGGTCCAAGAAGATTTTCCATGCATGCAGTCATGCCCATTCGTTAGGACTTAGGATTTCATCAAATGCCTTATTGCCACTTGCAGGTATCTTCTGTGCAATATATGCCCAAAAGYCCAATTAGACAAAACTTAGGATGGCTGTAATGGCAAATAACTGGTTCAAAAGTGGATTAAAGGGCTTCCCACACTGTGAGCTCCTCATAGCGGCCTTCCACTAYGGCCTTCTCCAGGGTCCTGAAACTGAGACCGATGGATGCCTGTTTATCTCTGAGAGGATCTTTTCCTACCATCCATGATAAAACTTCATTTCTAAGATGAACACACCACACTCCTTTTCTGTTCTCAGACTCTAACAAGGAACAGAATAAAAAATGTGCATAYGAGGACTGCAATTATATTTACAGAGAAAACTGGGGGAAACATTCAGAGGAAATGTTAAAAATAGGTCGTAGGCTTTCCAAACAGGTAAGCCTCCTTCTTGAATACAAGAAAGAATCTCCAAGATTCCCCCAGCTGCTAAAGCAAGGGCAGAATCTCTTGTGGAAAGCAGGACTCTGAACATGCCCTCCATAAGCTGTGAGTGTGCAAAGGAACAGACCCACTAAGGCAAAAGGTGGAATAAAACTAAATATATAATCACCCTAGAAATGCAGCATTATTGAGGGAAGGACATAAACTCCTCCTGGATCACCCAGTCTAGTAAAGTGTGGAGGAGARGGGCTCCTTCATCCTTCTCGGATAAATATTTCCATTCTAAGAAGTAACTAGGTAAAAGGAAACAAGAAAAGTTGAGCCGGCTTTACTTATAGTGGAAACTACCCACTCAATAACCAGCTGGTAGAGGAACAGAGCAAGGGACCCCACGCAAGCAACCTGGATACACTCAGATCATAGCTCTACTTTTTCCTATAATGCTTTGACTATTTTTGAGTAGAAAGTCTGCCTCAATACAGTTTTCAATGAATAAAATGCACATGATCTGATAATGTTGCTTACCATTTAAACCTTCCATTCCCCACTCATCAGCTCACTGAATGTATTTTTGACAGGCAAATTAGAACAGCTGAATTTGCAAATCAAGAGCAACTTCTGATCTTTTCATATTATAAAGCTGGAAATAGACTGGGATAAATGTTTTTGCGCTTTGGATACAGAGATAGATCTTTGACTCATCCTCTTGAAAGAACAGAAGAAAAAGTATGGGAACACTCAGAAATCTTTCCTGAGCCATACCTGAGTCATGAACCTAGAAGAAAAAAAGGTTTATTGGGGAGACTAAATAGGCGATAGGAAGTGCAGAAAATGCGACATTGGTGGATCCTTTAAAGAAAGTTAAGATTTGAAGTTAAGATTTTGGGCACCCAAAGAAAATGAATTAAAGGAGAGAATAAAAGATTTCCTGCCCACAAAAAGAATCAATGGCAAAGCAATTTGCAAGAAGCAAACTGGCAAAGCAATGAAACCCTAGTCATTCTCTGGTTTGGTGTCCCAGATATTTTCAAAACCATCTGGAAGACCTGGAAGATAASAGACCAAGCAAGCTGAAAACAGCTAGGAAAAGGAGAAATAAATTATGGCATTTCTTCAGAGCACTAGTATATTGACATATTCTTCTARGTTTTTCTTTCAGTCACCAAAATGGATCCCACCTCCACTTCAGAATCAAATCAGCTAACGCTGACTCACATTCTACTCCTCTTATTTTGWTTAGTATCAATTGAAGTCTTGATACAGGAAGAAGTGACATATACAACTCCCCCAAGCTGCAGGCTTGGAGGAGGTGGGAAGAGGAAACCATTCTACTTTCCAATGACATCTTTGAAGATATTTAAATAGATTTATTTTCCCCAATTTTTATCGTTTATTGTCCAATGGTAACTAGTGCAGTTTTTCATATTAATCTGAAAACTGTGTGCATATTGTTAGTATTCAAGGTACTAGAGAAAACAAACTCTCTCAAAAACAATCCTTTGATGAATGGCACTGCTGTTTAAGAAACATATTTAATATCTGTCCATAAAAGTAAAGGACTGGTGTCTCACACAGACAGTTACTTAAAGTCAAAGTGTTTATGAGGTCCTCATGCATTTTTCCCCATTATCCCAGGGTACTTCTCAAAAATGTTGTCAATAAGAGCATTCTCTTATTGACAGCATAATGACTGTTACGATATTACAGTGGGGTCAAGCTCAGAAGTATATGTGATTCAGTGTATTTCTATGAGAAACTAGYCAGTCCTTAGAAGAGCTCAGCACTGCCAGAGCACATGTTGACATACTCTATTAATCTGTACGCACTCCTGCTAACAAGGTATACAGGAAATCAACAGACCATGTAACACATAAGGAAAGGTGAGAAGAAGATTATACTTACATAGCAAACATCCTAGGACTGTGTACACAAAGGGCTCATTGCTAATCTTGTTAGCAATCTTGCACACCTTTTATAATCTAGAAAACAAAATTATCCACAGCAGTAATGAGAATCAGTTGACAGATACTGGAAAAACTGCATACAATTGAATTTGAACTTCAGGCACTCTACAGAATGATAAAAAATCATGAAATTATGTGTGCAAGATGCAAAACTATATTGTACCTAAACACATTTAGGCTCTTGGGGAAATGTCAGTGAAGATAGTTTCTTCCACAAAGAAGAATTCCTCCTTCAGAAGAAGGCTCAACCTTATATGAAGAAACTCATTAATTGGGAAGTCTTTCTAACTAACAGACTATGAGGTATTTTAAGGAACAACCTTCATCTCTTGGTAAGCATTGGTATTTAAACCTAATAGAAACTATGCAAACTGTGAGAGACTGAATGATAATCTGGGTTTGGTGCTTTATGGACTGTTTATTTGTACAGAATATAAATGTGTCAGTAGGAGACAGTGTAATCTATCTCCAGATATCTTCTAGTAGCTAGGGTTTCCCTGAAAGAAAACTTCATATTCCTCTGAAAAGAGAGGGAAAGATCCTAACTGTGGTCAATATTAATAGTTATACTAAAATTTGAGTGTTTAATAAGATGGAGATGGTTTTGAGGATTTAGTCCTTCTATCTGAATCTTTCTGAAAAAAAACCAACAAACGTGCTTTGGTTTTAATCACATTTTTATTTTTCTCATTTGTTTTGACAGTTATACATAAAAATCAGTTCTTCACACCATCCTAATTACAATCTTGTTATTAATTTTAATGCAAGTTGTTTAAGTAGAARAGAAATATTATGGCTGTGTTTCTTCATACATAGTGTGAAACACACAGACAATAAAGGGGAGGCCAAATAATATCCATGTAGCATATAWCCATGTACTTAAGGTATGCAACATGCAACCTTTTTTGTTATGCAGTATGCAATAGATATTTGTTTACCTTACTCATTATGTGCACTTACAAAGCTGTATGTTATATTCTGTAGTACAAGGTTAAAGAGCAAAAGTTATAAAAAATACACACAGATAAACACACAAAAACACAGTCCATCAAACAAGTAAAWGGAAAACAAGGAAAAGCAACCTTAAAAAAAACTATCATAGACTTAAAATGGATTGTAGTTGCTACTTACAAGCTGGTGTTGAACAATCCCTTGTGTTGTGATACAGTCGATGAAAATGCTTGCTGCACTCTGATGAAAATGTGACTGGTCCTGTTTGACAAAAAGCAGAAATTAATTCACAAACCCAGTGAAACTGATTTTGCAGCTTTAAAGGCTGTCTTCAAAACAGAGAATTAACAAATATTTTTTGCTAAAATTATACTTACTCTTTAATGCAACTTAAAAAATTATGATGCAAAACAAGTATATCAACATATGTGACTGATAACAAATTGCTATGTTGCTATGGTCATGATCTGGGTAACAGAAATATGGTCATTGGAAATGACAAGCTGCTTTTGCCTTAAAATTCTCRTAATTCAAAATTGACAGCATAATTTGCAACATGTCAACAAATAGAATGGTATGGCTACAACAGTTCACTGCTGTCAGTATTCCCATATAGAAGGAATAATGTAGAAGGAATGTGCATATCATTTCTGAAGTGTATGAAAGCCATGTTTTAAGCAAGTAAGTGTTTCKAAGGACTGGAAAGATGAAGCATTTTAGACCTACAATTGGCATGTACATGATTTATGAGGTTTTTAACATGCAGTCTGGGTGTTAAGGAAAMAAAAAATACACCTGAATATTTTCTAGGAACCTTGGAGGATGAGGGGAGAGCAGTGGTTGTTGTTTACGTTGACTTTAGTAAGGCTTTTGCTGCTGTCTCCCATACTATCCTCATAAAAAAAGCTGATAGAGTACAAGCTAGAAAAATGATCACTAAATATGGATTGAAAAGCAGATTAGCTGCCAAACACAAAAGGTTGTGATCAGAGGCATGAAATCCAGTTGAAATCCAGTTAGTCACAAGTGGTATCCCCAAGAGGTCAACTCCGGAGCCAATACGTTTTTAATATCTATCTTCACTAATGATTTGGATGATGGTACCAAAAGTATCTTCAGCAAGTTTGAAGATGACACAGAACTAGCAAGATTCACCAGAGGGAACTGTCATTCAGAAAGACYTTGACAATCTTGAGAAATGAGCTAGCAGGAACCTCACAAAGTTCAAAATGGAAATTGCARTCTTGTATGTGGAGAGGAGTTACTCCACACAGCAGTACATGCTCAGGTACAACCATTTGGAGACCAGCTTTGTAGGGAAGGACTTTGGAGTCCTGGTGGATGAAAAGTTGCACAAGGGCCAGCAGTATGCCCACTGTGACCACGTGCTCATATGCACACCATGCATAGGTGATCAACAGCATCCTGGGCTGCACCACAAAGAACGTTGCCAGCAGCTCAAGGGATGTGATCCTTCTCTGCTACTCAGCATTTGTGAGGCCACATCTTGATTACTGTGTCCAGTTCTGGACTTTCCAGTGCACGGTAGACATGGATGTACTGTAGCAASTCTAGCAAAAGGTGACAAAGCTGATGGAAGAGCTGGGGCATCTCTCATATGGACAGAGACTGAAAGAGGTGGGAGTGTTTAACCTGGAGGAGAGAAGGCCCCGGGGGTAATCTTATTCACGTCTATAACTATCTGAAGTATAGTTATAACTTATAGTTATAACTTATATATACTATATATAACTATAACTATATATAAGTGAAGGATAATGTAAAGAAAMTGGGGAGAAGCTCTTCCAGTGAAAGGACAGGAAGCAATAGGCACAAAATGTRATATGGGTAATTCTGCTTGAATATGACAGCACTTTACTATGAAAGTGACAGAGCACTGGAAGAGGTTGAGAGGCTGTGGATTCCATCCATGAAGATATTTGAATATCTCTATCCATGGAGATATTCAAAACCTGATAGGACAGTGTCTTGGGCTACTCTCACAAGTGTGATTGTGTAAACTCGATTTCTTGTCAAAGTAGTCCTTATTACAGACCTGCAGGGGACAGCATGGCTTTTATGGTTTGACTGAGGCAAATCCATCTGCCCAGGGTGTAGAGTGTGATGTCTCTGCTTTTCCAGCCTGTGCTTCCTTAGCAGGATATACAGTCAGTGTCTTCTATCTGTATTTGATCCTCCTGTTCCCCCACACCATTTATCTCCAAACCATGGCTCATGTGTAGTAAGCTGTCCAAGAGCCCTTTCATCATCACTGATTGTCCCAGGAAAATATTATTGGTGGGATCCAAGTTGAGTTGGAGAACAAAGAGCAATGTCCACATCATATAACTTGSTTATTAGTACTACCTTTGACAGCTGGGATGCTTTTTTTCATGATTCAGAAAAAAAGATAAGAATTCAAATCTATGTAGTCAATAGACTTGCCTACACTACAACCTTGACAGAAGATTCTTTACTATTACAGTGAATGCACTTGAACATTGTTAAGCGCTAACAGTAAGACAGATTTTCTGGGATATTTCAGACACAAAGAAGCTTTTTAATAAACAAACAGGTCAAAGTAGACTTTGCAAGTATGAAATGGAAAACAGAAACTGTTTTTTATTTGAGTGAATAACCTTGGTCTACGGAAAATACATAATTTGACATATTACATAAATATGTCAAATACATATTTGACAAAATACATAAAATACATAATTCTGATATATGAAGCTATACTAGCTTTTTTACTAAAAAGATTCCAAATCCTTTCAGATAACATRTAGTTTTCCAACTCTCTTCATTGCCATCAAAATAGTTATTTTTATTTGTGCTTTATAAGACAATGTGCATCAGCTGGCTTTTCAAGTTGTATTGATCAATATCTTTAAAAGCTACAGAACCACAGAATGGTTAAGGTTGAAAGGGACCCCTAGAGAACATCTAGTTTAACCCCCCTGCTCCAGCAGGGATACAAAGAGCACATGGCACAAGGTCACATCCAGGTGGGTTTTGAAGACCACATCCAGGTGGGTTTTGAAGACCTCCAGAGAAGGAGACTCCACAACCTTCCCAGGCAGCCTGTTCCAGGGCTCTGTCACCCACACAGGAAAGAAGTTCTTCCTCATATGGAGTAAGAACTGTGTTTCAACTTAAACCCATTGCCCCTTATACTATCACTGACCATCATCGAGAGGAGTTTGGCCCCTTCCTCTCTACATTCACCCTTCAGGTATTTATATATATTGATCAGGCTGCACTGGCCCAACTGACTTAGTCTTTCCTCACATGATAGATGCTCCCGTCTCTTAATTGTCTTCATTGCTCTCTGCTGGACCCTCTCTAGAAGCTGCACATCCTTCTTGTTCTGGGGAGCCCAGAACTGTACACAATACTCCAGGTGCAGCATCACCAGAGCTGAGTAGAGGGGCAGGATCTCCTCCCTTGACCTGCTGGCAACACTTCTCCTGATGCAGGCCAGAAGCCCACTGGCCTTCTTGGCCATGAGGGCACAAATCAACAACCCATAAATATGGAGATCTAAAGCAAACAATTTATTTGAAATCATGAATGTGTGAATGTATCTTATTTTTAAAAGATATTTTAGGCAAAGTTAGTCAAAGAGAGAATCAAGTATGTATGTGATCAGCGTTCTTTAAAACTTTGTAGCTCTAAGCAATGAAGATTTAACTTCTAAAATGTTACTTTTATTTCAGAGCCTCAAAAATGCTAATGGTGTGACTATTTTCTTGTGGTATTTAGAATATGCATACGTAGGTAAACAAGAGTAAGTAGCTTGCCTTACCTGTAAAATGCTTTATGAATTTGTCTTTTAGACTGGAATCTCTGGGAAAAATCTCTGTGAAGAAAAAAAAATTGAATGTAGTAAAAAGATTACAATAAAAAAACTGAAGTCWTAATATGCTCAGAATTATCTTTAAAGACAAAGTAATTTCCGGTATTAGCACAGATACTTTCATACTTTATACTTTGTGTTAACAGCATTACAAAATGTTTCAGGTAATTTGCACATCAGTGCCAAATGACCATCCTACAGCAGGCTATCAGACTTTCTATGAATCATTTGCAGAATATCTTAGAGCTGAACTGAGCTAAATTTATAGAAAGACCTCAAATATTATCAACATGTTATCATATATGACAAGTATTTGATTACCTATGCAAATTATATAAAATACCTAGATAAATATAAACCAAATGCCATACCTTGAGTATGGTACCTGAATAAGAAGGTTTGTCACAATTCTCCAACAGACTCACAGCCCAAATATAAAAGCCACATATAACTTCATTTTCACCATTAGCCAAAAAACACTACTTTTCTCTTTTGAATTTAAAAATGTTCCCTTTCCAGCATTTTCCTCTTTTCCACAAGACACAAACGCGAGTACATATTTCAGAACAGCCAAAGGAATCAGATGGAACAGAAATTTCATTAGTGTTTTTTGTCATAGGATGCCACCTGTGGCTTGCAACAGAAACTTCTAATGCAAATAAATAATCTCAGAACCAGTACATTTTCCCTAAGCTTCAGAGCTTTTCCACTGGAAAGCCATTTTCTTAGGAAATTCTTGGGTAGCTTTGGCCATAACTTTGGCCACTGGCTCTCTAAGTATATAGCAATTGTGTCTTATGTTAAATTCTTTCTTACTAATACAAGGAACATGATAAATGACATTATTGACCCAGATAAACATATTTCATCACTAAATGTATTTATCTACTGTTTATGTTATGTTAAATGATTGCATTATCCTACTGTTTTGTACCCAGTTCCCACAAGCAGTAGACATTCACTTTACCTGTATTTTATTTTATTATTAGCAATGAATTGAGGTCTAGTTTGAATTAACATTTAGCTCAGGACAGAACAATTTGGTAATCTGCCAAAATAAATATTTTGGCTTTAGGCAGTTTCTAGGGGGACATATGAGTGTATTTTTAGGCTGCAATTTTAAGTTAAAATGTGCAAATCTTACTGAAACTCAGCAGGATTAGAGGACCTATTTTACTTAAGATTCACTGAAAATCACAGCCTTAACTGGCATAAATCTAATTTGTTTCCTCATTTCAAGAACAATTCTCAATTAAACTCCCCTTTACAACTAAACTTAGTATTTTATGAAATTATGGAATCACCTGAAATTTCAAGTTATTTTAAATTATTTGGAGTGAAAAGCCATATATGAAAAGCCCCAATAATTAAATGGCTGGGTGAGTTGCGAGTGGGATGCCTCGATTGAACCAGTAAATAGGAGTAAACAAAGCCTGGTGCAACTCCACTAAGAATTGGCCATAATTTACTCTTAAAAAGAACATTTGGGTCTGGGTCCATTCAAAATCTGTAGAATTCGTTGTGCAATGTTAACTGCTCTTTATCACATAAAACTGCATAGGAACCATCTGCAATACAATTCATATTATCAGAGGGCAACAGCCCAAAACCCTATCCTTAAAGGCACAGAAGGTAAAATAGGATGATGGATCTGACGACCACTTTGATGCTCGCTCAGGAGAGATGCTAGGAATTTCAAGCATAATCTGTAGCTCCAGTTCTGCCCTTAAGCCTCAAAAGTTATGCTGAAGGGTCTGCTTCCCATGAATAACCTACATTGGGCCGAGATTTCACACCAGCCCAGCTATGCGTGTCCCAATAGGGAAAACTAGGTCAGTCATGAGTTGTAAAGTGGCTGAATTGACCCTGATTGCATGCTGGTTTCTCCCCTGCTGTGGTTGCCATCCCTTCAGGCAGCAATCATCTTTTCAACATGTGCCCACATTTCAGCTTCCCTGAAATGTCCATTTTGTAATAATGCAGTACTTTCTCTTGGTAAAATATGTCAGTGATCTGCTAGCCCTCTACAAAGGCAACCTAAGCTAATTTGTATTAAAAGCACAGGCAGGCACAGGTTACTGGAACACTTCTGTCCACTTACTCTAACAGCAGAGATGACTTGACCTGAACTATTAATTGCTCTACACAAGCACAGTCATTTTCTTCTGTCTTCCAGCACCATGACTGGGCTCTGGTACTATTAATGAAAACAGGCAGCCTGGGAAACCATGACTGACATGGCATTTTCTATTTTTTCCTCAAGGACAAGTTTTCAGATTTGTCCACTTCGAACAGCAGCAAAGTCCTCCTCTCTGCACACAGATGTGAGGCTGAATTCTCAAAGGATTGGTAATTAATCAAACTAATAAACATTCTTTGGAATGCAATATTTATCACTGACTCCCAATCAGATCTCGCTGCTGTCAGGAGCATGATCTCAAGCCCATGTAGGATGTTTTTATAGGTTGGTGAAAAATTGTCCAAAAGGAACATCTATAATAGGTTATTCTAGTTTCTAATCAACTCTTCATTGCTCCAGTCATATTTCATGCAGTACCTATCAGTAAAGATTGATAACCTAGCATACTCTCCCAATGCACATTCTGAACTTCATAATGCAAGTCAAACTTTTTTGATGGATATAAATTTCACAAAGAAAAAGGACCAATGTATAATATAAACAAATGCATTGACAAAGCATTATTTAAACCAAAACAATGTTAAATGCTATGTGACAAATAGGAAAATTCACATGAAATAGTGAGTAAACAGAATAGACTACTGCCACAAGACCATGTTAGATAGACTAGTAATATACACGGCATAAACATCACAGAAAATCACATGGGCTGTGATAACTGTTTTTCATCATGATGAATATTCAGTTGGTGGCGCTCCTGTGTCTAGACTTACAAAACCTGCACTATTCATGAAAGAGATTACAAAGGAGTTATAAGGAACTTAATACACCACATTCAGTCTCAGCATAATCCCATCTTATAGCCATAAATAATCTTCTTAATTCAGGGATTTCTTTCTTGTTTGCATTAGGACCTCTGTATGTGGCTTAGGTTAATTATTCTTCTAGGCAAAATACTTCTACACCACTTCAACAAGTAGCAGTGCTCATGGAAAGCTATTAATGGCATTAGGACAGACCCATTACTAGTCTGCTATCTAAAGAACCAATAACAATTTAAGGGCAAAAAATCATGACAAATTTTGAGGATTTTCCAGCTCTGTTCCCCAAATAGCATGATTAGGTGATACCCCAGGATGATGGTCTGAGCTCAGAGGCATGGAGGCACAGGTGCTCCTTCTCTCCACTTTTCAATCATTGAAAAGCACTTCACATCTGGAAACAGTCATTTGGGGTTAGCATAATTATCTGTTTTTACATAAAGTAATGCTTTAGAATTATCCTTAATTCTTCCTTTTTTGTTTTGTTCTTTCCTAGTCTTGTAGTCTCTTAGTTATAATCTTCTCCAAGGCAAATTAATTTCATTACAAAGCAATACATTGCAGTAGGTCTTGCATTACCAATCTTACAAACTATTTTGCTGAGTCTTACTTGGATTCATTGAGATTTTGCACAACTGCTAAGCATAAAATCTGAATCTTAGGTTTGTACATATTTTGCTTAAAATTATTTTAAACTGTAGCATTTAGAAATCATAAATGTTTTATTGTTAGTAAGATGGCAGGGGAAAATTGTCAGAAGTGAGGTGTTGCTGACTCTTCCATTTTAAAGTGAGATGCTCATGCTTCTAAAAATGTCATTTTGGCATGAAAATAACATGTGATCCATTTTTTTTTTTTTTATCAGAGGATCACTTCATATGATGGAACTGCTTATAACACAGTATGTGTTAATACACTCTTAATTAAAAGTGACAGTTTGAAGGACAATACTCTTCAAAGCTTCCATCTAAGTAGAGTCTATATTTGTTTGTTTTATAGGAATAAATCTTGCAGTGATATAAATATCATGCTTCTATAAATATTGGAACATTGTTAGTAGAACTCTCAGGAGTACTGGTTAAAACAGAAACAGACCTTTTATTTGGATTAGTCTTTTCTTTACTAGAACTTCCCTATAGTGCCTAAAGATGGCAAGCCCTGCCTACTGTTGAAAGGTTAAAAGACTAGTTAATAGGTCTGCATACAGGAAATAATGCCAAGATCGATTTTGTTTATGTAAAAATAAAATTTGTGGTGATAAATGTGATGATAATAATATCTTTCATATACAAACTCATAAAGAAATTAGTATGGTATCAAAAGAACATAACAAGTAGAGATAAAAATTGACAGAAACAAGACAAAAATATCCAGCAAAGTGATGTACTCAACCATAAGAGAAGGGAATGGTATCACAATGCCAAGATAAAAGTATCACCAGCATGATTGTTCTTTCTCTTAAAAATAAATAAAATTTTATGAACATACGAACACAGCGTTTTTAAATAAACCACATAAGATAAAAAAAAAAAAAAAAAAAAAAAAGACTGGCATCATCCTTACTCTGCCTCATTTTAAATACAGAATAATTGCTACAAATATTAGGAATGAATATATTAGAATAGACTAAAAACGTTTCACTCAGAATCAATGTGTGGAATAGAAAACAGTACAAAGATAAGGCATCCTGCTGGAAAAGAAATTAACATTCRGTTTGATAGGAATAATATGTTATATTGAATAAGCCAGAAGATCTGACTATAGTCAGTGTTGCACATTTCCTTAGAATGGGTTTGGTGAAAAGTCCAGTCCTGCATTGTGCCACTTCTGACTTCCACTAAGGAATAGATCTAAGCCTCAAATGATCAAGAATAAAGTAATTTTGGTACATTCATTCCTTCCCAACACTCTTGACTTCTTTGCAGATATTTGCTGACTGGGGTACGATAGGTTGGAGGTTTATTTCTAGGAGATTAAGTGTACATAGCAAGCATATTGTGCTCTCCTAGTACAACAACTGATTTGTTTACTGGTAGCACTTGGATCTAGGTTACTCTGAGGAAACATATGGCAAAAGATCCTGTGGATAAATGGAGTAAGAAGCATGGATTTAGAGACCTGATGCAGATAATTCTGCTAGATGAAGAGCATTGCATGTGGTCACCACTGTGGTTAGGTGTTAGAGGAGGTCAATCCTACTCCCTGGCAAAGGACTTTGCTACCCTGCTGGCTCCTGGTGCTCTGGAGAAGGGTTACTACAGCAGCCCTCAACAGCAGCTGATACTAAGTAGAGCTGGATTAATGAATGACTAATAGTTTTGTCTACAGTACTCTGATGAATATAAATACCTTATTTTCCTACTTTCCTTTTCCTTATTTTCCTACTTTYCTTTTCCTTACTTTGACTGRGACCATATTGCTCAAAATTACTCCCGGATCCAGAGCTGGATTAAGGTCTTGACTGTAAATCTGCAGTTTCAGTGATGTTTCTTGTTTAACAGTTGTAGCTGCTATCATATTGCAAATAGAAAGTTCTTCTTTTTTTCTTTTTTTTTTTTTTTTTTTAATAATCAATAGCCCTATAGATTTAAATGTTTCTCTGGATCCTCATGTGATATATAACACAGCAGAGAAACAAAGTACACAGCCCTACTTAAAATGTGTGACACTGGTATTCTCTATTGAGGGTCCAGCAATTGATTATGGGATCTATCTAAGCATGTTACATATCCTAGGGACAAATTTTCAGACTCAGTTCACAGTCTAGCATATTATTTAATGTACTTTCTATTGCTGTTTTCCAGAGGGAGGAAAGAAAACCACTGCTCTGTGCAAGACAGAACAACTCCTTCCATCATTAAAATCATAAATCATTAAACATTTTTTATTATTTTTGTTAAAAACAGCTGCTATGTGAGAAAATGTCTACTTAAATCACAGAATCACAGAATGGTTAAGGTTGGAAGAGACCTCTAGAGATCATCTAGCCCAACCCTCCTGCTCCAGCAGGGACACCCAGAGCACGGGGCACAGGGCGGCATCCAGGCAGGTTTGGAAGTTCTCAAGAGAAGGAGCCTGTTCCAGGGCTTTGTCACCCTCACAGTGAAGAAGTTCTTCCTAACCTGCAGTTGGAGCTGCCTGTGTTTCAACTTATATCCATTGCCCCTTGTCCTATCACTGGCCACCACTGAGAAGAGYATGATGTAATGATGTAATTTAATTCTTGTTAGTCTCCTCATCTGTGTTTTCTATAACATACAYCATATTTCTACTTTTGTTTTGCTCTTTTTCCTACAGTTTTCCATAATTATATGCTTTATAATAATTTTTAATTGCCTCAGTAATTTGTTTACACACACACACCCTCCTTCCCCAGCAGATATACAATTGATTCCTTTAGAAAAGACAAATTATCTATTTCTGTGCAAGGTGTTCTGAGAAGCCATGGTATTACTACTTCTGTTAAGCAGCACACACACAATTATTGAATATATTTAGTTTGACACTTTGATGCGTATTAAGTTCCATGGGACATAGATAGAAAGTGATTCAGTGCTGCAGACAGATGCATTCCTTCCTCTGTGTAACAGTGTTGTATAAAATCCAAAGCTCACCACATGCTTAGAAGTGGTGTGTAATGAAGTTTTCAATACATTAACAAAGATCCTCAGCATTTCCTATCCCGGTCTGTTCCAACATGTGAAAAAAACTATGTGTTGTCTCAATATTTTTTTCCAAAAAAACACAAACCTCAAAACAATCATATTTGGTTTCATAGAGATCATAATGWCTGCTCAAGACAAAATCCTAAATTAATCTACAACTGCATACCACTGCCATCTGCTGAATATAGAATATGCCAAATATACTTATGCATATCTTTCTGCTCAACAGGTTGTGCCTACTAGGCTTCCCATATACTCCACCCAACAAAAGCTGTCCTTTCACTCTTGCAATACAAAATATAATCTAGAGCTTAAGAGTCACAAATAGAGTATGATTAAGAATTTACAATAAACAATTTGTTCAATTTATCTTTTATTTCCCTAAGAGTAAATATAAATATTCTTTTACACTCTTTGGATTTATTTGCCGTCCATAAGAAATTTATTCAGTATTTTGACTTCATTTATAGAGAATATTTGGAATGCAAACTATGATACTTGATTGTACTTCATTAGTCAAGTCCTAATATGCTATTCCTGGTATCCCATGTCAAATGCTTTTTCACTTGTCCARATATGAAACTGTGTTTCTAAGGATACTTAAATTAGTGACTTAATGCTTACTTTCCCTGACATTCATTCCAACAATATTTTTCTAATGTGAGMATAGAAAATAATATTCCATTAAAAAAGTGAGAAATTATTATTCCTCAAAAAATCTCATAACTTTAGTTATGAATATAATATCTGGTGTTACAAATACAAAATTAGTAATTTATTTCTGCAGAATTTGTCCTGCAACAAACGGGCATTTGGAGCTTGAATAATAAAGTRGGTTCTGACATGGGTTTATAGCATGACTTCAAAGACAGTGCCTGCTTCCGCTATGGCTGATTAAGTTTTTAGTCACCGGTGGTACTACATTTAGAAAAAAAACAGTGTAGTTCTAAAATGTACTAAAGATGGGCATAAAATGAAGCACTAACTTTGTAAAACTCAGTCTTGCCTTTAGTTAYCATTTTCACTTCTCTCAGGCCACAGTGTGTAGTGCCAACCATTCATTCTCATTCCAGAGCCTTTCCTGGGCTACATCACTCAGCTCTCAGTCGCTGCGGTTAAGTCTTATCTACATCAGTCTCTTCCTTAAGCCCAGTGTGATTAATATTCAGGTGGAATTTGCCAGGCGAACAACAGTACTCGATTTGATTCTACCAAAATTACAATATTGCAAATACTAATTATTTTACCAAATGAAAAAAGTAGTGTCAGAAGGGATTCATAAAAGCAAATAAGGACACCTTCTACAAACTGCAGCAAAATGAGAAAAAGAACACATTAAAAATATATATAAACAGCAAAGGCATGCTGCTTTCCTAACTCAGTCTGCCTTGGTTTTGTCTAGAACTGTTTATATGTCCTGGAAACATTTGTTTCAGGGATTGACATTTGTGCACTACAATTGGCGTAAGCTTGAAATACCCTGTTTCTGGTTCATCCCCCTTTGTTTGGAATGCATTCTTTTTAAGATATCTAAAAATAATCCCAATACACTTTGAAGAATTACATTTTTATAGTGACTGGGATCACATTCCACTCTCACAGCTACATAGTCCCCCTCACTCATCAACACTCCATTAATGGAATTGTCAGAATATTAAGGAAGGTTTTTTGGAACGAATATTTGTCAGTTGACTTACGGTATTATTACTACACAGTCCTTGAGATGGGTACCAAGACAAGATACTAGTTGACTAATTTTAGAAAGTTGATTTAAATCAGTTGGATGTATACATTTTATTTAGGAAGGGGGCAGTAAGTCTTGGCAACACTCTTAAAAATAGTATGGAAGACTGTACATGGTAGAACATAAAATAAATAGTAGCACAAAAAAAAGCAAGGTTAACGTGACTTGGAACTTTCTTCAAGAAGAAAGGCTTATTTATTTATCTCTACTAAGCGATAAACAGGCAAGACAAGTCTTACATTAGCTGGGAACATTCCAGTTCTTAGAAGAGTTTATGAACAAACTTCTAGGACACGTTGCCTGAAATAGCAGATGGCTGGAGTTAATAAACCCAGTAGCTTCCAGTCATATGATTCTAAGTGCCACATACTAGATTTAATTCAAGGAATAACTATCTCATCTACATCCTGTGTACTATTACCCCACTAGGTCGCAGCCTACAGGTGCCTAAGAGAGGAATTTCTCATGGAATCTTCACTGCTCTCACTTACTCGGAGTTCTACTGATCAAACGCAATATATTATAAAAAGACTGTGTAAAGTTGTAAAGATACAGCATGAGGATGCACTCTTTTATCATGAGTAGGAAATACAATTGTTTGTTACAGTGTGGTATTCGTAACCTCTTCACTCCTTGTTTATGTTAATTTATTAAATGGTGCTTCTGAATTTCTCTTACAACAGTACAAAGGAGCACAYGGGGTTAGAAACAAAATATCTCAAGCTCTTTGTCACATTTCAAGCACAGGAAAAAGCTCTAAGTACCACCCTACAAGATCATCTGTTTTTTTGTTTTGTTTTTKTTTGATTGTTTTTAATGAAAGGAATACCCATTTTTTTTTTTTTTACTTTCTTTTCAGATGTTCCAGGTCTAAAAACACTGCTATTTTGATGAAAAGTCATTAATTAACCTGCTGTGTATGCCATAAATTAGTTTAAAAAAAAAGAAAAAGAAARAAGAAAAAAGAAAAAGAAAAAGGATAGAGGCTGGAACACACATCCAGAAGCAAGAGAAAAGAAGAAAGAATAAAAAGAGGAACAGACATGGTGGCATTTGGCATTCAACATCTACCCTTGAAAGCACCTAGGCAGGACAGAAAGCACAGAAGATGACAACTACTTATTCAAATACTCAATCCTACCGAGATCACTTTCCAAAGTTGTGGGGAAAAAAATATTTTTAAATAAGTCCTCCAAAAATCTGAGCAGTATAAAGGGCTGACAGTMTCAACAGCAACTGGCTTAAGCAATTTAGATTACAGAAAGAATTTATAATTAGAATAGACAAAAAATATGAAAGCCACAAGGACACAGAACCTGCAAACCCAGTTTGGGAGTAAGGAATGCTATCCTCTAGAAAACCATGAGAAGGAAGAGGGATGCTTTTCATTTTTCTCACAAATGACAAAAAATACACAGAAAATATAAAAAGAAAAAAACAGATTATTAAAATTCAATGATAAAGTATTTTCTTAATCTGAGTATGCAGTTTGTTTTCACTGGAAGAAAAAAAATCAGCTGATCCTCCTAGTAAATTGTACTTGTCTAAGGGCAAACAAGACTTCTGCAACAAATGCTCCTTCCATATCTTCCACAATCTTGAAGGACATGAGAGAGCAGAGATGAGTTTTAAGACTACGAAGTTGGTTCATGATCTTGGTTAAATAGCAGCAATCCTCTGTCTTCAGCCTGGACCTCCACGAGTATACAAGATATGAAAGCAGAGAACAAACACCCATGAAAACTTGTATGTCCCTCTTTCATGTGTCTTTATTTATTCAGGCTGTTGGAGACATCACTAAGTGGGCACAAGGACTTAGGTGGCGCCTTCATGCAGTGATAGACATCAAAAGGAAACACCAGCACCTGGTCAGCCATGATGGGAGAGCAGAACCTACTCTAAATATGAGTGCAAAGATCCCTACTCGGTGCAAGGTGTTCCCAAGTGAAGAGGAGGGATCTCATAGGCACTAAGAGACTGTCATGGGATGGTGATAAAGACTACTCACATTCAACAACAGGGTCCTTAGAGCTGTTGGGAAACTAGTGGCAGGTCCTCCCTCCCTCCCCTTCCCTGCTTTTCCTCAGCCTTTGCTCTTTCCCCTGCTCTGAGCTTCCTTTGGCCTCCTCATCTTGACTGGACTCTGCCAAATTGTGAATCGGATGAGGGAGTGACAGGAATAGTTAGCAGTAATCGTTGCTATGAAGACAACCAATGGCATGAACAATAATTCCAGGGAGGCTTTCCCACCTCAGCAAAGCAGTGACTATTTACAGCATAAAAGAGGTTGTCACTCTCCAGTTCAGCAACCCCTTAAGAGCAACAGATTATCCCTAGAGTTAGCTCCTCTGAGCCTGGGCACTGAACTGTGGGAAAGTAATAACCCAAGGATGAAGGACACTAGCTTACTCAAGCTGTAGATGAAGCCTTTAATCAGGTCCAAAGTGCAAGGAAGAAGGGAGGGAAAGGATAGTTTTGTCTGCTGTCCACTATTCAGATTTTAACATTTTAACATTTTTAACATAATATTATGTACCTCCTCTCACATCCCTGCCTCCTTGATTTTTCTTTGCTTAACTCATCATTTTTGAATGGAAAGTAATTGCCAAGGGTTCAAGCACACTTGTGAGGAAAAGAAATCACACATTGTTGCTAGTGGAAAGATTGCAGCAGTGGTATTATTAATATTACAGTGACTACCATGAATCTGGAGAGGCCAAATCCCTGGAGTCAGGGGACAGACTGACAGGTGATAGAAGTGCTTGCAGCAGTGGGGCAGCCCCTGAAACRCTTCTCCTGCCTTGTCTGGACACTTAACCGAACAGTGAAACAGCTCTTTAATATCCTCCTTCATTTTTTCCTTCCTATCTTCTGATGCCCTCTGTGGTCTAATTGCAGAGACTGGCACCTAAAAATTGCCTTAACTATTCAAAATATTTCCCACAGTGTCTTCCATCCAAAAATGTGTTGTTACTAAGTGATTTCTTTATATTCCATTAATTTACAATGACATCAGTGACATGTTATTCCAACAGTCATTCATTATCCAGCCAGAATTTATAGAAATACATGTCAGCCTGTAAACTGGCTGTAGATCTTTTTAAATGTTTTTCTTCCTGTCACCTGTCCACCAGTATTTCTTTCTGTCAGCAGAACTATGTGCAGGCTCTTAGCCAGGTAATAGAAATGTATTTTCAGCTGCACACGTGAAGCCTTCTCCCAACATCTTTCACTTCTCCCTGAAAACAAGAATAATAGAGGTAGCTCTAGGTAATTTTTATTTTGATTACATCTAAACAAATATTCTAAGTTTTCAGCTGAGGCTATCTTTCTTATGATTATTTACTCACTTCTGCACTTCTGCAGAGCCTTCATGATTAAATATATTTATATATAATTAATCTAATAGGGAATTTTAATCTGCCAAAGGAAAAATGGAATAATGTAAGTAATCATAGAAGAAAAAAAAGTATTTTATTTATTTTTATTCAGAGAGGTACTAAACACCTCTGACACATTTGTTACAGAAGAGAAAAAAAATGTTAATGATAAAGTTATCGGAATATCAGATTAGCCACAAGGGGGGATTTTTTAAGCTAATACTTTTGAGTTGGAGCATAATTCTGAGTTTACCAGAGATTTCATCTGAGAATATAGGTGAAAAGGAATTAAATAAGCATAAGTCTCAATGTATTTCTAAAATTTGCTGTTTTCAAAAACTGACATCCAAAACTGGAGTTCTGATTTTGATGCTTATAGTCTTGGGTGTCATTGGTAGAAATTTAATAGCAAATTTCAAAACCAAACCAAACCAAACAACAACAACAACAAAACCACAAGAGCAACCGAAGAAATACATTTTGTTTAAAGTCTTAGTTTATGTTGACASTAACAAAACATAAAGCATTACTAGCACCACTCTAGGATTCCTAACGAGTACAAGAAGTGATTCCAGGAGCTGTTATATTCACAAGAACAGAATTTTGAGAGCAGAAAGACACTAGACGAAGAATATGGCCTCATTCTGTTCTCCTTGATTTCAACAGAAGCAAAAACAGATCCTCAATCTGTGTGTAATTCACATGATCTACTTAGCTAAACAATTAAGTCACAGCTCTGACATCTGATATTTATTTTAAGTTCTTTGAGCTAGATTCTCTTCTCAGAGCCAAACCTTTTTTTCTATTCTAGTGGTACAGGGGCTTTAACAAACATAGATTTGCCCAGCTGGAGATTCTCCCAGCATGAGTAAGTCTTTACCTGTCTGGCAAAATCATCTTTCATGTTATTTCCTTCTCTTTTGCACCCTCTGAATGTCTGTGAATGAGGAGACCTGGTTACAACCTGGTTTAACATGCTCTACATATTCTTAGCCTGCATAAGGCTAAGATCCATCCAAAGCACATCATCAAGACATCTCTGAAACTCGTAACTGTTTTTAAAATACAGGTCACTCTTATCTGTGTAAACTATTAAGCATATTGCAAAATCATCCCCAAATGGAAGACCCTAATCCAAGAATTGAAAAAAAAAYAGAATATGGTCTATTCCTTCTTATTTTAGTTTATTTGAGGCAATGTTCCAGTATGGAGCTAATTTGCTGGGAAATGTGGATCCTCACAAAGGGACCATTGCATAAACATGCTTGGGAAGCAGAGCAACAACACTAAGCCACAGTAAAGACAACATCAATTACTCAAAAGTTCATTCACCTCTTTGAATATATTTATACTGTCAAGGAATGAATCTGAGTCTAGTCTTAAGATGAGCTGCACCCACTGTCAACACTCTAATCCCTTATGTCTGTGCTTGTTTTATCCTTTACCTAAGCTCTGGAGCTCACTGAAGGCAAAGCTCAAGAATATGCTGATACTTAGTGCAGGCTCAAGCTTTTTGCAAGCATACAGTGGTAGGAGTATCACAAACAGATGTAAGCACAGCTGCGATAAAGGACCATTACCATATTGTCTTAGGAGAATGTAAACATCTATTTGAGCACCCCTCTTCCATTGCTGTACCCATTTCACCTACAACAGAAAACCATTGTGCCCTCTCTCTGGCCAGAATACTCTTAAAGTATGAGCTTTTTTGAACACTGACTTCTCAATATGGACACATGGCGTAGAGAGGCCCAGATAAGTAGTCTCACAGCCTCACTAGTAAGATTGATGGCCAAGAAAAGGAGTCAACTTGGGAGGTAACATCACCAGAGACTGACACACAGTGCAGCAGCCCATTCTGATTCAGTGCTTTCTAATCAGCCACTTTCCAATAATTCTTTAAGACTTGAAAAAAGAGGTTGAAACATCAGCTTTTCCTAGGGCTTCAGCCAACTATAATGAAATTATAACAGATCATATTTACAAGGCTGAATAACTTGAAATCAGCTATAATTATGTTTATTAATAATTCTTCAAGAGCTGCTCAGAAAGCATATTTGTATTAGCTAATCCTTGCCTGTGGAGACTTTTATATTTGTTTGACAAAAGAACATTAAGAAGCATGGATTTCCTTTTTTTCTCTCTGTTAATCCCCATTTCCATCATAAAATGTTATAGGATCAAGAAATAAGCCAAATGTAGTGCATATTTTTCTTTTGCTATTGCTGCTAGTGATCACCCAGGAAAACAGCTAGAACTGGAATGGAAATGGGTCTAGATTAGCATACTAACAGGTTTTATATTTATCAAGTGTTTTAAAAAGAGCTTAGCAACCATACATTGCAAGCCCACTGAATAACAGCACACAAATAAAGATACACACAGTATGTATAATTCAAAAGTACTTTTTTTTTTCATTTTTGCTCTATAAGGAGGATGAGAAATGTGACCTTGAGAAACCTGATATACACCTATTTTAAAAAGCAGAAGACAAGCTACAAAGCAAATACACATCCGACACATGAGTTTATCTGAAAGTGCTATGCTATGCTTCCAAGAGATTTTAGTAACTAGTTTAAGATATTCCTTGAGCATCTTAAATCAAAAATACACAGCATTATGAAATCTAGGCCATTTTGAATACAGGTGTGAATCTATACTTACTCTTTCAAAGCAGAAAGATGTATTACAAGGCTAATTGTTCATTACACTATAAAAGGATGAGCTACTGAAAATAATGACAGACATATGGATAAGAATAGCTAGACTAGTTAAGCTATCACTTTACTGAAGCTCTCTTTTCCTAGTCAGGTGTTTTCTACAATAAATAACATATTCCATTCATTTATTAGTTATTTGAACTCACTTAACTATCATGGCAAATAATTCAGCAGTATCTACAGACCCCCAGTTCTGCCTAGAAAGTTATTGTAAAGTTCTTGATTGAAGGCAGAAGAACTCTTGGTATCAGATGTAACAGACTAGCTATTGCTAAAAATGAAGTGCAAATTTTCTTCTTGTAATTCTGCAATACTCTATACATGTATTCTGGTTTAGCTGCTAAAAAAAAATGTAGATTCTAGAATTTTTGCATAAATTAAACACAAGAACAGCTGCAATAAATTGAAAGAAATATATAAACTAGTTAAACCATCTGAATGAAAGCTGCTGAAACGTGCTTAACTTCGTACAAGCCAAACTCAGCAGTGACAAACATAGGCAAACTCTACTGGAGTGATAAGAAATGAAAGGAGCCTGACAGAGACCCTGATCCTTTTGAAATAGAAATAAGCTTTGTTTGCTGTGCAAATGATAATGTTGAACTGTTCCTTAAAACTCCTATGCTTATTTTAGGCAATGTTTCTATTTCTTTCTGAATCAAAACAGAACTAACTACCAGAATAGCTTAATAATCCACAGATTGTTTATAACTCAAATACATTATTTTACACTGCTGGTTAAAGTTGTTCCCAGGGAACAGAAAACAGAATTTTCTGGGCAAAAACTATTGGCCTGAAACAAAAACAGAAAACATTCTACATACACTGGGACAARATTCTGTGTTTCTTTGGGTTTTAATAGAATTCCTTTTCTTATAACATTCTGGTGCTGTGAGATGGGAAATGTAACCTCAGAGAAGAAGAACTGGGCGAGCAYAAGCCCCAATTCTCTCAATATAATGTACTCCGCATTGAGAAAAGGATTATTTTGTCAGTATTTTATCACCAGACTTACTCCTTGCTTCCTTTCTTTCTCAGGCAGCACAGTAACAACTGTTTTAACAAAAGTAAGGGAACTGAATTGAGGCACCTCTGCAAATGTTGCTAAACCTGGGGCTGTAGATTTCAGTATAAATCTGTGCTTAAGATCGGTTTTGAAAGATTTTGAAAACTCTGATCACAGTTGAGATAAGGGATCCTCTACTGTCCTGTGTAGCTGAATCACACATAGAACATGTGGCTCTCCTAGTTTCCCTGTGTACTTGACTAAGGAGAAAAAGGATATAGCTGTGAAACAGCTGTCCTTATTTCCTCTCAAAAAGATCTTAATGCTAAGTTTGAAAATGAGACTTTCTCATGATATCTAAAAATATTTATACTTTCATCCCAAGTGTAAAGGAGGAGATTTACCAGAACTCCATAATGACTGATACCTTTCTGCAACTGGTAGGATTAAGATCATAAGATACACTGGATTTGTAAAGATTTAACTTGCTTCACTATGGGACAAGCAGTTGGAAGCTCATGAAGATAATTACAGTTCCCAGATGCCAAGTAATCCGTAGGTGGGGGCTGTGAAAGAGTCGCAGATGATACAAGCCTAAACTGGAAGATACCAGAAACTGATGTCAACAGCAGCCTGTGTGCAGTTTTGTGAGTGATGAGCTCTAGGGTAGTCAAGGGACTGGGTCCACCAAGCTACTGCGCTTGCCAAGAGAGAACTGGTACATGTTTACTAGTCCTGGATGGCAGCAGAAATAAAAAAAGTTTCTTACAGTACTTTTCCAAAATCTGTTTCAACCACGGCATATAAGAAAAAGAGTTTATTTGATGGTGCAGTATAGAAGATTATGATATTTATTTGAATGTAAATAATTTAAGGGTGTAGGTGGATGTAAACAGTCCTGTACATGAAACAGAAAAAGTTATTAAAGATTCAATGACAAATGGGAAGCCTCATATATTAGGCATACTGTGCCATTAACAGACAAGCAAAAACTAACTGCTGTATCAGTTACAGTAATAACCTCACAGCTATCTTTTCATCATTTAAATCCAATGGGATTTCAAGGTTTCAGTAATCTAGCTCTGCTACAAATACCGATGAGCTAGTAACACATCATTTCAAAGTTTCTCTCTATTGAGACACATACAGCCATATAGCCTGATATCCTAAACATCAAGAGTAAGGAGAATTTTTTTTTAAAAAAAGTTTAACTGTTTTTAGTGGGGTTTGGAAGAATTGAAATTAGTCTTTTGTTTTTCCTCTTTATTTTACAGAGACACATTAACAGGAGAACATACATTAAGCAAAAAAATCTTACATTTATGCCATAGCAGTGATAAAGTTGTACCAAATTTGGAAGGTGGCAATAATTGCTTTAGTTGTTCATTTTTAAGCATGTTTACCTTCACCCTGAAGATTTAAGTTTCAAATCACATAGTAACAGAAAACATACTAAAATGAAACCTAACCTACTTAGTTTAACTGACAGTAAAAGACCTAAAAGACTTAAAAAGAAAATCTTACCAAAAAAGAATTGAAATATACCTAGTATACAAAGCTGTGCCTTTCCCGTAAGTACTGTTTTGCCGGTTTGCTTAAATTAACCATTTTAACTGCATTTATAAACAACGAAATACTAAGATAAATAAGATGCGTAATGTCTAACTCCAAGTAAATTCAATTTAGATCTCTCTAGCACCCTTTTATAAAAAAGCGCCTTGTACTTTTCCACTAATGTCAAGGTTTTTGTTTTAGTGTTTTAGTAAAATCAGCAGGGCAATTGCACAACAATTTTTGCCCAGTAGACATAATAATAATAGGATAAAACAAAAATGGCCGCTAACCAATCAAATGCTTAAATCCTTCATGTGTTAAATCTTGTTTATATCCTAAAGAAATGCACCCTCCATACAAAATCAATTTTCAATCAATTCTCTCACTAGAACAACTGTGTTCCAACTGACTGACATTTAAAAATTACSAAAACACCAATGAACAGCTTATAGGATTGCCTTTAAAACAGTAACCTCTAAGTTAAAAGTGACAAAATGAAGTTTTCTTCCTTAATAGATCAGGAAAACCTAACCATCAACTGAGGCTAGCAGAGGAGATCAGCTTCACTTTTGTTAGCAAAGTATGTCAGGTATCTTCTGGTATCAGATACCATCAGCTATCTTCTCCTGATGTCTAATTCTTTTGCAAGTCCATTTTGACATATTTTCCTCTYCAGTATAAGTTTCACTCATGGTCCTATGGACAGGGAATTTTTTAAGAGTCAAAAGAAAACAGAACAAAAGCACCTTCCACAGAAGATGTAGCGTTACAACCATAAGAGGTGATTGTTATGATTTAAAATAAGACTTACAAAATACTATCCAGCAAAAAACATAGGATTTGATCAGTTTTTAGTAACCTTTTCAGTGAAAAGTGTTAGATAGATAAGAAAAAAAAATGAAAACAGTAATTCTTTAGAAACAGTTGTAGCACAAATAGTAACAGAGATATCTCCCCTCCTACTTTCAGTTTACATGGTGAGAACATCTCTAAGAATAAATTATCAACAATTCAGTATTCAGCCTCAGGATCCCCAAATCAACACTGCAAATGTGTATCGCAAATGGGATTGGCTTCCCTTTGATCTCTGCAGCCTTCCAGTGGCTACTTTCCTAGCTGATGCATGTACATCTTTCTGGGGTCTCTTTTTGATTTAGAGGTTTTGTTCATAGCTTTGCATTGCAACTATTAATAGTCAATGATTTTCATACTGTTCTAAGCACTTAGGAAAGTCCAGTCTACATTGATAAGCAATAACAAAGCTGTAAAACACAGAGACTTGCCATTCTTTTTTTGCTTGATAATAAAATCTTCATGTCTATGGTGAATAAAAAATATTTWWWWWAAAAAAAAACAATTCTTTGTTATGATCACTGGCACAGCACCAAGCTAGACAAATTCAAAATGCCAGCTTCAGAAATGCCTACAACAGCTCCTGGATTATAGAGTTATGCACTTGTGTCTACTCTAAAGAGAAATCTCTGTTTTATTTATTATTTTCTTCCCTGAAAATTGGAGGAATGCTGGCGTACTTCAAGTACAGTCCTGCTATAATTCATTGGGAGATCTCATTTTTCTGAGACTATAACCGTACCCATTATTATTTGTGTATCTTGTCGGGCTAAGTACAAGCACACATTTTAAAACTGGAAATAGGACTCAAGAACAGATCTCCTCATATTGAACAATGAATAAATCACTGATTTTTAGTACATAGTAGATAAAGAAAAGTGCTTTCTGTTTGATGAGTTCATATCTTGATCCTAGTATGGCTTGGCTACCGTTTGCAATGCAGACTTCCCTGTGAGCTGCAACTCCATAAGGTCTGGTCCTTCATGTACCAGTGCACCACTCAACATCATGTGCCCCAACACAAAGTTACTCAGCATCAGCATTGCTCCATTTTCTGAATGTTCCCAATCAAATCCCTCATCAGATATCTTAAACCTCCACTTTAGATCAGTTACATAAGTTGTCCTTATTTGTCTTTCTGGTTATTTACAACTGTACTCGCAGCCAGTTGAATTCACAGCCTAAAATACTTGGTTGGTATTAATACGTGGGACCTGTCAGATAACGAGCACCTCAGTTTGCATTGYAATTAATGGAGGCTAAGGGCAGAATCCCTTGGAGAATCAATATAATAACTGCATTTGACAGGACTTTACTATATTTTCCATCTCCAAGTGAGGAGGAACTTCTTTACTGTGAGGGTGACAGGGCAGTGGAACAGGCTGCCCAGGGAGGTTGTGGAGTCTCCTTCTCTGGAGGTCTTCAAAACCTATCTGGATGCCACCCTGTGCCCCGTGCTCTAGGTGTGCCTGCTTGAGCAGGAAGGTTGGACTAGATGATCTCTAGAGGTCCCTTCCAACCTTGAATATTCTGTGATTCTGTGATTTTAAAACTCACTGTAGGTGCCATGCTTTTATCATCTGCCCACTCGCTGTCATGGTTCATCCACAGACCTGATACCCAGCAKGACAGCGAAGACTTGTAGCTCATCCTACATTTCAGATCCCTCTGTCCTGTGGTCTAGCTCTATGCTCTTAAAGTTTGGCAAATACAGTGTTGCTGTTACACGCCATACAGCACAACACATCCAAGAGCCAAGTAGGCAGGGAGAGAAAGGTATCTGCAGAGTAACAGGTTGTAAAGACATGTCCATGAACGAGTTAAACACAKCAACAGATCCAACATTTGACCTGGTCTGAAGATTGAAGGAATGTATATTCTCTGAAGCTTTGGAGGCTTATTTAAATCAGAAAGTAAGAAACCTGGCATGCTAACTGGATGCAATAAAAGCGAGGACATGTGTTACAACTATGGGCAATTACATAGAGAGGTAACACTTTCCAGAAGGAAATGCCTAGTTGAAAAAAAAAAAAAAAAAAAAAAAAAAAAAAAAANAAAAAAAAAAAAAAAAAGCAGCTGACCAGCTGACTTGGACAAAAGGCAGCAAAGTCAAATCAAGGCTCATTCCATAAGAAACAGCAGAAGAGTTGCTGCAAAAAGTATAAATGTATACAGGCATTGCCAGAAAAAATACTATTTATTATTTATTAGAGAAGATAATTTAAAAAATCAACTTGTAAAAGAGAATTTATTAAGAAAAATTTGAGGATGACGTTCTGAGAGCAAAGCTGTTTGGACTACAACAGAATTCATRAAAATCAGTTCCTTCTTCTCACCCAAAGGAAACACTACAATATACAAAACTATCCTGCTTTCTTTCTATCTAGATGTATCTTCATCTAGAACTGCCACCTAATCTCAATATCAACAGAGATAATTATTTCCACTGAACTCATTGGGTTTGTTCAGATTTGCTCATCATGGTGTGGGGAAATAGCCACATGCCTTCCAACCTCAGTAACCATGAACYTGGGCTGCACACTGCATTGTGGTATTTATACTGTTTCTAATGCACACTATTCTTAAAGCCGGTTCACTGTAAGCTTGCAAAAACCTCAAAGCAAGTGRCAGAAATGAAAGGTGAGGAAAAAGTCTCAAATGGTAACCAGACACTTCCACTTCAAAACATTTTTTTCACCTGTCATTTCCTCCAGAATATTTTACTATTCCAGACAAAAAGATTTCTCCACAAAACAGAAACAAAGAATCAGAATAAGCAACTAATCCCTGAAATACTTGACATAGCCACTTCTTAGAGAAAGGTCTTGTTTCAGAAAAAAAAAAAAGGACAAAAAAAAGTTCATTCACAGTCATTATACAACAAATATGAGAACTGGCTGATGACTGCAAATTCCATACGGATGTTCTACTTTGAGGGGTAATGTCAAATTACGAGAAATTCCCTAGAAGACAATAATTTATGGTTTAGCTGCAGTTTGTTGATTTCATTGTTCTCTTTTAAATATTATATCTCATATATAGATATATATGCACATATATATGCACAGTTACAATCTTACTTGCCACTAAAAGTACTTCCCACTAAAAGTAAATAAAAAAAAATGTGAGTCCCTTAAAATTTTTGGAATATCTAACAGTTAAGACACAGGGTGCAGAACAAATCTGCCGGGTTTTCTTCCAAAAAGCCTGTCTATCAACTTCACAGAAAAAATAATTTGTTCAAGAGCTTCAGATATGGAATCAACATTAATTACTTTTGGTAATATGTGCTTTCTCAGAATGTCATTTTGTTTAACTCATTTTCTTTTGTACCTCTGGAAACCCAGCAATTCAGGCTCTTTTATAATGAGGAATAATAATTGGACAAGTATTATAAAGTACTGTGTGTGTTATGTCTTAACCTATATTTTAATTTCCTAGAGACAAGGTTTACATTCCTCGTTGGTCTCATTATTCTAATTCCAGTTCTGTAATTACACTCACTGAAGTAGTTTAATATCAAGCACAACAGGTCTCAAAGAATTAGAGATTTGCAATAGTAACTACTACTATACTTACAAAAGAGTGTTTAAGTGAGGAAAAGGAATCATTTTTCATATGCCTTACATAAGCTTGCATGTTTTTGCTTCAACCACAAACTAAAATAAACCTCAGACAAATCTTTCAAATGTAACTCATTATGAATAATGGTTACATTAGCATTGTGTCATGGGACAACCTACAGTTTTCTTCTGCAGATGTGCATGAAACTTTGGCATAAAATTCAACTTTTATGTTTCAGCTTAAAATTTAATATTTTAAGGACTAGATTCTCTTTTCAGATATGTTATTCTAAATCTGAAGTAGATATGCTCAGGAGGCTAATTAGAACATAGTTTGATGGAGAGCAGTATTTATCTTCATTACTTTATCCTTGAAAAAATAATTAATCAAAATGTTTTAAAATGTCTTGTCACAGACAAATTTCAGCTTCCTTTCTTGTGTAAATTTAAGTAACTCATTTCTTCACCATTGTGGCGAAAGCATATGTAAGAAAAGTTATTGTGGTTTGGCAGGATGTGTTTGGTTAAAGGTAACAAAGAAAATCTCAGAAGAACGGCAAGCTATTCTTCCAACATGATATCCCAAAATAACCTGTTACAGAATGCTACCTTCATAAAAATATGTATTTGAACACTTCATGAAAAACTGACTTTGCCTGGGCATCATGGCATTTCTTAATGACTGAATAGACCACAGTCACACACCAGGGAGCAGTTACAAAAAGGAGGACTCATGAGGAGTTCTCAATACTAGGCTTAAATACTTTATGAGACACTTAAAGAAAAAAAAAAAAAAGAGAGAATCTCAAGCATAGAGACTTTATGGAAATCAGGCAAAGCAAAGGATGTTGTGACAGAAAATGTAATCTCACTAGAAATAATTCAAGAGAACAACTTGTATTTTTAGTAACATTTGCACAGAAATTCTAGCAAAAGATGAAGATTGCCTTTTATCAAGGATAAAAACAGAAAGATMTGTGTGAGAGAAGACTTCTGAGCATGTAGGGATAAAAGGGAAAGACAATTAAGAAAGCTGTAGTGATGGTGAACTCCATATCTTGATTTCATAGCTGGTCCTGAGAGATACATGGTACCAATCTTCATAAGGCCAAGAATCTCATGATACACTACATATCCTTGATAAGAAGCATACAGCATGCAGTATATCCCTGACGCCTAAGGGAGGAAGGGCCTTTGGAGGAGTATACAGGCAGCTGTAAACTGTTACAATCGGAGCAGGTCCACCATCCCAATGGGGCAGGGAAGGAATAAGTGTCCTTCTTATTTCAGCACTGTTGGCAGGGGTTTTCTATACTGTCCTGTCCCCTTTCTCCCCAACAACCTCCCTCAGGAGTGGAGTACTGCTGTTATTCCCACTTCAAGCTAGGACCTACTCTTCAGTGTCCCTGCGTTCTGAAAGGAGTCACAGATCCACTGCTTTGGCTTTAGATAACTTTATMTCTTATTTACCTTCTATACATAAGGGGTACATGGAGGATGTTTGACATCTCTCACACTCTGCCCAATGCTCTGAAGACTGTGATGCTGTGTTTTTAGGTAAAGGAACAGGTCACCATGCAGTGTGGAGAAAGCGCCATTCCACTCAACTCCTCCCTCTCAGCCATGTGCTCCAGGCATTTCCTTTGCGCTGCTCCTAGAATTCACCTAATCATATACTAGGCCAGCACACTTCACTAAGCAAACACCAAACTCTCTCAGAAAAAAAAAAATGAGAAATTCAGAAATAAAAGCGAGGAGGAGAGTTGCAGGTAAGCGAGTGGAAGCAGCTCATTGCATGGTTAGACCCAAGCAGTCCTAAAAGTGAAGGTGAAGAATAAAAGCAGAAGAGGCGAGCAAGCAAATTTCAACCTTTCTCCTATAGCAAGTTGCTGTTCAGATCATTAGTTATATGGAATCTGAGAGAAGGAAGAAACAAAAAACATAAAAATGGTGCTACTTCCATTCTCTGCCAGCACATGGCAGTGCTCTGGATGTCTTGTGTTTCAAAGAGGAGAAAAAACAAGGCTCCTGACTTCTGTTTTAAAGCAAAGCACTGGTTTTGATTCTCTGCAATAAAACCAACCCAAATATGTAACTCTGCTTTTAAATACTTGGCTCAGTCATTGGCTCAATGAAACACCTTTCTTACCAGTGTAAGGATTAGTCATTCTCTTCGGCTGACACTCAGATGCTGCCAGCTGGAGTAAAAGGTTGTTAATGTGTTGGTGACAGGACTTACAAGAAAAAGGTTGCGGACTAGTCTAAGCCTACTATCTGCTCCAAAACAAAATCATCACAAGAGGTACTAACACATTGCCTCACTATTTGATATCAAAAAATAAAATGAATGTGAAAACTAGGCTATTTCTTAAACTGTAGCTCTGTCTTTTGTAGGTCAGAGAAGCAGCTAAATTTGTGACTGTCCATATGACATCAAATCTGCTCCGGTGACTACTGGAGAATTCCCCTATTTAAGGATGTTTGGCAATTTCATCCCATTAGCAAGTGATGTATTTATTCAAATAACAATAGAACACAAAGTCCTGTTATATATGACTGACAAATTCAAGAAAAATCCCTCCAGAGTTACATAAAATAAACACTTCATCATGCTTATCTTTCATAGCAAAATATAATTATTTACAGTTACAAACAACCCTATTATTGATAAAAAAAACCTTTTTCCTTAAAAAAAGGTTATACTTTTCTTTCCTTCRTCCTCTTGAAAATAAGGCATTTTGTATTCTTCCTTGAAAAGACTTTTTTTTGCATTTTTTTCTTGAAAAGCATACACTGGGGGCTTGTTCACAGCACATAAAGACTTCAAGTCACTGTAAGTAATCACTCCTGACTGTTCATATTGATATCCTGCAGCATTTTTTTTTTTACATCATGCAAAAATCTGTTTTGAGTAGGCTTTTCCCTAACTGCCAGCCGAGACTTACTGAAGAAGCAGGAAAACCTGACAGTTCACTGGGACACTCACTGATGGGAGAGCTCAGTATTAGAGAACAAGCATACTCAGCAGAAGCATCCAAGGCCAAACCTTTAATTACTTTTTGCCTGAGTTGAGTTCTTTTAGTCCCGTTTCCACAAATTGTATCATGTTGCCTGCCATATCAATCAGTTCTTTCCTCCAAACTCATCAACTTCTCACACAACTTCAAGCTTTTCAGAAATGGCACATTTAATTTTCCTTAAAAATCGGCCATGAGACAGAGAAGGCCAGTTCTACCAGTACAGCCTGGGATAGGCTGCAACTCAACTTTGTTTATTGCTGGACAACAGAGAATCCTCTACAGAGCTCTCCAAGGAGGCAAATCCCTCAGAAATCAAACTTCACTGGGTTCCCTGATCTTGGTTTCTCTCCTGCAGGGTCTCTGACAGGCAATGAAAGAGAAGGCTAGCGGACTACCACCAAGAGACACTCACTATTTGCTCTCCATCCTGGAGAAGCATCACTAGCATAACCTAAGCCAGCTGCTTGCATAGCTTTACTGTGTAGCAGAAAATGTTCTATGTGGCTGTGCATCAAAACTAGTTGCTCCAGAGGTGAATGGTCTTTCACTGGTTTATGATCATTACCAGGCAGCTGCTCTGGTGTCAAATTGTCACAACCAGGCCTGACCTGTGCTCCCTGTCCCAGCATCTCCCCAGGAGATACAATAAATCCCACAGGCTGACTATAGAAATCAGAGCCTGTGCCCTCCACAACAAACCTGCAAAGCACAACTGGTCAAGCTGAAGGGAAAGTTTAACGCAGAAAGTGCTGACATGTGGCTCAGGCGTTTTTCTCTTTGTTCATGTCAGGAGAATAGACCAACAGTTTTAAGTCTAGGGACAGAAACGAGGTTTCCTGAGAACTGGCTGTGCTGCAAAGTTACGAACTGTGTTCAAAGGAACTCGTCAGCTCTTGCTACAAACAACTTCCAAGCGAGAGGCAGGAAAGCCCGTGTKATCGGATGCTCCCGTGTCCCCTCGGTCCCCCCCGGGGCTGAGCTCCCGCGGGGGCAGCGCCTAGAATAAGGTCCTAGCGCCTAGAATAAGGCCCCACGCACGGGAGCGGGGGCCCCGCGCCGCCCTGAGCGCAACACGACGCTCCCGTCGGGGCACCGCGGCCCCGGGGCGGCCGCGAGGGCGGCGCAGCCCGTGGCCCCAGGGACGCTCCACCGCGCCGTGCCCCCTTCCCGGGGCCGCCGTCGGG
>NW_020455921.1:3214501-3237869 GCF_003342845.1 Nothoprocta perdicaria | reverse complement strand
GCCGCGGCTCCGCGGGCCCCCGACGGCCGGGCCGAGCCCCGCGCACCTCCCCGCCCCTGTCGGCGGGAAGGGCACGTTTATAGGCAGGGATTAGAGGAAGGGGYTTAGCGCGGCCGCGCATATCACGGGCTTTGCGGGGGATTTGCTCGTCTCTGCGCGGGACTGCGCCAAGGGGCGGCCGCCTTAGCCGGCCCGCGGGCGCGGGGCGGTCATGGGGGAGCCGAAGCGCGGGGCCGCTCCGCGCCCCCCCGCTCCGCAGCCGGCCGCGCACGTGCAAGGGAGGCCCGGTGGCTTGCGGCGTGCGGTGCTGCAGGCGGGAGGTATCGGCGAGTTACGTCGGGGATCGAGTTTAAAGGGCAGAAAAAACAAGGAGAGGCTGAGGCTTCGAAGGCAGTGCCTAATTCCCCTCAGTAAAGCTCAAAGCTCTTCTAATTATAGCAAACAATTAGGATTAAGGGGCGGGAGGGAAAAATCGGTTATTGACGAGCTGCTTCTGTTCGCCTCTTGCAGCTCCCCTCAGGCAAGGGAGTTAATGGGAGCKTCTGGGGAGCGGGCTCTGCCCCGACGGCCTCGGGCTCTCCCTTCCTCCCTCCCTGCTTCGCTCTCTGCTTCTCCCTCTGCTTCCCCCTTACCGTGCGGCAGCGAGCGGGGCTGCGCGGGGCGGGCGGGCTGCAGCGCGGCTCCCTCCGCCGCGGCGCGGGGTCCCCGCAGCGGCTCCGCCGAGCGGGGCGGTCGGTGCTGTGGCCGGAACGGGGGGGACGCGCCCTCCACGGCCATGCGCTTCGCTTATATAGCCCGCATCGGCCTCCTCGCCTGAGCGCTATCGACTTTAGGTGGGTGGCAAGTCGATGGAGACACCTCTGGTAATCACTCTTGGGCTCAGAGATGGGCTTTTCTGACAAACTTCCTCCTCCCCGACTGTCCCCCGGTGGATGGCAACGGAAAGCCGCGTTTGAAGTGGTGCTGATCTATTTGTGAAATTAGATTTCCCTGTAGATTGGGGAACGCTTACTAATAAAGCTGCTGGCTCAAGAGATTAAAATGTGCTTTAACTTGGTGGGATTCCCCTAGGAATACAGCAAGAGAAGTATTTTTTCTCTCTTTTTTTTTCTTTTGATTTTATTTTTTAATAAAGAAGCAAAGTCTGAAGTGTATATAATTAGAACAAACCCTGGTGTGCCATGGTCAGAACCTGGTCTGTGTTAATGGCTGGGAGAGTGGTAGACCGCTTGGTGTGTGAATCCATAAACTAAAGATCTTGCAAAAAGTTTATGTTTCTTCAACACAYTTTTTACAATAAAATCTAATGAAACCTAGCAGAAGAGAGAGTGATCTCATGAAAACATTAATTCCACTGGTTAGTTTGTTTTCTAAAGCCATAAAAAGGTAAGCATATAACTGGGGGATGAGATCAGTACTTTCAGAGAGCACAAGTTGTCTCGGAGAAGACAGAACAATACAAATTGTAGATAGATGGATAGTATATATAAATATATGCCAGACATTATGCCAGAATTCGTACTTCAAATTCTTCACATTGTGCAGAATTTGCAAGTATAACTCTGGGAGATAGTTACTTAATGAGTGGTGGAAAAAAGACTTCAACCATCCTTGAAAACATGAAAATTCCAATTTCAGTGTTGGAGGAGCTTTAGTTTTTCTGCATAGTTCAAATTTGTATGACACCCTACAAACTTTTTCTCTGCCCCCCAGACCTCTGTTACCCAAAACCATATCTGGGATGTACCTCGATCATACTATCATCACCTTTGTTGAGGAAAAGGAAGCTTCTTCCTCCACATCCTCCTGTTCCTGTGCCACCTTCCATTTATTTCTTCCTTAAATTGCCACCACAGAAGGGAACTGAATTGCTCTCTATAAATGACTAAAATGTTACTACTCTGATTTGAGTACCTCTGCTCGCCTTCATAACATGACATGGATAAGGTTCTTTTAGCCTTGGAAGCAGGTCACACAGATAGGAAGCCTGCATGGCACTGTTAAGGCGGAAGAAGCAGTTTTATGCTCATACACATACATTCTTTAACATTATGGGGATGTGGAGGTTTAAAGCTCTGTATCCCTCAAGTGTCTTTAGCATTTGAGGCCACCTAGTTTTGCCCCTCGCCTTTATCTCTGCTTGCTTCCCTCTTTGAGAAGAATTACATCCTTCTTTTSTTGGTTTGACATTATGCCCGCCCAGAGGGCAATAAAGTGTTTTTTTAATTACTGTTTTAAATTAAATCAAATCAACATAATAGCTGCCTCATTTGTCACCTTTTGCACCTAGACTTTCCTTTCTGTTTTCTAAAGAATAAATAGGAAGTCAAGGAAACAAGAGAGGGGGTGTACCTACAGAGTAGTTTAAGAGGCAGATCTATACAGGGCAAGTTACTGCAGTGATTCCCATTCAGTGCCATGGGAGTGGGATCAAGTCTTCAAAACAAAGAATAGAACCAATTAAAGTCACAGCACATCTAAATCACAACTTTTAACTATCCTTTTGAGATTTATTTTTAATCCAAGAGTCTTAAGATCTATTAAAGAAAAAAAAGTCTGTTATTGTGTGCAGCCTTATGTCTTTTAAATTGCTTAGATATTTGCATTCTTCAGAGAGAATTTCAAAGACAACTAGAGAGCAAACATAAGATGACCACTTTACTGATTCCAGGCAATTTCAGCATTCTCAGGTTGCAATTGCATTTGTCCCTTTTGTCAGTGGCTATAATGTCCCTCCYAGCCATTATGTGAAGAAAGAATCCCAGCATGAGATTTACATCAAAGAGAGGAAACCCTAATCTTAAAACTCAACTCAGTATCTTATTTAGGAACTAAAACCATGTTCATAGTCAACCTACGTAAGTGTGGTGATTTGCCACCCATTGCCCATGTATTTAAAGAAGTGCACCTTTTTCCTGTGGGGTGTTCTTTTTTTTTTTTTTTTCTGATCTATCTTAGCCACATGTCTATATTTGAGTGAGACTAAAACCAAGCTGGTTAAATCAAAGAATCGTGGGCCTAACAGGGACTTTGAGAGATGATCTGGTACTTTCCATTGCCCAAAGCAGAATCAACTGTGCCTGTGTCATCAGTAAGAAAACTAACTTATAATTTTTCCCATCAAGCTTAGTTACTACAACTGAAATTCTTTAAATGAAATATTTGCAAGTTGGTTTAGTAGTGCCATTTTATCTTAGGATTTACACTGAAACATAAAAATTATCTACATTCCCAAAGCACGGGAACATGCTCACATAAATAAAAGGAAGGCTAAAGCAAAGACTTAAAATGTAGGTGTCTCACTGTTTTAGAATAAATCTGTCAGCCAAAGATTTACATGGCCACTCAACTAAATCAAGAAAAACAGCCTCAAAAAATGGTTCTGTTAAAGTCTATGGGAATTTTCCTGTTGACTTTGATGAGCTGGGTGTTGCTGAAGGAGTAGCGAGGAAGTGAAAAAATACTTTAACTATTAACCAAGACAGTAATTTATAGATGTCTGGGGCAATTTCTTATAACTAATAGAAGATTCCATCTGYTTTTTGGATTGCATGGAATTTCTTAAAATGAGAGTTTTTAAGCAGTCATAGATATGTATGACAAGGCTGATATAAATAGACTTGGTCTTACCTCAGTGCAAGCAACTGAGTCAGACGATCTTTTGAGTATCTTTTGGAGTCTTTTACTTCTCTGACTATACAATTTCCCTAGCATTTCTGCAAGAAGCTTTTGGGCTATAGGACATGTTAATGAACTATTTGGCAGTGCAATGCCATTCAGCTAAAGAAGTGAAACAGAATTATGAAGGTCCAATTATAAATGTTTATTCCATAACACAGAGGTGGAGGTCATAGTCTTTCCAATTAAAATATAACAAGTAGGTTTTATTTTTGTTAACATATCTAAAGAATTTTGATTACAAGCCTATAATGGTATTTACTGAGTTTATCACTAAGAAATTCTATCCAGAAGTCATCCCTGTTTGGGTTTTAGCCCTTGTGACTAAGACATAACAAAATTTATTTTTGAAGAACCTTTGACTCCCCTTTGCTTTGGAAGACTCGGATGGAAACATTAAGCATCTTCGGAGATTGTCAAGCAAAAAGCTAAAGCTAACCTGCAAATTGTTCAGTGGAGAGTGAAGAGCAGGATAGGGGAAAAAGATGAGAGGAAGAGATTCCATGGCAGTACTGCAAAATAAAACTTTCTCCCTTCTTTTATYTTTCCTGAAACAGTTCCAGTAGTGAAATTCTTTTACCATCCAACTATCTGTAGATGAGACTATTGAGTTGAAGAAGACATGTGGGAGAAAGCAACTCGTTCAAAAGCATGATCTGACTACATACAGTCTCAGAGACTATACATCACAAGCATACAATCCAAATAGATTTTTTTTTCTTTAGGCCAATTGGCATTGAGAACTTAGGAGCAAGAAATGAACATTGTATGATTCATAAGCTGTCCTGAACTGTTCTGAAAAAGAAAGTTCTTTCTGAAGCAGAAAAATGGAAATATTTTAAAACACTGGAATAGTTCTCAGAACTTGTGGCATACTGAGAGCAGGACTGTTGGCTAAGCAATAAATAATCTGACCAGAAGATCCTTTTGAGTTGCTTGCAGTCCTTTGCTATTGTTGACATTGATGACTTGAAAACAATTACAGGGATTTCAATGACTCTTAAGATAGACAGTTGTTTGAGGAAACATCCAAGAGATGCTTGGCTTATTATAAGGTTTTGGTTTGGTCAGAATTACTTTTAGGAAAGGCATATCAGACCATGAAAGAGTCAGGCAGCAGTCACCTACTTTTATCTTACTCCATCACCAGATCAACAAGAGGTATCAAATATTCTTGCAAATTCAAGTTCTTCTCTTTTGAACCCAGTCCTGGATTCTCGTTTGTGTCAGATGTACCACGGAAGATAAAGGGCTGTTACTAAGGACATGACAGCTTGTTACTGCTGTCCTTGCAGCTGTTAAAACTGTTAATCAACAGGCCTGGTAGGTCAAGAATCAATCTTTTACCTGTCACAGGAAACATCTTCATCACGTCTGCTTCATAATAGCAAACTTCAGGAGTTTAYTGACACCACCAGAAAGCCTGTTGGTGAGCAGAATAGCTTTAGGGGAGAMAAATGGTTCATTAAGAGCACTATCTGACCAGCATGAGGACCATCCTCTAAGTGATAATGCACTTCTGTTCAACAGCACCAGTAATTTATTAACATTTTCAGAGCTTGGCAGCTAGAGCAATATCAAACAGAGGACCTTATAATCAAATCGTAGAGTCTGTGATTCAGAAGAAGTCTTAGATTTCCTCTCACAATGACAGCCTTGATCAAGAAGACAAGTATGTAGGGATTTTTGGAGGGAAAGGTTCATCGGCAGGTTCACCGCAGATGGAAAGTCACTGCTGCACTGCAGATTGGCATAAGAGCCTGGAGCTCATCAACACCCGCTGCTGAGGTAATCATCTTTGAAAGAAAGAACATTTTGATAGGAGTTTCCTGCCAGGAGTAATTCGCAGTGGTAAAAGAGGAGGCTTCAAAAGTTTTAGAACAACGAGCTCTAGAGAGAAAAAAGGAAAGTCAGCTCAGGTTGATCTCACTTCCTCAGCAGAAGCTAGGGCTTCTGCTGATGGTATTCTGATGGTATTCTGATTCCTGAGGGTATATTACATCTAGGATAAATTTCCGTAGTTGTCCCTTATGGATTACCTTTGATTTCCTGTCTGATTTCTCAGCAGGTCAACAGTTGCATTGGTGACCCCAGAAATTTCAGAACTATCAGCATCACTCTGATTTGGTGACAGCAGAGGCAGACATCAAATGTTTTCTAACTAAAGTCATCAGTTAGGGAGAAGAAGACACAACCTGTGTAGGCCTATACATATGCAGGGAGGGTGAGATTTGCAGGGCATGTGGCACAAAGTTCCCAGCCTACCTCACACAGTTAGTGCCTATGCAACAAATTCTAAGAAACATTTGACTTTTTGCCACATGGCACAAATTCAGTCAAGAATAAAAAATTAACATGGCCTGAAGTCAGTGAATTAAAAACTGTTTCACTGAGACGTTTCATTACTAAAAGGTAAACAGGCTACCATCATTTAGTTGAAAGCATGCAAATTGATGATCTAGGGAAAGATTTTCATCAGGTATCAATTTTTAGCCTGGCAAGAAATAAAGAAAACTGTTTTATGTTGTAGACCAATTTGAGTGCTGAACCAAGAATGTACAATCAATCTAGATGCAGCCAAGATGCAGGGTAAAGCTATCTGAGCTTCAGCCTGAAAAAGCCTGAAAAGCAGTGGCTCTGAAAAGGAGGACATAATTAGCCAAAGCAATATTGCTAGAGTCCAGAAAGAGCAATCTCACTAAAGCACTAAAACTATTTCTCACAGGTGAAATGTTATTCAGATCTTGTGCAAACCCTTCCTCAGGCAAACAGAGCATCGAAGGGACAAAAAAAGTACCTCATCAGGTATATTATTCTTTGTGGAAAAAAAATCTTTTTTTTTCCTTCTTCTAGGAAGTCTGAAATGAGCAAGCATTTCATTTTGCCTTCCCTTCTCTTGTATTGCAAGACCAGCCTGTTGCRGAATTAACAACTCCAAAATTATATCAGAAAAGAATTAAGTCTTTCTGTCTCTTTTACTGGTGTCTCTTTTTGTCATTTCTTCTTATTGCCGTGATACTCGTAAATCTGAAATAGTCACCCTACTGATTTCTTTAGCTGCCTCTATGACTCCTTTGTATGAACTACTTGATCCTTCGTTCCCTTTTTCTCCTATCTTCCCTATCCCACCTTGATCTTTTTCTTTAAATTTAAAATGACATATAATCCTACAGCTGAAATATCAAACATTATTATACTACAAACTGATGTCACTAATACACATTATACACGTTCCTTATACTTTTAAAAAACAGAAAGCTGTATACTAAGTTTTYCATTTAATGAAGAAAAGAAGGAGAAACCATACTAAACACATAAAATTTCTGCTGTACATCTGTTTCTTGGTACCCAAGCTAGGGTAATTTAATAAACAAGGTAAGTAAAATGGTTTACTTCTTACATTTTTGTCTTAACAATGGTGATGTTTTTTGTTAATGGTGGCACATTTTCTTTTTCTGTGTTTCTTCAAACCAACTTGGTCACTTCTAAGGGGATAAAGACCAACTTAATAAGCAAATCAGGAAGTGGGTGAGGGTGATCAAGCTGTGTTAATTACAAGCTATATTGTGGTTGGGGATTTATTCTTAGTTTAGCTGAAGCCAATATTAAAACTTTAAGTTGTGATGAGGTTGTGCATTCCTTGCTCTACCACAATTGCCACACTTAGGTGCAGTGTGAACCTTGCGGAGCTAAACAGTGCCTGTCAAGTTCCATTTATCCCTTTTTTATGCACAGGTGAAGTTTAGGTAATCTGTTATTACATCAGCATATTTCCATTGAAGCTGGGCATCCTGCAATGGAAAAGAATGCTAATCCTGCAAATGTAGAAATGGCAAAATGGACGGAAAGGGAAAAGAAGGGAAAAAAAAAAAAGAAACAATATTATATTAACCCCTCTCAGTTCCTGGCAGGATTAACACAAGGTACACTATGATGCTGCATTAGAGCATTTTGAGAGAGCTCTAAATGAGCTAGGTCAGCAGCTTGGAAGTAACATGTAGCAGTACAGCCCCTTTCCAGGCTAAGGAAAACACCTGACCTTGCTCTGATGGATAACAAATTGTAGGCGCTAGCAAGGAGCCAAGGAATATGATCCCAAATAATGAATCAAAGGGAAAAGGTGAGGGGAATCTTGCTCTGTCTAAGGGAACATTCCCAAGGCACTGGAGGCTAGTATTTATTGGTTTTGGTTGATGACTGCTTTTTGAATGATAAATGCCATGTCAAGTGTCTTTGGAAAGGATTTCTTTCTTAACCAAAATGACCGAATGGCAGTTATGCACTGGAACTGAAGGACAGATAGGCAGCCTATGAATTCCACTTCCATTGATTTACTTACTGATCAGTTTTACCCCTCAACACTGCTCTGTTGCTCATAACCAGAACATGGACTTYTTTTACATATTTTATTAGAATCCTTTCTTTGGCCTCTTTTCCCGAGGCAATGAATTCTCACCTGATTACATTATTTATCTGTAGCTTCATGCACCATTTAAACCAATATAATTTGGAGTAACTGCCAAAAAGATTGGTGCCATACTCTGCATGCCTCTGGCCACTGAATTTCTGCCCTTGAGCCATGCTCTATGTTATGCTGGCACAAGTGTTTAGGTGTTTGCTTGCTGAATTGGATCAYGAAACTCATCCTGGCTAAATTTATCTCCCCAAAAGCTAGTACTGCCATGCAGGTTACAATATATAGCACACAACTTCTTTCATGGGGGTGAAGAAGCAGATAACATGTAGACATCAATGTGCAACTGGTAGCAAGGGAGAGCCAGAACAACCTATTTCAGTAACACTGACTTACAGCACTCAGAAATACATAGTTTCATATAATACTGTCATGCTGTCTGCTCATCCTGACAATGATTGAGTCCACTTGCCATTTCAGCCAGGCTGAAAGAGGGTTAATGAAAGATAAAAATGTCCTCACAGTTCTCTGACCGTGAGTAGCCTATCTGGAGAGGACACTCCATTAGCTATGACAAAGACATCCATATAAGGGTACTAGACATAAGAACCTTACACTGATTCACCTGCAATTTGAAGCCTGCCAGGTATAAAAAATGGAACCACAGGACTCAAATCTGGGAAACCTGGCACTATAGGCTCCTCCGAGCTATCCATTGTTCCAGGGAGCTACATTTTACAGACATGGATATCCACAAAGCYAAAACAGAGGTATAATGCCTCTCATATAGGTTTTCCAAGACAATTTAATTTCATGAATCTTAACATGTAGAACTTAAGAGGAATCTCATTGAAGCTTTCTTTCATCTAATTGTTTCTGAGTAGTCTGTCTCTGGCAGAGACATGCCAAGATGTGCTAAGTAATTTGACCTTACATGGTTGCATGTGAAAGACCACAAAGCAGAAATTTAGCTGTGTTGGCAGCACTCTGTTAGATCTGAACTCAGCTCCACTTGCACCACAAAATGCCCAAGGTGCCCCTCTGAGGCAGTGTTTTATCTGAATCTGCAGAAATGTTTCTCAATGTTACAGGGATTCCTGGTTGCCCCTACTTCTGCTTTGTTCTGCAACTTGTCTGTCCAAGTAAAGCCACCAAGCAAYGGAAGAGACTAAAAACCTTTAAAAGAGGGTTTGCTCTCCTCCTTCCAGTGAGGTCAACAGAAAATCCACTCACCAGGATGTTGCACCCAGTACTGCTTTTATTATTGCTATATCTCTCCTGGCTCCTGTCCTGCTTTCGCCTTCAAGGATGTGATTTCTCTATCAACCCAAGAAACTGGGACAAGTTGCTGAGCAAACTGCACAAGTCTTCTTCAGCAGGTGTGCTACTCATCTGCTAGGCAGTACCAAAAGCAAACTAATGTTAAATTGAACTTAAAACTGGACAAAAGCTGCATTTCCCAAGTCCTTTCTTTTCATCACTTCTAAATAAAAGAAAATAGATTTCAGCAGACAGACATGATCCTTTAGAAGGTTTTTAAAATGTTATTAAAGAAAAAAAGATGTTGCCATGATAAGCAAGATCTAAGACAAGCAGATACTCTTGGCCCAGACAAAGACCCTTAGCTGTTTGAGGAGGAAGACTTAGTGTAGGGTTAGTCTCTCATGCTCCTTGCAACATATGAACCTTTACTAAATCTTATTTGAGCAGGTTTAACTTACTTGGATAGTAAGCCTACTATATATTTGGAGATTAATTCATCTTAAAACCAACCAAAACAAAACAAAAAATCTATAACCTTCTTTTTCATCTTTGTATCAGTATCAGCTCCATAGGGCAAAAAAATAAATACTGCAGAGGAYGTTGTCAAAGAAAGAAGAATATAGATATCTTTGACAAATGGCTCCAATGACATGGTCAAAACACTCCCACTCCCTTGTCCTAAGCAGCTACTTATTTAAAATGTACTTCACATGTTCTTTAATTCCTAGCTCAATTTTCTTCCAGTAGAAGACTACTAAAACAAAYAAAAAAAAAGATGAAGGACTGCACAACAAGGACTTCATTATTCCTCTATGTTCTTTTTTCACTCCTACTCCCCTCACCTTAGTCTCTATAGTCTGTGTGCTCAAGTCTTTGCTCATTGTATAAAGCTCCTTTTCTACTACTATTCTTAATAATGATAATACAAAGTGACTCAAAGGAGAAAATTTGTTTAAAAAAGATAATGAGCTGAGTGGAGGAGGTATAAAAATTGATGGAAAGACTGTTAAGTGAATGCAGAAGCAGTGATATGGGGAAAAAGAAAGATGAAATCAGGGAAGGGTTAAGATAGGAGGAAAAAGTCTGAGTCAATGCAGAGTAGGAGGAGATGATTGATTCAGAAGGAATCAAAAAGTTGAATATTAAATGGAAGGAAGAATTTTGCTATATTGAAATCAGAAGAGCAAGGAAAAARAAAGGCAGAGAAAATCTTGAATAGGATGGAGGAACGAAATTGTACTCCACGTCTTTTCTATAACGTGAAGAAACTGAAGATGATATGAGGAATTAGAATAGATAAAGGTAAAAATTATGAAAAGAATAGTTGGCTGAGGGAGGAGAAGAAATTAGAAAAAGTGGAAAAAAAGTATTAATGCATGGAAGGGAAAGAGCTGGGATGTACTTGTGTGAATCTGAAATAGTATATTCAGTTTATTTTCTTCAAAAATGCTGGTGTTTTTCTACAGGAAGAGTTAAGTTTGACTTGGATGAACAGAAAGAAAGGAAGGAAAAAACACTGAAAACATTTATGAGCTGGGAATAGGGGCACCTGCGACGTTAAAACACAGGAATTTACAGAGAAAGTCTTTTGTAAGACAGACAAAACCAGGTAAAAACTTATATAAAGTGATTTAAACCATATATAAAAACCATTGCACATATACATAAGTAAGATAYGTTTCATACACTCTCCTGTAATATGCATTGTCCTAAATGAATCTATTTGTTATGTTATTTTGATTTTATGCTATTCCATCTGAAAACAAACAAATAAAAAACAAAGCAAAACCTTTTCCCTGGCATAGAGAATTATGTTGGCTTTGGCCTACTACTTATGACAGTGCAAGACTGGGAGCTTACCTTTACTGTTGCACAGTCACAGTAAATTGATTATGTTCTTTATCAATTCATACAACAAAGMTGATTTTTTATAAAACAACTTTGAGTACTGCCAAAGCATAAAATACTCATAGCTKTCTAATGTCTAAAAGGTAATGACCTCAGCTTTGTAGAAAGTATTTACAAAAATATATCCCCTTTGTCTCATAACATTCATATCCTTAGAATATGACCTACTTGTTCCTTTTCCTATATTGCCTGTGTATCTGAGTGTCATCAGCTTCCAGTTTATCCATGACTTTCCTTTTATTTTTATCAAGTTCTATTTGAAAGCTGTTCTGATACCTTTACACACCTTAAAAGTATCCTGAGCATGCATTGTCAGACCATGGCTAAGACACATGTGAGAAGAATAATTCATTCTTCTACATACCACAGAAGCACTGAAGCTACTTAATTCTTGTTTCTGATGGAAAACTGCTCTATCAGAAAATGTTGATTAAACAGCACATATGGATTCTGCAGGAATCCATAAAAAAATCCATCAGAAATAATACAGGTTTCCAGACAGCTTGCCTTGAAAATGCACTAGCCAGTTGGCTGGCAGCAAGGTGGGCAGGTTGCCTGACTCCCTGTGATCCTCAACTTCCCTGTCCGAGCAGCTGGCTCCTGAGCCAGCCAGCAAGCTGGCTAGGCAGCTGGGGAGCTCAGCATCCAGGAGAGCAATCAAAGAGAGGGGAAGCAAAGGAGTTTGGCAGCTGGAAAATCAACAGAGACATTGGAGGAATTTCATTCCCATGAAAAAAAAAGTCAAGTTTCTGACTTTTAGTCCTGATTCAGAACTAAATACACACACACATATATATATTCACATAAATATATATACATATTTGTTTTTAAGTTAAAATCCTTTATTCCAACTGGCTGTAATGAATACAYGCTGTCTTCCACTATGAAGAGTCTAAGTATACAAATATAGGCCAAAATTGCAAAAATTAATTTCAGTGAGCCCAGCTGATTAACAGAAATGTCATGACATTGTCACTGCACATTATTACAATTAAATATGATCCAGAGACTAGGGTTAAAATGAGAGAGTTTAATCTTTTTTAGTCTTGAATCGACTAAATATCTTTTAAAACTCTTTCAGGCATGATGAAAATAGGAAGAGGAGAGTCCAAAAGCATTACAAATTATGAAGTAGAGCTTCTGTGTCAGTAACATTTGTTATCTCTCACTCTTTATAAGAAAAAAAAATCCTCAATTTTGCAATTTTCAGGAAAAAGAAAACACATTAGCTGAAAGGAGTTCTTTCTGAGGCTTTTCTGATCCTGATTCTTAAAACTGAAGGATAAACTAAGGAAAAGATAAAAGAAAAGACCAGCAAAGGTCGGAAATGCTGCTGTCTTGTGTTTGTAGTATAGCCTCCTCTAACATCATTGCTTCCAACAGGCAAGCAAGCTGCTCCATCTTAGCTGTTCATCAAGGTGGCAACCTCCTCAGGAGCCTGTGGAGGAGGTTGCTTTCAGCTGGCCAAAGGCTCAACTAGTGTTTTAAGASAAGAAGTCTTGGCTGGCTGAAATAATTATGTTATTTTTACCTGGTCAGCGCACAGAATAAGGAAGAAAGGGAAGAATGAGCTGGAGAGAGACTGTGGCTTGTTGGAAAGCCAGGCTTCCTCACTGCTCCTACATGGCCTATTAGTGAAGTGTCAGTGAAGAAAATCTTCTATGGTTATTTTGAGTATAGAAACCACATTCAAGTCCTAAGCCTTCCTCCTGATTTCTCTCCCTGGCACTTTTGGCTACAGTCGAATGACTACCAGACCCCTCTCTCCTTTTCTCTGAGAGCTGTCACAACCAGTTCCCTCTGCCACGATTCATGTGACACCTCACCTGTGCTCCCACAGGGAGTCCTGAACCAGTAGTTAAGGATATCTGACTGCTTTGCTGACCTAAGTCCCGTGGAAAACTTCCCTAACAAAGAGCCAATGCAATGGGAAGTCTCACGAAGGTGTATTTCATCTGAGTGTACTAAGGTCAATAATAAAAGTGAGAAACACATTTTAAAAACGTTTCTATGTGAACAAGTAAGGGGAGAAAAAAAAATCTATGAACTTTACTTCTAGTTTTTTCAAATATTATTTATTATATAGTGTTAAATTTAATTGCTAGTTTTAAATTAAAGAGGCTCTTCTGAAGGAAACAAGTCTAAACCAAAGTTAGCAATATAATATTTCTTCTTTTATTGATAGTGAAGTGTTTATTCTCCTCTAAAGGACCTAAATAATTTAATACAGTAAACCTGCAACATAAATTATAGCTATTGATGCCATCATGCTTTGATCTTCTTAATACTGTCAGGCCTCTGTTGCCTCCTACTCTTGATTTTGCTAACAGCAATTTAAACAACAATCCTTTGGAGATAAAAGRATTACAACTTTATTAAAATATTCTCTTACAAAATTCAAACAAACATTCATAAAACTTGTCAAGATGGCTTTGCTCATACTTCCACAGGGCAGGCCCTGAAATCCTCATTCTGAGCAGTTTCCTCATGCAAGCAGCAGTCCCTGGGGGATATCACAGGCTTGTTATAAGGCGATACTAAAATCTTTTGCTCTGCTAAACAGCCAGTGTTGCATTGCCTCCTGTGCTCAGCTTTACCAAGTGACGTTTCGGCACTGCTGGGGATGTGTGAGCACTGGTTAGCTAGGGAGCTTGGACCACCATGGAACAGTGATGCATCTGCAGGCAAATTCCCTTCCCCTGCTTCAGCAGCTCTCTGTCTAACCACGAAGCAGCTCAGCCTACTCCCACTGAGCCACATGTGACTTTGAGTCTTTTTGAAGATGCCAAAAACAAGTGGCTCATATCAGCTAATCAGATATCTTGTCAGCATATCATCTCTTCTCCAGAGTGCATCATCTGTTATTTCTTATCTTAGAAGCTGGGTATGAAGAAGAGACAAACATGACCACATATATAACCAGTTGGTTTCTAGAAGAGAGGTGCTCATATAAAAGGAATAAAATAAATATTCTTTAATTATTTTCCAAGTGGTTTTATGATTAAGCTCAATGCTGCCAGAAGCATTTTTTTTCTGTCCACTTAATTTCTCAAATTATAGATCAAATCTCGAATTGTAAATTGATTTTATTTCTTGTGATCAGTCTCCAAGTTTGGATCACTACTTCAAGGATCCTAAATTAATTTTTAGGATATTTATTTAACCTAGTATTCCACTTTTACATAAATTATCTGTTATCATCTTCTGTAGTGAATCTAGATTACACAATGATTATTTATAGAAAAAGATATTCACTCCAATTCAAGTCTCACTCACTAATTGTCAACACATATGTCATAAAAGTTTTACTTTTGTATTGATTTTAACACAGCTGAACTTATGATATAACTCATATTGCATTTGTGCTATCATCTTTCTACCTTAAATAGCTGTAACTTCTAATAAAGTTGTTAATGGCGGGCTATTAAAGACCTGATTAAAATTAGTTTTGATTATTTTACTTCCAGGTATAGAGATCTTGTGAACTCAGAACAGTCCAAATGAAAATGAACCTTTCTGGACAAGAAAATCACCTAGATCAATATTACATTTGCTAGTTCTATGCACTTTAGTATGCTCATTAAAGAATATTCACACATGGAGACAAACATTTTAAACATCAGTGAGAAATTAATCATTTATTTGATTTTGCCTTTGAATAATTTCATATATTATGGTCATATATGTTCTCTTGTACACATTCAGATTACATTTAAAATTCAAATAAGTAGTGCTTTTTGATTTTTTTTCCTATCAAGATCATTATGATAATGATAAATGAAAATTCACAAATATGTTCTTTTCCTCAAAAAGGTCTAACCATACTTCTCACCAGTTTTGTGCCATGAGTAAGGAATATCTCCCACAGGCAATCAAGTTATCTCATATTTGGAAATTCCAGATTATTAATCCTCTGGAGTTCTCCCAGCCAAGTGTTTTCTTTTGAAAGCCTGAGCACAGTCTTATATTTATCATCTAAACGGAGAGCTGTCTTGCAACAGACCCAAACAGACAAGCAATATGAAGAAAAGATATGATAAATGATGTACATTTCATGTGCTATAATACTTTCATTTTAGAAAATAATCATGAGGCTCAGTAGGCTGAGAAGATATATTATCATCTTTAATAGCACCACATGTTCAATTTCAGTTAAATTATGTAACTTCTAGCGCTATATCATACTGGGACAGTAATGTTAGCTTATTTCTTTTACCAACAGATGGCAGTGATCCCCCACTTTCCTGAAAGAGTGAAAAATATGGAACAAAGTTTAGGTGTCAGGAAATGGGTCAGGAAATTCAAACAGATCCATTTGTAAAATTTGAGTTATTGTTATTATTATTTTTCTTTTGATTAGAATGTTCTCATACTTTCATAACTGCAGCTATCAAATGCTGCTTAGATGAAGGAAACTAACTTTGATGCCTAGTTTGTGACCTGGTATCAACCTCGTTGTTTGAACCTTATCTGTGAGTTGTTTATCTTTTCACAGAACGCAGGTAACAAGTATAATTAATTTCTTTGCCACCATATATTCAAAAATTTATAGACATYTCTTCTTTACTTCCTTCCTATCTTCTACCTTCTCATGTTCAATGAGCAGCTGCCAACGTTTTTTTCAGTAGACAGTCACTACTCCCTTTGGAAACGTACATTCAAAAACACAACTGGTAAATTTTTCTATTTACTCTTAGATTTATTTTTCTAGATAAGCTTGCAGAGACACTGCAGCTTAAAGACTATCTCTGATAACTGTGGCTTCTCCAACCTGTTCCAGTCCAGATTTAACCATCTAATGGCTTTGAAAAAGGAATTAACTACTTTCCTTGTCTTGAATACCTTGGGACCACTCTCAGGTATTTATTTTCCACTGCCTTAAATGGCAATGGACCCTTTCTAACTACATCTTAAGTCTTCAGGTAGACACCTGGTGACTTTGGAGTCACCAAAAACCCGTGAAAGGGGCTTGGCATTTAACAACTTCTTTAAATATTTAAGTTCACAGCAGCGTCTATAGTCTCAAGGCACTTCTGTTTCCACAGAGTCTTCTAAATGTTTGACCATCAGCAAGACATGTGCACTACAAACTTTATCTATATTCACCAATTAGGGCTTTCTGAGATGATTCTACAGCAAACACAGAACAATATTTATACTCCCCTCTGCACCAAGGAGAAGTGACAGTGGCATGACATTTTTACTCATTAGTACAACAGTTATGAATTTACCTATAATAGAAGAAAAACAAGGCAATTTCCCTTTTGTATGTGAGAATCTATGAGACCACAACACTGAGGAGGATGCCCTAATGCTCGGCTATAAAAGGATTCAAAATTTTGTGTCTTGGACCTTTTCATTAGCAGTAAATGTCTTTCCTGCTTAAAAGACTGCTTAAAAAGCCTCTACATCCCAGCTGCAATACATTTAATTCACATAGAATAGTAAATATATTAAGACAATGTTTTTTTACAAATTTTGGTTATAGCACCTTAGAATGGGGAATACTTTATTTTTAGATAATTAGTGAATGAAGATGCATATCTCATCTACTAACCTTCTACCGTTTTATTGCAAACAACTAAATGGTCACTTTTTGTAAGTGGTTCAATAATGAGTCAGTTGGTAAAGTGAGTTTTTTCATTCAGATCAGTAATACCATCAAAACATTTAGTCATGCTATTTCAGTACTCATACTCTTGCTCCCATCTGGAGATGAAATGTGTTACAGAAAGCTAAATATGCCCACCTCATTTTCTTTGAAAATCTTGAAAATTTTAACTTTCTTTAAATCAATTTATGTATTCATAGATAAGGAAACTGTGTTTTTCTGCAGGATTTTTTTTTTTTTTTTTCGGTAGTATTAATAACTCTGTATGTAGGGCTCTTCTGTAATTCGTTTAGGTAATGAAACTTTGCCTGAAGGATTTCTCTATATAAGTAGTCATGATAGAGAAAAAGGGTAGAAATGTTGCTATCTCTGTTTTACACATAAAACGTTGAAATACAGAGTAATTAAATGATTTCTTCATCAAGTTTTCTCAAGTCTCAAATCACCACCTTAAAAACAAGGCAATTCTTCCTCTTACCCAATGAAGATGATCCCACAGGAGAAGCCCACCTACAGTGAATGATTTCTGTGTAAAGTCATCTTCTTCAGGCAGAGAGCAAATGTGCTGTTGTGAAGATGCAGAACACAACTAGCAGTGGTGAAATGGTATATGGGTTGTAYAGGAAACTTTAACAACATCTCCCGTATCCCGTTCCAATCACATACACATCTCTTCTTGAAAAGAGAAAGAACACTGTTATTCTTGTAATAGAGGACCTATTTATCAGAGTGAATTTTTACTATGTTTTTCTAGACAGTAAAGGTAGGAATCAGCTGTTAAAAAATGCAGAGGGAATTTATAAGACTGAGTGACTGGGCCACAAAATGACTGATGAAGTTTGATGTAAATAAAGGGAAATAATGCACATGGAAAAAATAACTTTAACTTCATGAATAAAATTAAGCTCTGTGCTGTCTAGGTGCTCAGGAGTAAAGCAATGGGTCTGTGGCACATAGTGCAATGAAATGTCAGCTCAGTGCACAGAAGCAGTCAACCCCCTCCTCCAACTCCCTTCCTTCCCCGCTCCGCCACAAAAAAAACAGAATAGAAAACAAAAAGAGGAAAGAGCACAATGCATCATTCTGCCAAGCACAGGTGTGTGGTTTAGACCTGTACCATGTATATATTCTCAGAAAAGATAAATAAAAGTGAAAAAAATATTTATAGGGGAGGGGTGGACAACTAGGCTAGCCATATGTATTAAGTGGATTCTGTTGAGAAGACCAAGGAAAGACTCTTTAGTCTGAAAAAAAAATCTGTTCTGCTACAAGAAATTGGGAATTATCAAATGTTTTCATTTATTGAAAGTCATTAAATACACAAAGAAATGTATCTTTAGTTCCTAAGCATAATTGGTTAGAGTCTGGGAAATTATTAAGGAGAAGTTTCCTATAAGTTTAACTCATCTGATACTCTTCCCCTGGGCATCTGCTTTTGTCGAAGCTAGAAACAGGATATGGAACCTTTGGCACATTTTGAACCACAGTACATGTGCCATGCGATAAAAGACGGTTTGAAAGAATATATCAAGAAATTCCTAAAGGCTCAAAATTTCTCCTACGTCATCCTGAAATTGTTTCAGTACAAGAACTACTAAAAAAGCTCAAAATTTTTAATTGATGCTGTTTAGAATTGTGCAACCTTCCAAATTTGGGATATAGAGAAGCATCCTAATTTTGTCTTTTTATGTTCTGTATGTTCAGAGAAAAATCATACCGTCTTTACACTGAGGGTCTGAGAATACTGTTATAAAATAAATGTAACTACATTTTGTTGCACTGCTATTTTTAAAAGTGAAAATTTTATATTACTCTTCTATGGAAAAAATGTACTTCATGAAATACATGAAAATACATGAAAATGTATTTTATATAATGAAATACATGAAATACATGAAAAATATGAAAAGTATTTCATACACAGTATGACAAAATGTATTTCATATACAGTATCTGGTAAGTTGAGCCAGCACGGCTCACAAACAGTCCAGGCTGAGACCTCCCATCATCGTAAGCTATTTTCCTTGCCAAATGAGTTAGTCCCAAACTGATCTTTAGAAGGATAATTAATGTGACTTCCTCTTTGCAAGGGCAAATCACTTGGGATCTGTTTTTCTTTCTTGTTTTGAAAGGGTTGGGTTGTAATAAGTGGGGACAGGAATTTCTTTCCCAGTGTTCAGCTCATTACAGGTCCCTAGCTCTTTGCTAGGTTTGAGTAGCTATGAATTGTACTCTTTGGTTTCACATTGCTAGGTTTCATTGTTAGAATAAGGTTAGACCTTATTCTTCTCTTGCATGTCTTAGGTAGTTGGTACCAATACCATTCAGTATTACTGCCATATTAAAATTATCTGACAAGAAAAAAAGGAAAGAAAGAAATGGAATGTGAAATAGAAGAGACAAAAAACACTTCTACACTCTCCTGCCACAGTGAGAGAGCTTTGATAATGAATGTATGTATGTTGCTTTATTTCCCTTCACATAAATATGTGATTAATTTGAGAGTAGATTTTTTCAGCCATTAATCTAAACAATCAGCTTGGGCTAGAATAGATATCATATTTTTTGGCATGTATTTCACAAGATGTTGGTGCATGGCATACATAAATAATGTAGTTTATTACATAGAACTTAATACTAGCATGATAAGAAGGCGGGAAGGCATATTTTTTAATGAAAGCCTCTATAGGTGTTAACCACTTCTTTTTGACCTTTGTAGAAAAAAGCTGTGATTTCTCACTCCTGAACTGGAGCTACTGCAGAGCAGAGTGTCTTGACCACATCTGGATTTCTTGAGTCATTCCATCCAGTACCAAAAGAGAGCTTACCTAACAAACTATCTACGGTTTATTTATAACTTACAATTGTTTGCCATCAAATTCTGAATAAATGCAATCTTTAATGCTTACCTTAAAACTGCCTGAGATTTGTATCTCAGAAACATGAGAAAATACATGTTTTTTCCATCTCTTACAGTAGCTCTGGGATGTTTAAACCCTCTGTGCTATTGGCTTTAGAGGAATTTTTAAACTTGCATTAACCTCTAGGTAACAGCCCCAGACTCATTACTGTCCTCAAACATAAGTCAGAGAGCCGTAGCAGTCATTAAATGAATGAAAGTATATATATATTTTATATTTATTCCTGGAAAAGCAAGAAAAAATATTATATTCTAATTCCATACTGAGATCTATTATAAGCATACTTCATAATGCCAATAACTAGCATATTAGAATCAATCCATATGTAATAGCAAACATCCATAAATAACAATTAATAAATATATCAGAAACATGTTCTCTATCACATCTATATGGGGAACAAATACAAAATACTTTCCATTAAAACACAATACAGAKTTCTAAACTGCAAAGTTCAGAAGTAAATGATGTAATAACTTGCAAACTACCAAAGCAAGATTTTCAGTTGAGAGAATATAATTATCACTGACTATAATAGATTATAGTTAGATTTAACCAAGTAATTAAGAATATGAACCACTACAAAGAGATAAGGTGGTCAAAACAGTTATGCTACAGGCACAGACCTTAGAGATATACAACTTGATGGCAGAAAAAAAAAGAAGTTTACATGGCTCACATACCAACATCCACTTGTGGATCCAAATGACCTAAATAGGATGTTGGGAGAAATAGTAGTACCCTAGTAGGTAATATGCATATTCTCTTCGAGACACAACATCCCTGATTCACTTCCTTTTGAAGCCYGTCTCACTCTGACCAACAGGGCACTCAACCAGATGATCTTTGTCTCAGGAAGGAGATGCATGAAAAATAATATTCATAACCCTCCAGTTTCCCCTGAGTCACTTCTTTTTGCARTCTCTTTTCCTTCGAAAAGGATCTGTGGCTGCCTTTTTCTGTAGTTATCTATGACAGTCAGTAGAGATGTGAAATTCAAGTGGAGGGAAGGCTTTACACCTATTTAACTAACTTTCACTGATTGCCCAGCAAAGAATAAGCATAAGCAGCTGGTAGTTAATGTAACAACAGTTCCATCCTTCTAGCAGAGAGAGACATCCAGAGTCACGCCCAAGGGAAAAGTGGGATTTGTGCCAACTGAAACTTTAACTTCAAGCTGTATTCACAGACAAGGAACTTTTCTGTCAACCTCTCAATTTGCAATTTCATTGAAAGTTTTTAATGCAGCTCTAGCTTAAAAATGACATAAATCTTAATTTACCCGCTTTTCATTGGCTGAAGTCCACTGTCATTAATGGAAATTACTCCAGTGGATGTGAAAAAGGGAGTGGAAGACCAATAAATGATACAAATAAATGGAAAAAAAAATGCTTGTAAATTATTTTCAGACAAATCTAAATTCTCAGAGTTATTGCAACGTGATTCTGTCATACTCAGCACTTACTAAAAAAACAACAGCAACTGCTTTCTTTGCTTCTATTATAGTTCCATTGCTAATTTAAACATGCCTTAAAGGAATTTTATTACATCAGTATTTTCTTTAGTAATATGATTAAGTTTGGACAGAATGTCTTTCTGGATTTACCCCTATCACATTGCAACCAAGAACAGTGTCCTTGACATGGCATAACAGCTGAACATATTTGCATGGAGCTGGAAAATAGGTCTGCACAGATCTGGTAATTACAATGACAGCAAAGATGTCCATTTGATTGAAATGAGTTGCAAATTATTTGAATAGATAAGGAATGTCCAACAAATGTTATTAAATGTTAGTCTAATGAGACTTATACTTTCCTTTGAAGAAAATATTTGCATTTGTTCTATTTCAGTATTAGTGAATCATTAATGGAATCAAAATCAGAACAGAGTTCATGGGCATTTTTGCTACCTGGTGTGATAAAAGCAATAGTCTGAAAGGACCAAATTCAATTTCTCTTCCCATTGTATCTCTATAACCCCACTGGGTTCAATTACTCTATGCCACTTCTGAACTCAATTCTCTGAAGATACTAACATCTTGTTAAATTGTTGTTTCTTTCATTGGTAAACATAGGGTTTACCTATATATGTACAACTATTATTGCTTGTAGTCATCCTAATTTCTAGGCTAGATACATCTTGGTCAGAGAGTTCACAACAGGTGAACTTCTGTACTAAAGAAAAGATATCTGCCATGGACCAAAGTCAGTAGAGAAATGTGTAATGTACAATAAGAGATAGAAAAGAAAGAGCAAATTCCATCTTGTAGTTCATTAGGACTTTTATATCCTCGGTGGCTGAAAGGAGTTTCAGAAATTGCAGATTTACTACTAACTTGGCACTACAACCAGAAATGCTGTTATTGCCATAACTATATTTGAAAGAATGTGTAAAGGAATTTATTTTGTCTACTACTATCTCATAGGTACATGATTGAGTGAAGCAACATATATTTGATGGTGACAACTTTTTGTTATGTAAAGACTTTTTTATCATGTTGCTACTGATGGAACATGTTAAGACTACCAGCTCAGTGCTATCCTCTATGATATTGAAGATCCTCGTCTAGTAAATATTCTCAAGGCCAATAAAAGTATTTTCCAGAACATTTGTGTGGTTTAAAGAAGCTTTGCCATTTAGCTTGAACTATTAGCTATGTAGCTATTCCTGAACCTTCTGTCACTCACTAATCACCTTTTGATTTAAACATACTTATCTGTAAAAGTCATTGAAGTGGTCACTGTGTTGGCTACAGCACTCTGAGTAGTCTCTCACCTTGCTATATTCTTCCTTGGTCATGCAGTTACAAAAAATTTCCTGCTACTTGCTCCTGGTGACATAGAGCTCAAAATGTTTCACACAGAATCACAGAATGGTTAAGGTTGGAAGAGACCTCTAGAGATCATCCAGGCCAACCTTCCTGCTCCAGCAGGGACACCCAGAGCACGGGGCACAGGACGGCATCCAGGCGGGTTTGGAAGATCTCCAGAGAAGGAGACTCCACAGCCTCCCTGGGCAGCCTGTGCCAGGGCTCTGTCACCATCACAGTAAAGAAGTTCCTGCTCACATGGAGATGGAACTTGCTGTGTTGCAGTTTGCACCCATTGCCCTTTGTCCTGTCACTGGCCACCACTGAGAAGAGCTTGTCCCCTTCCTCTCTACATTCCCCCTTCATGAACTTATACATGTTAATCATATCCCCTCTCAGCCTTCTCTTTTCCAGAGAAAACAGGCTCAGCTCACTCAGTCTCTCCTCATACGAGAGATGTTCCAGTCCCTTAATCATCTTTGTTGCCCTCCACTGGACCCTCTCTAGAAGCGCCACGTCAAATTGTAGTTTTGACTATAGTGTTTCTTTCTTTTGATTTGTCCTTTCTTTTGATGTCATTCTGGCTTGTCATTCAGCAGAGTGAGGTAAACAGTGTGGAATAAGCAGATGAAGACAGTGGATTTTAGGAAGTAGAAGACAGGAAAATCTGGAGTGGTTCTGAGCCTATTAGTTCCAGATTAACAAAAAAGGGAAGGGAAGGGAAGGGAAGGGAAGGGAAGGGAAGGGAAGGGAAGGGAAGG
>NW_020455921.1:3206829-3214353 GCF_003342845.1 Nothoprocta perdicaria | reverse complement strand
AAGGAAAGGAAAGGAAAGGAAAGGAAAGGAAAGGAAAGGAAAGGAAAGGAAAGGAAAGGAAAGGAAAGGAAAGGAAAAAGAAAAGAAAAGAAAGGAAAGAAAAGAAAGGAAAAGAAAAAAAAGAAAAGAAAAGAAAGGAAAAGAAAGGAAAAAAGACAAATGCAAAGGACTAACCATATGCTCTAGCATGACCATGGTCCAGAAAGAGCATCCCTCTGTAAAGGGCACTTTTCATGCCTCCATGGATTACAAATAATTGATCACATTGATGTGAGGAATGTTAAAACTTCGAGAAGTCTCAGAATTTTTCTCTGAGTCATTTCTGGGAATACAGTCTCAGTGCATTTGACAGTAAGGATTACGTGCTTCATGCAAGTGAGATCAGAGCAAGTTTGTATGTTTTATCTAAGGCTGACAGGGAACCCTTTAAGTATTTGACTGCTACTGTGTGATCTTGAACTGCAGCTCTGCCACTCCGTGACAAATTTTCTTCATCTTTAAAACAAGGTATCATGATTGAATATCATGCTGAGATCCTCAGCTGAGAGACATTTTCTAAGTGCAGGCAGTGTATACTCAGGCTAGCCTCTAACCCCTGACAGTGAAGAGGTGTATACTCAGGCTAGCTTGAAGAGTCTGATGCCTGTAGTCTGCACTTTTGGAGTGAAGCATTTGCTTCAGCATGCGGTTTGAAGGTAGCCTGAAGCTTTTCTCAGAGTGTTTTCTGTTCCATTAGCAAAGATTAAAGCAGAGTGAGCAAAGCCCTTACTGGTACAGCAGGGAGACAGCACTGTCTCCCTCATCATCCTTCCATTAGCAGCTCCTACTATTCTCCTACTTCTATTCTACTTATCTTACGTGTGGGCTGATGGTGCAGTATTGGCACCATGAGAACCGTATTCACTATTATCTGCTTTTGGGGAAGACAAATGTTACTCTTTCTGCAGACAACTTTCAAGCTCCTTCTACTCATGGAAGGAATGGAAAATAGGTTGGAAGTGGTTACCAGAGAACATCTAGACTATAAACCCACTCCAAAATACTCTGGCATTCCAGACAGATGCTTTTCTGGTCTATTCTGAAGAACCCATAGAAGRGGGAGACTTTCTCACCTCTATAAGCAAAGTCTTTGTGGTCCTTCAGTACTATTATTGCCCCTTATTATAATTTAAACCTATTACTCTTAGCACTACTTAAAACAGGATGGTGTATTTATCCCTGAATATCTGTCTTTCACATATTTGGAGGTATTGTTAAATCTCCCTCAGAACTCCACTTCTCCTAAGTAATATCCACCTTCGATAAGACTGATGATTGTATTTCTTATTTGTTGTCTAGGCAGTAGCAAAACATTGCCCCTGGAGAATCTGGGAGACCTGCTTTCTTACTGCTCTTACCTGAAGAGAATCGTCTGTCTATTGCTCTGGGTTTAGTTCTGAGAGTGTCTGATAAAATAACACAGCCTACTCCTTCTCCACAGATATATCTTTATTTTAGATTTTAAAGGCAAAAGTTATTGCCTGGAAATATTAAATCATATCACTATGAATTATCTAACCCTTGAACCAGGTCTTAAACTGTTATTCACTGAAGACATGAATCAATGATAGAAAARAGCTTTCTTCCAGGAAGGCAGAACTCTCTAATAGAAGACTTAGGCCAACAGAAAGAACTGTCTCTTAAATCACAGTCCACCTAACAGAAAAGCCAAGAATACATAACATCGCTGCATTTGCCTATTGAAATTGCCTATTAGAGTTCTTAGAGAATTTCCCTTAGACTTTTGAAACATTCTGATCCAGAAAAGAATAGGAAGAAAATTACTCTTGATTTTCATCTTGTGTCATCTAATCTGAAAGCAAAGATAAAGGAAAACAGTGAATTCAGCTGGAGGTATTATTTTACAAAGATTGCATTTGCGTGTAATATTCTGACATCAGCAGTTAGGTAAAGAGAGAATGCTACTGTACAACTATCAATATTTTCACGGGCCTGRGGCTCTTGTTAGTGTTGTTTTATCTTACTTCAGAAAATATTATTGTAACTTCAAGTGCACTGAAAGGCTTATTTGAAAATTGGGTGTTTCAAATCCGTTTCTTCCTCCTTCTCTCTTCTGCCCATAGTGTATCAACAGTTACTTGGAAGTATGACTCCTTCAGCATGTACCTATAGACAAGCAATACCCTTAAGTAACTCACAGAAATTGAGAAAAAAAATGTATTATTTAGGAACCAGAACCACATTCTGGATCGTATGTTGAAAAACGCAAACTGAAAGCACAGAGAGCTCGAAGTAAGATATCTATCATTCTAAGAGGAAAGGGATTGAGATTATTCCCATGAAAATGGTATCTTCCAGCTCATGCAAGCCAAAGTGAAAGTAATGATAATGAAAGATTGCTATCAATGTGTAGATGATACACTACCCACAGAAGATGGATTTACTCTCTTTTATTTATTAAATACTCAGAAGTCCACAGAGGAAGATTATATGATCACAGCAATAAATTTTGGAGCTTTTTGACTCAGATTTGCTATCTGGGAATTACAATTCACTTTTAAAATAGAGGTTTATCACAGAAGAAAAGCAGTTCCCCACTGGTAAGTATTCTATGAACTGGCAGATTGTGAAATGAATTTATGGAACAAATTTGTGTAATCTGGAGAAATGACATTTTGTTGCATGGTATAAATTTCCACTGGATAACCTGCAAGAAGGTCTATAAAAAATCTTCATTCTTTGGTGAACTTTCTAAGCCTACTTAGGAAAAAGCAGGAGACAGACAGGAGATAGGGGCAACTTTCCATCTCCATCATCTTACACTGCTTGCTTACAAAAAACCTCAAACCCTTTAACAAGAATTTATCACTCCACCAGGCTACTTTGTCTTCTTCCTGAGACCTGGCACTGAGTGGGTGGGTACTACCATCTTCCTAAACTCTGCTGGGAGTCAGAAACTGAGCCTTTCAGTGCTGGTGTTCTTTGAGGGTCTTGAAAGAGTGAGCATGGTGCTCACCGTGATCACCTGCAGTCGAACACACAGTCTAACAGTAGGCCTCACTGGGTGCAGCGGCTGCTTCACTTTCTGTCAGAGCTGCACCATCAAGTGCAACATGCTGGGAATTGTAGTCCCGTAGGAATGTAGAGATGGAACAAGTCTGACTCTCACTTAGTGGTGGCCACTTATGTGCGAATACAGGTTGTGGTTCTGGGATGTTTGTTTTCATTTGATGACTAGTTGATGTGAAGTGCACAAGCAGTTCAGTAAAGAGGACACAGGACTTCTCCTGTCCTTCAAGAGCTCAAAYCCTCATAGAAAGCCCATGAGGAATCATTTCTACATCTTTCAACTAAAACAACCAGAGCTTGATCCCCAGCAGAGGGCTTTTGAACCATAGTTTGAGGGAGGATGCCTGTGTCTAACTCTCAAGTCCCAGAGAGGGTTAGGTACAGACATCTCTATCCTCTATATGACTTGCTGGGTAGCTTTAGGCAGAGGGAGGTGCATAGGATGATCTTTAAAGATCCTTTCCAACCATAACTAGTCTGTGATTCTGTGATCCCCAATCTTGATTCAAGTGTCTAAAAAACCTGTGTATTAAGAGTACCCACCTGGTAAGCCCTAACCTAAGCCATTGATTCACCTTGGCCCTTTGATAGCACCTACTCAAATGGAATACTTGTTAAGGGAGACTCTTCTTCAACATGCTATTTGCCTTATCAACCTTGAGTGTCAGTCTTGATATGATATGATATATGATAAAAAAAAATAGGGTAAAAAATGGAACAAATTTTGATGATATCCATACGGCAGTTCCATTGCTATAAACATATTCTGAAATACCCTGTCTCAGCTGGTTTAGATTGAGTTATTAATGGGATATTGAATTATGACTGTTATTATCAGCACTTTTTGAACAACAGTCTGCACTTCTTCTTCATCAGCTAAAAGCTGAAAATATTTTCCTTCACAAGCTTGTTTATACCACTAAATGCTGTCTTGAAACTGGAAATAAACTACTGTAATCATAAAAGGTATGGTCAAAATAAGCCAAATTTTCTCTTTGAGTCTAGCTTGCCCAAAACATTATACCAATATCTAGGGTCAGCATTTTATAGGATGGCTTTGTAAAGCTGGACAACTGAAATTGTATCTAGGCACATGAAATCCAGCTATGTGCTCAGCAACTCTGAAAAGACAAAGAAAAATGAAAGTCTTCTTGTGCCAAAATTGTGAAGTACAACTTTCGATACTGAAACCTACATTTAGTAAAAATAATAATGACCTCACTAAATTTCTTTGGGAAATGAGTAAAGCATCCTCAGTCATTAGAATTTCTAAAATATTTTCTCATCTTCATTATTTGACAAAATCTAATACATAACAAAAATGATAATTCTTTCATTTTTATTTAAGTAATAAAGGTACCATATACTACTGGGAGATACAGTTATGCCAGATATTATAAAGATACCTACCTATAAGGTTCTTCCTTATAGACTAAGTGGTTTAATATARTACCCAGCATAATACTATTTCCTCTCAAAAAAATCAACCGTTTTAGTTGACATAAAAATTCACTAGAACAAGAAGATGTAAGTAAAGTCAGATCTGGAATACAGAACAGATCCCCATAATACTTACTGGTTTTGAAGACTAATTCTTATATTAGTAGAATTTCTTCCCAAGGGCATGCTTACAAAAACTTTTTCTAAAGAACAGTTATTTTTAAGCAACAGTGTTCCCTTTCTGTGTGGCAGATTCTGTCCTCTGTGACTAACAAGCTAATTAAATTACAGAGACTCGGTCAGCAGTACTAGATAATACATGCAAGTTTACAGCACTGGGTGTTAATTTTTAAACAGCCAGAGGTTTTAACCCTATCATCAAGAACTCAATTGTGTAACACAGGAATAGGAGCTAGTTTCATGTGTAACCCTATTACTTGATGACTCATTTCATTGCCTCCTTTTAATTACTTTAATGACTCATTTTGTTGATGATTCCAGCAACATAAACGCACTTTGATTTGTCAGCAACATATACATATCATCTAAAAGTTCCAGATAGAATTGAATAATATAAGCAAATAAAATTAAAGGAAAAAAAAATTGTGCCTTGATATAAAATGCATAAAAAACATGATGTTGTTTGTGCTAGTGCTTATTTCCTTGTGATATTTCTTCTAATTATTGGCTGATTTGTCTGATGTTTCATAGAGTATGCTTTTGCTTTTCTAATAATTTTGAGCAACGAAGATAAAGCTCTGAAAAATCTATCCTACCAGTATTTAGCTACCACGATTTTCTGCACRTAATTTTGAAGCATTTGCTTCAAAGCAGGTGATGTGTTTGTGGCAGTATATTTGTCTTTCAACTGAATATAGTAATCATCCTCTCTCTTCAGGAGAGATAGCCAGGCAGAGCAGAAGCAGCAGTCATCACCCACCTAGGCACTGCCCCCATCCCTTCTGTGGGCTCTTTGCTGAAGCTATTGGGTCTATCTCTCTCAGTCTGTGTGAACTTACGGTCTTCCTATGAGGTTGATAAAACTCCAAGCCGGTCTGTATCATTTCCTGATGGACATGAGAACTGCCAAGGCGTGGAATACTTCGATCATATACCATTTACGGATGTGTTATCAACTGGAGAACACAAGCCTTGTTCCCACCATTATTGGTGCTTACCAAGATCCACCTTTAATGCCAGCACCAAAGTAGAGACTTGGATTTCATACCCAAGCATGGAGTATTATTTCCTAAATCACATGTAGGCTATCTGGAAATTTGGATAACTACATGAAGAGTCTTCCATAACAGGTAAGCAGAAACTTATAAACAAACACACAAACCAGGTTAGGGCCATGCATCATTTAACTGAGAAGAAAACTATAAGTGTGTGTAAAAAATGCCCTTAATTAAGCTAGAAAACTGTTCCCTTTTAGATTTTCATACCTAAAATACCAATTTACCCCACCTTCAGATCAAAATGTACAATGCATTTTCATAGCTGAAACATTGCTTTGATGTGAAATTAATTTCTAGTTTCATGAGGGGAAATTACAGTAAATAAAAAACAGCAAAACAAACATGATTCTGAAAGTTGRTAGGAGAGGCAGAAGCACACTGAAGCCTGGCTTTGCTGAAATCTTTGCAGCCCGGGATACCTTAACCTAAACTACGTCAGGCTCATCTGATATCAGTTTGATTGATTATGTGATTGATTAATTAATTTTGGGTCAAGTGTTCCACCCCCAATGCCTGACTCCAACTGCCCAGCACATCATAATACATCTTTTCAGAAAACTGGTACTAGACCTGAATTTCACTTTGTTGCAGGAGAATAGGTGATGGGGTGGAGGGGCAAAATTTATCTTAATTTTAATTTTGGAAGAATCCACTGGTGACATACAGATCTAGGCTTTTGTGGTGCCACTACAGCATACTACACTGGGAAGTCCTAAGTTGAACTGGGAAGTTGGATAATCATGATCTCTAGCGATCATTATTTTTTTCAGATGAACCAAGACCTTCCAGAACAGGGTTCTAGTATAACTTTAAAATTTCTTTGAGGTTAAAATTAATTTTTAAACAAACTAACTAACTAAAAGGGTATCAAATGCAATGAGAATTATGTTCAGAATCCTCAAGACTTTTGGAGAAGGTATCACATGCATAAACTAATATGTAAGGAATATGCCCTAAAAACATTGCCTAACTTCAACCCAAGCCCTAGCAATGGTCAAAAAGCCATAAGTGGCTGGGAAATCTTGATGTTCAAATCATTTCTCAAGTGACATAGCAGAGAAATGCTGCAGGTCCTGGCAGAGATTACAGACTGTGAAAGAGAAAATGGAGGCTTCACAGTCCTCTGAGGCAAAGAGCTTAAAGCCTTCTGCTTCTGAGATAATGTGGATGAGTTCTGCTCATGTTGTACTCATTTCACAAGTAGATGGCACTTCCATATTTAAGCGTTTCCTTTTTGTGACTCTATCCAGCAGAGAGTACTAGAGCTGTTATAGAAATTTTTTKGAAAAAATTTGGCTGATGATTTGCAATGACAGGAGAAATTCAGGCACTTTCCTACATCCTGACCTATTTATAAGGTTATTAGCCTGTGGAATCTGGGGAATCTTACAGCTGTCAGACTAAGTAACATTTTCCCAAATTACTACTTGACTCTGACTACAAAAGACTCTGTTTTGTATTATATGCCCCAACTTGGAAATTCTGTAATCTTCCTATTATCTAAACTGATCTCATTTTTCAATATGTCCTTTAGAAAAGACAATACAAATTTTTCAAAAGGGGTAAAAAACAAAAAATCTTGTTAAGAGGGTCTATACAGAAGCTTGACTAAAAACTTTGCTTGTCAAATATTTGAATAGTAGTCTTAAAACAAGAGGTCATTTGTATTCAGTAAACAGACTTCTGCAGTACCTCGCCAAGTAGCATTAGAGAAAGCAATTAAAAACCACTGTTTTCTGTTTATGAAATAAGAAAATTCTCCTATTGTGAAAAAAAT
>NW_020455921.1:3117507-3206794 GCF_003342845.1 Nothoprocta perdicaria | reverse complement strand
CAAGACAAGAGATAGAGAATTTTTGAAGAGGATAAATTTAAGGATACTTATTTTTACACATCAATATAGCCAATATAGCCATTATTCTAAGGAATGTAATTGTTTCAGTTAATGATCAGAGGACTCAAAAGCTTATCTCAAATGAGACTGTGGCATGAAATTATATTTCATTATGATTTTTAAGGTAGATAAAGGTATCTGTTTTTGTTTTGATCATTTTTACTGAAAGATATTTTACTAAAGATTTTACTGAAGAATTTTACTATTTCACTAAATTTTTATTGAAGAAATGCCTGGGAAAGTCTGTCTTTTCAATCAAGTGGAAGGAGAAGTGCAGAGTTCACTTGGAACCACCTGCTAAAATTCATTAACACTTTTTTATCCTTTTATCCTTTTTTTTTTTTAATTGTAAACCATAAGTTGTTSTTTGACTTTTTTAAACCTCTAGATAAAAGCAGCAGATAGCAGTGTACAATATGTGAGACTTTAACAAACACATAATTAATACCAACAGATCCAATTAATACCACCAGAGACCCTCAGTGGAAAGAAGATGGAATATCATTTATGCTTAAACAATTCTGGTTCCAAATGTCAGCAAGTATTCAAATCTCTCTTCAAAAATAATGTAAGCTCATCAGTGGACTGTTTTCAAAAACAACACAAAAAAAAAAAAAAAAGAAATACTAATCAATGCTAACAGACATTCAATTCTAGTCTTTCTATAAATATAAGGAAGAATTACATCACCCTGTATTTAAAGGCGAATGATAAAGCAACAAGTTGCTATAACACCATTTGGACTTCCCAGGTGATAATCAGTGGAGGTCACCTACTTGTCTTTTTGCTGGGCTGTTCATAAATCATAAGGATTGTGTCACATATGCACTGCATTTATAGAGCAGTCTGAACAGTGCAATAGGAAATGCAGCATTACAGTGAGTAAATAGGCAACCAGTTAAGGAAGGAAATTAAGCACTTTATCAAATAGGTACATTAGATGAATCTTTAAACCTCAAAAAATCACTCAATGACTTTTATTTGTGTTTTTTTTTTTCTAGAAGACTGAGTTTAGAGAGAGGGATTTGCTCTGTCTTCAAAGGTACAGGCAACTTAAAAGACAGGCTTACTTCTTTCTAGTGACTGCAAAGTTTATGTCGCTAATATTGAGATCATAGTACAAAAAATGAGCATTCCTAGGGATATCTCTAATAATGTTTTCTGATCAGCAAATCAGTTCTTGGGAAAATACTGATTTTTTGGATGACTTTATTTCCATGAAATGGTCCACACTCTAGATGGAAGTATGTCTGTTACAGAAAGACAGAAATGTCCATTCAAATGCCATCCTCACCCACTTCTTTGCTTTCTTTTTTTTTTTTTTTTTCCCAAAATCATCTTGATACAGGACTGCATGTACATAGCTGATAGAATACTTTATTGCAAAAATTTAGAAACAAAAAAGAAAAAAAATCATTGAAATAGTTTATGTCAAGTAATTAAACTTTCCTAAGCCTTCACCCTTTCAATTTAAGAAAGTAGAAATGAACAGATGGGCCAGTCTGCCCTAAATTCTAGTAACTGACAATAATAAAAAACAAGGGAAGGAGCTAAAATGTGAAGAGTGTCTATGCCCAGTCTCCAATACAAGGTCTAGAGACTTCTGGAGCCAGCAGTTTTATATGTACTCACATATTTTTAGCTAATCATTTCCTGAACTGCATATGCAGACCCTATTTTGGTCTCTATATTCTTGCAGAGAGTTACGTAAGTTGTGTGAAAATATGTTTTACTTTGTACCTGTTTCCCAATAATTTAATTTGGTCCCCCTACTGTTTGTACAACAAAAAATAATGAATAATCCTGCCTAAGAGGCAGACTGACCACATCTGCAAAGATGCAAGCCTGCTCTGGAGGCCCCAAACTGGGCACTGAAGTGTCAGCCACCTGGGTGGCTAACAGAGGCTTGCACAGCAAGCAGCCTTGCAAAGCTTTTACCTTCATCTGACAAGTAAAGCTAATTAGACAGATACAAGTGTCTTTCTGAAAATAACTTTCCAGGCAGACCTCACTCTGCCTCTGTATCAGCTACAGTGGCATAGGAAGGCAGAGGGTAATATAATCACAGAATCATTATGTAAAAGACCTTTAAGATCAAACTCAACCAGATGAGCTCGTTTGCTGAACTCCTTTTGCTGGGAGAATGGGGATTCTGCCACTCTGCATTTCCTTGAGGAAATAAAAAGTCACATCCAGTTCTCAGATTTTTCCAGTCCTCCAGTCCATTTCCCAGGTCTGCTTCTGTCTTCARTCCAAATCTGTGTCTGGTATCATGAACTTTTCTCCTTCTCTCCCCTGGCTCTGGGCCCTTCCACAGTCCTGGTCATCATCATGAACATCTGAACTTTAGTTCAAACTTATTGGGGCAAAAAAAATGTGAAATCAGGAATTAATGATTAATATGGCCTCAGTATGACTGTGGGTTAGACCTGAAATCTGTAATCACTGTTGATTTCAACATCATACTGAAAAAATATGGCTTTTGATGTACTCAAATTAATCTCTTAATCAAGTAGCAGCATGATGACTCTGTGGCTGCTCAGTAACACAGAAATGAAGCTGACTACACAGGATGAAATTTTAAGCACTGAGCAGTAATGCATTAGCCACAGAAAGTTTCTAGTTCATACATGATCATAGACATAGATGAACTTGAGGAAGGAAGAGGGTGGGAATTGTAGGAACCATTAACTGGCATGAGAGCCCTCTATATTCCCAAACTCCAGGTTATTTTTAATTGCCTCCTCACACAAAAATAAGACAGCTAGATGGACTCCTGCCAACTCACTCTTCTGTCTTGAATGGATATTCAGGATCTTAGTTTCAAAGTAAATAAAAAGCATGTCTCCATATACCTATGGCATCAGCTGACACAATAGTAAAAACATTGCCAAACTATCAATCCAAACATACTGTAAGATATCCAATACCGGAAGCATTGCCTCACACAAGGCTTGTACTTCTCCCTAGCAATTTAGAATTGCACAACAGCTATAGCAATCCAAGACCTTTCCAATGAGGCCCCTATAACACCAGATTGCTCCAGTTAGTCTACTAAGTCGTTATGAGATCTTTATTTTTGGTTAGTTGCTGTGTACCCTTTAAGGCACATAATATATCTCTTTCATACAATTTAGTCAACACATGAACTTTGATGTAGAATAGCACTTAAGTTCTCATTGATACACACTGTTCTTTGCAAAGACCTGATTTACCATTTCCTAATTTAGCTGCTTCCCCACTAGTAATAGGTGATCATATCTTCTCAGTATATTTTTTAATAACGATAGTGATACAGTTCATGCAGTACTATTATAATAGGGTTTCCTATAACTGTCGTAGTCTGTAACCATTTAACACTCAATAGTTTATAATGTTATGCCATTTCTAGTATTTATTTGATTTTAAGACATTTAGCAAATGTTTCAGTGTAAGATTAGAAACAGGCATAGTAAGAGGAAAGTAAGGTATAATTAAAATGCACTTTTGCACTTTGTTATAATTTCCTCTCAGACTTTTCAATATATCACCCAGAATGGGCCAAACTCTTCTGCTTGTTCTGTCCTTCTCAACATCCTCCCTGTCTCTGAGCTCTTCTTCCTAACTTTGTTGATGATAACATTGTCTCATCTCCCTTCTCTTTCTTCAACATTTTTTCATAATCCTAATCAGTGAATAAGAAATTATCTTGTCTTTCTGTAAGTTTCACTGAACTTGCAGACTTGTAATGTTCCTCACTTAATACATTCCTCCTTCCATAAGCAGTCCTGAACATCAGTGAAAGACATTGATAATCAGAAGAAGTCAAAGACAAGCATTGAAAATGACCAAATGTGAAAATAAGTCTTGATCATATGAAGAGAGACTGTAAAAAGTGGCAGAAAAAGGAGGTGAGACCTTAATGATATATCATGTACAGTGCGATGATAGCATACAAAACAATCATTACATGAATAACTGACTCCAAAGAATGCAGGCAAGAAATTTATATGCTGCTATCCTGCTAGGACAAGAATGAAGGAGCAATCCCAAGATATTTTCCACCAATCTGCATCCATCTACTGTGGATGACAAACTACCATGAAAGTCTATGGAGGTCAAGAAATCTTCCAAGTGTGAGAAGACAGTGGACATTCCTGTTGGATGGCAAGGACATCCACAGCATCGTGATTCATTATAACCGATCTGGTATAAAAGACATTAAACCACAGACATCTCAATTTAAGCCATTTTCAAATGATTACAACTCAGGATACGCTTGTGATTGTCTTTAGAGAAGGAAAGGCAGCATAACTGCATTTCGTCTGAAGTGTTTGACACTAATCAAACATTAGTGTCATAGAGCTGGAGACATGATAGGGGCTTAGATGGACTTAAGCCAGGATGGTGTATTCTATTTGCCTGCTCAATTCTACTTTTATATACTCTGTTGACCACCTTGGAGGTTCCTAGAACTGAAGCAATTGTTGCTCACTGTCAACATCTCTCTCAGCTTGCAAGCTTGAGTGCAGCATAGCTCTTTGGAGCAACAGGAAAAACAGAGGAGTGTTGCATCATCTGAGATTCAGGAAGCTAATCCTCCTTCTGGAAGAAGAAAACACAATCAAAATATCTCCTGATTTGCATAATCTTGAAGAGTGCARAGGGAGAATGAAACACATTCAGGAAAATGCACAGAACTGAGCCAAATGCTGTAGAAGTTCAGCAATGATGTCTGAACTGTATTTTTTTCTCCTTAATCTCCTTAATCAGTGTTTCTCAACTCTGCTTTTTTCATGCTGGACTTGGAGTGAAAGGGCGAAGATCTCTCGCCAAGTTGTAGAGAGTCAAGAAGCTTGATTTGAAGTACACCAGGCTTTGAGAAGTCTCTTGACAGATCCAGGACTGACTATTCCAAGCATTCCAAATCTACAGGTTGGAACCTCAAATGTGTGGCTTAAGCACTTGAAAAATAATAATAATTTTAAAAAAAGGTCAACTCTCAACTTCTGAAATTAGAACAGGCCCTTCTTCCAAGTTTAAACATATGCAAAAACCTAAAACATTAAATTCCGTGGTTTGAGGTTAAAAAAAATCACAGGGTTACAAAGACTGGATGTCTCTGTTTTAATGCCGCTACAAAACAGTCATACCTTTTTTTTTTTTTTTTTCTTTGCTCTGATCATGCTGTGAAAAAAAAATGAAAAGACAGAGCAAAGTCCTGATATCAAATTAAAAAACTCCTGGATCTCCTGGAGCCAGACTTTCATCTTGAGAGTTGTTATAATGTGGCCAAGAATTACACCCAGCTATTGTCCAGCTAATCCAGCAACCCCTTGAGAGCCTATGATATTCAGCATAAATCAGCATCTAGAACTATGAAAGGATTCCTGGCAAACCCCTAAGTCATCAACTCTGTTATAAATAAGCGATGTGATTAAAGAGAACAAAAGCAAGAACAGGCTCACAGAATATTTTAACAGCACTTTTCTTCCTGGAGGTTTTCTTTACTGTTCCAAATTAAATAACTCACATGATATCTTTTTTTTTTCCTTCTTTTTTCTTCCTTTTTTTCTTCACTCCTTACTTGCAAACACATATTACATCTGTCTTCTCTTCCAATTTACTTGCTGCCTCAGGAGCTGCTGAAGACTCATCTTTGCCTTTTTAATATTTCCTGATTACTAGAGCTCTTCACACATCTGCTTTTCCAGTGTAACAGATATTGTTGCTCAACCAGGACAATAATCTGTATGTTTAAATAAGAAGTTCAATAAAAGCAGCTAGAGCTACTTTCTTTCCTTCTTTTTTTTTTCCCCCTCAGTAGATGCTCCAACAGCATAGATTCTGTGAATCATTTTCAGTGTGTGTTCCCAGGGTTTTCAAACAAGACAGAAGTGAAACAGACCTCCATCTTGCTGCTCAAGAGGGATAAGAGAGAATCTTTTTTGTTTACAACAAACTAAAGCTTTTGCCCTTCAGTTGCCATTTGACACATGTAATTATTTACAGTACATTTGGAGTAGGCTTCCTTCTTTATTTGACGAGAAACATGATATTAACATATGAGGTATTAATGTATACTAATTTCCTTATTTCAATTTTTCTCTATTCTTTTATGGTCTGGTTTCAATCCTTGCTTTCCACTTAAATTTTCCACCACTTAGAAAACAATACTTTTCATAACTGGGACAGAGAAAGTAGATTCCACCACKGGATTCCTAACAACCATGCAGAAAGATCTCTGAGACTGTTATTCTACTATTCATGATTGTTATTTCCTTTCAAAAGTATTTGTTTTTTTTTTCATGTAATAAATAAAGATGTTTTCTTTCCTGAAGGAAACCACATCCTTGTAGGAACACAGGTTGTGTGAGTTAGATGAGAAGACATTGAAGTAGATTGAAAACTGGTTGAAAGGCAGAAATCAGAGGGTTGAGTTCAGTGGCATGAAGYCTGCTTGGAGGCCTATGGTTAGCAGTGTGACCCAAGGATCAGTATTCAGTCCAATCCTGTTCAATTTATTCATCAATGACCCAGATGAAGGGACAGAATGCATTCAGCAAGTTTGCTGATGGTACAGAACTGGAAAGAGTGGCTGATATACCAGAGGGGTGTGCTGCCATTCAGAGGCACTAGGACAGGCTGGAGAGATGAGTGCTTTCCCATCTTTCACTGACCAAGATAGTTTAGCTGTGCTGGGCTTGTTACCCTCCTTCAAGAGGTTTTAGGCTGTGATCTGTTCCTCCCTTAGCACTGTCACACATAGTTTTACATTGACATTAACCCCTGCCTCCCTACTTTAGTCTGCCCTTCACTAGACTAGACAAACCCAGAACCTTTAACTTCACTTCAGAAACTGGGCCCTCCAGTCCACTGAGTATCTTGGTAGATCTCTGCAGGAACATCTTTCAGTCTAAGGTGCTTCTTGATCCAGGCAACCCAAACAGAACATACTGTGAAAGACTTATGAGTGTCAAGTCAGCCAAATACTTTCTTGCTGGCTGTGCATCTCTGCAAGTAGAGCAGTGCAACGTTTGCCTTATTAGTTGTGAGAACCTACTGTTGACCCATTCAGCCTGGCATCCTCTGCAAGGGCCCTTTATAGGATGCTTGCCCTTTGTCTAGTCAGGCCAAGGACTGTGCTGATGCATGGGGCTATACCTCTGCATAAGCAGAGCTTTGTACATCTCCTTATTGAAACATGAGCTGCCTTTCAGCCCAAACTTCAATTTTCTCAGTGTCCATTTTAACCTCCCCACCTCCTCCCCCCGCTTTTTTTTCTGGGATCTTGATTATTCTTTCTGTATTTTGTGGAACTGCCTCAAGTTCTACAGACAAGTAGAATCATCAGCTCTTTATGCAAATGTTTCCTCACGGGTAGCTCAGCCCATTATTTCTTGAAGAGATACAAAGCCCAATATTTCTTCAATTGACCACCAAAAACTTCTCCTGGTATTCAGCAACATAGGATGTTTGACACTTAGAAGCCCTAGAAGAATAGTTACACTGTGGAGCACTACTATGGTATAGTAAGTAGTCCTTTAAGAGTTCTTAGAAGCAAATATCTGCCATCTTGCAACTTAATTATTTCATTTTCTTTGAAATTTGTTGTTTGCTATTTCAGCTAGCATGCACTTGAAAATGTGTATGTTCAACAGCTATAATAAGAACAATATCCTGAACTTATAACTCTTTATGTGGAAAAGATGCCACAGCACTTAAATGAAAACTATTCCTAGAGGGCTGGGTTTTTTTTCTCCTTTATAGAGATTTCTAATTTTCTGATTTTCTGATCCTGATTTTTTAATCCTCTGYATTTCAAAATTCTCTATCACATTTTGACGGTTGCAAGGCTTTTTCCTTAATATATTTTGCAAGACATCCTGCTCTACCCCAGTATCTCTCTGATCTATTATCGATTTTTAAGTCTCACTTTAACCTCATTACTACCCTTTATTTACAATTMAGCCTAATTTCTCCCATGTGTTAGCTTCTGCTGATCCGCTCAACACTATCCTCTTATTACTCCCATATGGTGAAAATATCCTCAGATTTATAGCTCTGGAAAAGCTATATCTTTCACCTTAAAATAATAATACAATACATACAAAATAGTGCCCTTTACTGTTCTCAACAGAACCTAAGCCTCTGCTCAGCTACAGGACAGCACAAATTTATAGTATTACACAATATTAGATTAGTGAAAGGGGTTGAAAGGGGTTTTTTATTCTTTTTTTTTTTTAAATATGGGTTATGTCTGTGCTATGATGCACTTCACAGCTGTGATGCACTTGTCTGACATGATAAAACTATCAAAGCTGTAAGTTTCTTTCAGACAGTTTACATTTTGTGACGACATTCCCTCGAGTCTTAAATGTGTCATCCCTTCTTGTTCATGGTTTTAAAGCGCTCCTCTGTGAATGGAAACATTAGCTACTGGTGAAAATATTCATAAACTCTTTGTCATGCTGTTTTTATGGAAGGAAATTCCATTTATATTATGATCATGAACTGACAAGTAAACGAATCTTTGCTCTAGGTATTAGTCACATTTTCCCTTATATTCTTTGTAGAACAAGTGGCATATGCATATTTAATTTAATTCTGTAAATATATTGAATGAGGCCTTTATCATATCACCTTGATAGCTCATTAGGGATAATAGCTTTCTAGCTGTGGAGCCAGAAAAAGAACAAATTTATTACACATAATACAAGAGCACATGATGTTTATCAGCACTCAACCTTGCAAAAGTGGATGCTGATTTAAGAAAATCTAATCCTAAACCTGCACATCCTAAGGAATTGACCCATAAGAGTTAGGATCTATATATATAAATATATTTTAAATAACATTATTTATTGCATTATCTCTAGATTTTACCCTTATCACAGGTATGCATTATTTAAAGAAGTTTCAAAGTGACCCAGGAATACACAGAATTTTCCAGTCTGCATGGCAGTTGATTTTATATACATGTTAAAGGTTAATAGTATAAAGTATTGATACATCCTGTAGTTTACTAACTAATTTTCAAAACAACTTGTGTGGCATAAGACAAACAGAAGAAAACTTACCTGGCATACAATGGTGTTACTGTCAAAACAATGTCGGTGGGTTTTTGGGGTGATTTTTTAACTCCAGCTCACCAAAGCCTGCTTACAAGTTTTTATATGTGTTTTGTCTTTCATACATTTCAGAGAGAAATTTTCATTTTCATCAGCAGGACAGACTTGACCATCACTATATTATTAACATTATGTTTGCGTTTAAAGGTGGAGAGAGAGCACCCTTGGTATATACAAGCTGTGCTGTTTTCCAGGTAAGCAGGGTGCAGGAAGGAAGCTTCCTTCCTTGTTTGGTCTTTTTTTTGGAGGCCTTCTCATCTACTGTTGTGTCCCTCAAAATACAACAGCTAACAGGGATGGGAGGAAAAGGAGTCACGACTGTGCAGCTGCACTAATTGCATGTTGGATGAGACACAGAGCGGCCTCTGAGCTCTGTGTATAAATTAAAAACCTTGGCTCTCCTGCCTACTTTGCCAATATTATTATATCATTCCCACAGGGATAACCAAACTAGTTTTCAGGTTGCTGTTAAACCAGAAGACAATTGAGTTGATCTTTCCCACCTTTATTAATTATATTTTTGATATTTAGAAGAAAAAGATTACACACTAGACTTTTTCTGACCCAAATATATCCTGTGAGGCATCCTACAACTACAAACAGAGTGGAAATATAGTGGGACACAGAAAGGAAAAAATTCTTATGTTAGCTGCAGCATCGCTCACACTGTAATACAAATCAACTTTTCCCTACAAGCCATTGAGTCCTATGTTACCCAAAACAAGTTCAGTCATTTGAAGAATGTGCCTGGGCAGTGGATTTCAGTGATTACTTCCCCAACTACATTCTGCTCCCCAGTGCCTCTCTTAAGAGGAAAGATGCTCTTACTGTTTAACTTTGCCTCGCTGGAATGTGGAATGTGTTTTACAAATGCTTTCAGAAGTTATGACCCTACTTGTCTATGTAATGCAGTTCTTCCTCAAATACTTCAGATGAGCTCCTATCCTCTCAGCTGTTTAAGTTGCAAATTCCATAATGGCTGGGATGTTTAGGAAAAATGGAACTTCATATCCTGCTAAACAGGGCTGTTGTGACCCCAACAGCATATTCTCTGGCTGGATGAATATCTGAGAGAGAGCTTTTTTTTTTTTTTTTTTTTTTTTTTTTTTTAAAAAAAAAAGACTATATTTGTTAACTTTCATGAATCCTGGGAAAACTCTTCTGGAAGTTTAATAGCTCCACAGTATGAGTGTCTCAGAAGATTCAACTCGCACGCAGATCTCTCTCCACAGCTGGATGCTGAAAAAGCTGAAGACTTGTACACAGAAAGAGAGTACAATTAACTACTCATTCCTGACACTAGTTTCATGTCCTGCTAAGGCATAAATCCTAAGGTATGGGGAACCTTAGGGAAGGTATGACAGTCAAAGGGCCTTGACCTTCCATAGTAGGTATCAGAGGTATTACTTCCATGTGAACTTACCTCAATATTGCTATACTGACAAAATGCTTAGGTCATCACTTTGATTAACAAATCAAATCAGAGATAGATCATAAGACCAAAACCATCTTCAAAACAAGTTTGGGGGAAAAAAAATAAAGATTATGCCCATCACATTTTGAGAAGGCAAGCCTGAACAGACTGTTAAATAATGTTCTGGAGGAGTCTGGAAGGAGGAAGTTGAATCAGTTTTTGGTTTGCTGAGCCAACAACAAATGCCTTTGAAGATGGCATATTAAAATCATTATATCTACTATAAGTAATTATATCTATTTTCTACTACTGCCTTAGTTGCATTTTCCCTCTTGCTTAGGACTTGAGAGCTTATATGAAGTGCTTTTTATGCAATCTTACATTTTATATTGCTGTCTTCCAGCAGTGGTAACTCAGAATTCATGTTCCAAAAACTGGCCTTACCTTTAGTTCCTGCAGTTCTCAAATAACAGTAGCTAGGCTGCACGGTTAGTGGTGACAGCCTTGTCACAGGATCACCTCTAGTGCAGAGCACATACACAAGAACTTAGCTTTCAGTAGGAGTTAAATTCACAAAATCTTTTTGTTGCAAGCTAAGCACTCAACAATTAAAATAGTTGTAAGGAGAACAGGGACATAGGTTTAAAATTCACAACAGCAGACACATGGAGCAGAGCTACACATACAGCCTGAAAGAAATACGAAGGAAAAGCATGGGGAGTCTCAAGGAATGTGTTCTCATTAGGTGAAACCCCAGCCATCCTGCCAGGTCAACCTGGGAGCTCTCCTCCCACTAATGACTCGCATCAACCAATTATTTTTGTAGGAGTTAACATAAATGAAAAATCTCTTTCTCCAAACCACAAAAAGAATCTTCTTTCCATATAGAGATTGAGACCACAGGCCTGAGAAACAGGAAACCTGAATGATGTTCATGAAAAAAATACTTATTCCCTGAAAAAAAAATGGCATTCCTTAGAGAAGAAAGGCCATCACAGGCCAGTAGCTGTCAGAATCTCAAATACCACTTGGAGATTTCTGGACATGAGCAAACATGGAGATAAACAAAATTATTGACTTATTTTGGCTAGGAAAAATCAAGGCACAATGTAAATCCATCCCAGAAATCCTATTTATAATAGTTAAGCTATTAAACTCTAAAACAAAGAGAAAAAGCTGAATTTCAGCATTTGCCTGAGGAGATCTGACTCCACCTCTTCCACTTTCTAGGTAACATTTTGCCATCATATGAGGGAATAATCTCTCAGAAGGGTTTTTAGCCAGCATCTCCATGTGTAGGGAACTGAACTATTAGAACTTAATTTGGATGTTGAAACTATTAGCTTTGTCATCAAAAGTGCAGCAGTATGAGGTGATAGGCCTTCATCAAATCTTGTATGGGATACCAGGCCCATCGATTACTGCAAAAAATAAAATCTCTCTCTTATCCTTTATTAAGTACAGTTCTTAAGGAGAACAGAAATGGAGCAAGTATTTAATCAAGTCCAGATGGCAGATTTACAGGAAGGTACCTAAGACCCTCTCCTGCTCTCCCAAATATTTCAAGTCAAAGTTACAAGAAAATATCTTAAAGAATTCAAATGATCAAGCTATGTAGTTAATCAAAATGAAGAATAAGATAGTAGTATTTTCAGGAGGAGGAATATTTCCATGTTTTTCCACTTCTTGCAACAAACAGGCATTTGTGCAGCACCCCCAGCCCTGTGTAATCAGGCAGAGATGGGCATAGCTAGAGGTAAGGGCTGCAAACCCAGGCAAGTGCATTAGATTCAGAAATCACGTCCATTTTTACGTTCTTACTTTGAAGGAGTGAGACTAATCACCTAATAAAGAGCCAGGGAACAGGTCAAGACATTTCCTTGATGTCTTTACAGTGAGAGTGAATGTCATTCCAGAAGACAGACTTGTGTTATAAGTTATTTTTACTTGGACAAGTTATTGCGCTCAATGCACTCTAATAGAGAAAAATGGTACAGTCTGTAGTATGTAAACTGAGGTCAAGTTAAGTGATCTAATTGTCTTTTATATCTTCTTACTTAAATCCCATAAAAATAAAAAAGCTACAAAAATAGTAAAACAGCAGTGAAAATAGTCATCATCCACTTTTCTAGCAAATGGGAGAATTGCTTATATTGTTTCCATCTTTAATTATTCAAAAGCCATTTCTCAGCATCACAAAAATAAATCAGCCCAGAAAAACTAATTACTTTTAATCTAAGAAACCTATTGAATTATGTAAAATAAATCCTTATTCATCCAAAAATGATACACTTTTTATTACCATGAAAACTACTGTAAGAACATATTTTCCAGCTMAAGTTCACAATTCAATGTCTGTTTTTGCTGTTTGGGGCACTTAAAGTAATTAGTTTGTAGTAGAGGGCCATTCTAAAGGGCCAATTTTGAATTACTTACATCTATGCTTAAAAGCCCAYAATTAATGTGCATTTGCTTAGTTTCACAGTACAATGCCAATAAATCTTTGATATAACTACTTTAGTTTTCAGCAGATAAATGAGACCATTTCTGACTCATTTAGCAAAAAAAAATAAACCTTTTTTAAAAAGAAATACTTGTGCTGTTCTCAAGTATGAGAGGCACAAGCTAATTTTTAACGGCATAATTGACATAAACCAGTGAAAAAAAAATCTACTTAGATGATTTTTAACATCTGAGAAGCCAAAAATCTATTTTAGATAGAACAGATATTGAGAATTCTAATTCATAAATGATAAAAATATAACTTTAATTCATAGTTATCAGAACGTAGATACATTTCTACAAAAACAGATCCCTATCTACTGAATTGATACACTGAATTGCAGAAGATAGCTCTTCTCCTTTGAGAAGCTCTTTTATCTTAGCATCTTAAGCATATTTCTTTTAAATTGTTTGTTCATTCCTTTATTTTAAAGAAAGATGTTGAAAAGAGGTTCCAGTGATGTTTTTAGACCAAGCTGGCTACTGAATAATCTTGCAACATCTCCTATGGTGTGTTTAATATCAAGGCACTAGCTGAGTTCTTGCAGAACATTCGGTGTAAGTTAAGAGACTACATTGTCCATAGCACTGCAAATATTCTGAGATTCAAAAGTTCATCTCAGCAAGACACTAACAGAAACCATTTTTACTAAAGATAAAGCTTCTAATGAATAATGAAAAAAAAATCAAAGGCAATTTCATCAGTTCAGTTTTGGCTTGTATTTTCTRTAACAGATGACTTTTTTCTAACTCTGAAACAAAAATGTTATTTCAAAGCAACAGCAGTATTTTGATTACTTTGATAATTCACAAGAATTTCCCAATTTCATGGCTGAGATGTTCAAGAAATCGAAGTACCAAAATATGTCCTCTTTCCTCACTTATATCCATCCTTGTGCCCCTGTTCTCCCTGACAGAGAAATCTCTACCCCCCTCTCCTGCCAGCTAAGAAACTAATTGCTAAGTGTTAGAAATCCCATTATGGTTTACTCCTCCACACCAAAATCCATAAGTACATTTCTTCAAAACTGGCAAAAACAACTTCAAATTCTGAATCAYAGAGCCTGTCCACTGAGTTAGGTTTACAAGGAATGTTATGTTCTTGAGACTCCTGGGTCTTCCATTGAACTGTGCTATTATGCTGTCCGGAGACATCACATTTGGCAGCACTGCTGGGCTGTAATGAAATGGAACACGGAAGATTTTATAKTTTTCATTCATTTTGTCATGTGACTTGAAGTCATTTCAACCTCCATTTTACTGTCTCAAAAGATAACATTATAATGGTAAGGCAAATAGTAGTTCTTCCCATTCAAAATTAATCAGTAGATGCTAACTTTGATCTTCCCCAATCCACCAACCTGGGTTCTTCTCCTTCTCAAGGCCTTATAAAGCAAAGCCTTAAGCATTTCTTCAGCTTATTCAAGGCAGTATGAAAAAATAATTGGTCTTCAAAAATATTTCAAATTGTCAATGATTTTAATGTTTTCTTTCTAATAATGAGAAACTTTCTTTTATGCTACAAAACYAGAAATACTAGCGAAAACAGTATGCATAAGAGTACATAGCATGATAGCATTAGGAAAATGGCTATAATATTCAGCACTAGGAAAATGTCCATAATATTCAGGATGTAAAACTCAAGAAGCAGCTCACAATGAACAATGGCTATGGCTACGTATGTGGCAAATATTACAAGACTGGACATTTATAAAGAATGCAGTTCTTTCAACAGTGTGGAAGCAAACATCAGTAGATACAACTCTGTGCACATCACTCCAACAAGATGTGGGAAGCCCAAGGTGCCCCATTTGCTTCCTTCAGGRTCACAGCTCCACCTCTTGGCTCTCTCCTTCCAACAGCCTCTGTCTCAACAGTCAGAAGACTTTGTCKCTAGACAAAAATAGACTCTTTCTATCTATACTTTGAGCTTAGACTTGGCTCAAGCTAGAAATCCCTTCTTCCTTCAAAGTTCATAGAATCATAGAATTACTTTAGTTGGAAAAGATCTTCAAGGTCATCGAGTCCAACCATGAACCCTTCAACACTACACCTATTAAACCTTGTTCCTAAGCGTCTCATCTACGTGTTTCTTAAACACTGGCATGGACTATGACTCCGCCACTTCTCTGGGCAGCCTGTTTCAATGCCTGACTACTCTTTTTGTGTAGATTTTTTTCCTAGTATCTAACCTGGTGCAACTTGAGGCCACTTCCTCTTCTCCTATATGTAGTTATTTYGGAGAAGAAACTGATCCCTGCCTCATTACAGCCTCCTTTCAGGACGTTGTAGAGAGCAATGTGATCTCCCCTGAGCTTCCTCTTATCCACACTAAATAACCCCAGCTCCCTCAGCMACTCAYTGTAAGGCAAGGACTGCACTCCAGCCCCTTCAACAGCTTCRTTGGCCTTCTTTGGACTCACTCCAGCACCTCAATGTCCTTCGTGTAGTGAGGGGCACAAAACTGAACACAGTATTCAAGGTGCGGYCTCACCAGCACCGAGTACAGGGGGACCATCACTTCCCTGGTCCTGCTGACTACACTGTTCTTAATACAAGACAGGAGGTCATTGGCCTTCCTGGCCACCTGGGCACACGGCTGGATCATGTTCAGCTGTCCATCTGCCAACACTCCCAGACCCTTTACTGCCATGCAGGACCTGGCCCTTGGCCTTGTTGAACTTCATACAGTTGGTCCCAGTCTGCCTGCCTAGATCCCTCTGATTTCTTAAGTAGATAGATATTTCTATTAAAAAATATACATAATGTGTGTGTACATATATATAAATAAACACACTGCATATATAACCAGTGAACTTTCAGAATCTTTGGAGAATCTAAGTTACAATGTTAATTTCAACTTCAAAACTGAATTACGTCATTCCCACTATGAGATAATTATTACAAATACCTAAATTATTTCAAGCAGCTAATACAAAGAATAATCAATTTTCTCTTTTGCCCTGGAGATAGCAAAATTTTTCTTGCCTCTTTATAGATTTAATACTTTTCTTGAAATGAAAGCAGCCATTTCCTCCCTAAAATTGATATCAAAAAGGTACTCAAAAGCCTGAAGAAGGCTGAGGGAGGATCTGATCAGTGTCTATAAATACCTCAAGGGAGTGAGTGAAGAGGAGGGGGCCGGCCTCTTTTCAGTGGTGACTGACAGAACTCAAGGAAATGGCCACAAACTGAAGCACCAAAACTTCCACGGGAACCTAAGGAAAATTCTTAACAGAGAGGGTGACGGAGCACTGGAATAAGCTGCCAAGAGAGGTTGTGGAATCTCCTTCTCTGGAGATCTTCAAAACCTGCTTAGACACAACCCTGTGCYATGTGCTGTAGGTGACTGTGCATGTGCAGAGGAGTTGGACTAGATGACCTCTAAAGGCCCCTTCCAACCTTAACAATTCTATGATTCTATGATTTTCCAGTGGATGATGTGCCAAAGGAAGAAAACAAGTAAATTTACTGCTAGCGTATTGTTTATTGCTTATTTTTATAGTCCATCTAATAAATCTACGTGAAAAAGTGTCTGGAAACCATAAAACACAGGTTAACAATCCTGTGTACATAATTGTATAGAATATGTCAAAAAGAGCTTCTAATTTGTAGCTTTAATTTCAAAATAGGAGAACATTCTAATTCTCCATCTTAAAAAATAGATTTGAGATTTACTTATATATCAAAGATTTTATGAGTAACAGGTTTTTTTTTTTCCTTTTTTAGAAAAGCAAGTAATTCTAGCTTTTGTGTAGTAGAAAGAGTCCTGGATTCCTGGAACACTCTGTAAATAGTAACTTGTCAGGAGTTACTTTACACTTTCAAAAATGTAATAATAGTTCTCTCTCATACTGGAATTCCAGCAGACTACTTTTTGAATTTTAAATGCATTCTAGATGAGAAGATACCTACTAAATCAATGACTAACTTTTACGTAATAAACATATGCTGGTTTAAAAAGGAATAACTATGCATACAGAAATGGAAAGGGTAGTAMTGTTCTGTCATTTATCTCATAACTGTGTTCAGAGACATAACAAAGCCATTGCCTCAGAAAGAACCCAAAGAAGGTTATACAGCACCGACAGACATCATCCTGTATAGACTATTCATTTAAGAAACTAAATTTTGGAAGATTGCAACTTCTGCAGAGTATTCTATTAAGTCTATATAAATTACGTGATTGAAAATATTTGGAAATCCAAATATGTGGGACTGGGAACACCTGGAAAAAAACAAAATAATGGACAAAGTTTTAGTGATTGTTCATRAATCACTGCTTCGCTGAAAAAGACACAAGCCTCAAATACTTTTTTAGCTCTAATTCCTTGGAGAGCAGGATGTGCTGAATTGCTTCACTGATGATTCTCTATAATGCTATGATGAGTACAGGCTGACTCCTAGCACTGGACTGTGATCACACTTCAAGAAATCTTCCAGAAATTGCTTTTTGTTCAGCAGGCCAAGAAGTCACCGCATTGTCTCTTGCACATGTCTGAGGTTACCAGTCCCTAATCTGTTTGGGTACCGACTCCCAGCATTTACRTCAAAAGGAATTACAGGAAGCTTCGGGCTGGACTTCTTTACTCTTCCATTATTGTCCTCTCCCCCAAACATACGTCTGGAGGTCAATGTGGCTGCAGCAGCCTGGAGCGTGTGGGGAGGCACCAGGCAAAGCCCTTGTGAGGTCCCTGCCTACTGATCATGCATAGTGAGCAGCCAGGGCTCTCACCCCTACACTCTGGGCTGCTCCTCAGCACATGCCCATAGTCACCTCCTCTGCTGCTCCTTTAAACTGTCTCAGTGATCTTCAATGAGAGAGTTTATTCAGGAGCAGAGAGGGCTCGTAAGTCGAAAGCAAGCAGAATTCCTGAAATGATGAGGCAGGAGTCTGTGTAAGGAGGTCAGCATTAAAGCATCATGTGGGAAATAGCATTTCATTAGGAGCAAGTACTTAAGCCACTACAAGGCTAATGAAATATTGAGAGGATAATTATTTTAGCCTGTAGCAGGCAACCTCTGCCTCAGACCAATAACCTGCTGAGAAAACACATCAAACAAGTTACTGGGCAGCAGAAGTGGCCATAAAAGGCACAAGCATTGCTCCCAAGGCATGTGCACAGGGTGCCATTGACAAAGAAAACTAAAATACACTACAAAACCAGAGCAGAGCACAGGTAGAGCACAGACTTATATTAGGACTTTCCACTGCAGCAGTTGCAACTCAGTCCAACACCAGTGTGCTCGGTCTGCAGCAAACCATGCTCCTGTTCATTTGCCACCTGTAAACTCAGCAGCACGATCACAGCTGCAAGGAGGCTGACACCGTATTTACTGAAGACAAGAAGACCTGTTTTGGTATAGGCACCAAATAAAATGTCATCCAGGCTGTAGCATAATGGCTTAACTTTCTTTTGAGAAGTACACAAAAAACAGGAACAACAGCAAAATAAAATAACACCATGCAAACCCCAAACAACCTAGGGAAATAATGGAAACACATATAGAAAGGCAAATATAAAGCAATTGAAAACATGAAGAGCAGATGAACAATATTTATAGAGGATAGTAWATTCTGTGACAACTGGAAGGAAAAACAATTTTCATTTCCCTCCCGCTTTTCCTTTTTTGTACTAGCACAAGTTGCTCCCTAGCAGTTATTACATACGGCCCCACATGCACTCGGCATCAGTAAGTGCAAACTTTCAGCCAGGCTACTCCACTCTTAAGAATGAGCTGCAAAAATACACTGTAGTTTGAAATGTATTGGTGAAGAAGACAACCCTGAAATTCTTTAGAATGCTTTTCTCACACTGATCAATATGTAAAATTATTGATAGAGAAATGGAGCGCTTAGCACAACACAGTGGATTTGCCTCTTTTTTGTTGTTTCAACTTTTAAGTCTGTTTTCCAAAAATCTTCCAGAGCTTCAAGAAGTTTCCAGATTACTTGATGCTTAGACGTGCATGACTTAGAGATCCCTTTTCCTTGCAATAAAAGTTATACTAGTTAGTATAATGTCAATGGCCCCTTTATTCATATTGCATAAAACTTCAATAACATTTATAGAAACTGGAAAAAATCAAAATAGGAATTTAACATATTAAAATTTCTACAATTTCATCTTCTATATCCACCTGTGATAGGTATCAACGAGAGAAACATTTGTCTGAGTGACATGATGAAAGAATTGCCATATACACAACATTATGTCTAAAATGTTAATTTTTGATCAACAGATTGTTGGTTGTTAGTGAAATTACAACTGCACTGCCAGCCACTGAAACCCAGCACAGCTCACTCTAAGATGTTTTTGCAGATAAAACTGCTATGCAACTTGTTATTTTATAGGAAAAATGCAAAACAAATGTATTTATTTTGGTTGTCTGAGAAATGCAATAATAAATCAGCCATTGGCTGACAAGTTGAGTTGATAAAAACAAGTTTAAGATACAGAAYACATTGTTTAATGGATAGAAGTCACTTCAACTTCTTCCTCATGATATTTCTTCTTATATCTATTAAAAATTGTTGCCTATTAAAATGTTTTGAGAGAGAACTTGGTGCCACTGCGACTATTCTAATTAATGGGAAGCATTGCAGTTTTGACATTTGTAATTCTCTTAAAAAGCTCAGGAAAAAAAAAAATGTGTAACTCAGATGCAGAGGACTATTTAATCAGTGGCCTAGTAACTAGACACAAGGTGACTCTTCCTAACATCAGATCACTCCCTGGATGCCAAATTACTGTGGCAAGTCCGCTTCAATGCTCATAAGAACATCCTCTGCATGTTACATATACTTCTATGGCTAGGTTAAATTATAGAAGTGCAATGGAAAGGATGATTCATCCACACAATCAGACAAATGTATTTGTTTCACTCGGCCATACAGGGATATAGGGAACGAATCTCAGTTGTCAACAGTAGACGTCTCTTTCCTAATACACTGAAGAACTGGAAGGCGTGGAGTAAAAGGACAGCAAGGGAAAGCTTCTCATTCTAAACAGTCAAAGGGCACCAGGTGGAGACCATGCCTCATCCTACATTTCATATGCAGTGTTGGGCCAGGTGTCTAACAATTTTCAAAGATAACTGCTAAAGCACCCTATACATAGGAAAGAAAGTTCAGAATTATGCTGATAGACTAGAAAAGAACTAAGGTAGCAATAATCTGGCAAAGAAGTGTTGAGCTTGAGCTTTCCTTTCTAAACCTGCTTTCAAAGACACATAGAAGTCCTTAACGGGCAAAYAAATGCACAAGATCCCAGCAGGCAGGAACGGAAACCTACAGAACGGAGCTGAAAATAAATTAGTTTTTCAAATCAAGATGACCAGTCATTGCAACAATTTTTATTTTTTAATCATGCCCATTTTTCAGTCATGCCTCAAAAATAAATTCTAAGAGTTATGTGACTTTTTATCACATATCAACATATGATTTTCAGAGACACCAAGAACTCCTTCTTGTACCTGATGAGGAGAAAYAAGTGGCAAACAGAGCAAAGATTCAATGTTCTTTTTTTGGCTCTGCTAACTCACCTTTTGCTTTTCAAAAAATGATTTTACCTTGGAATAGTAGTTTCTGTCCTACAAGGCAGAGCACAAAAAATGAAAGTGGAGTATTTTGAAGAAATAAAACTGCTATAATTCTGAAGCATCAGTCCAAGGACTTTGATTTGGCCAGTTTGTTATTCAGGCACCAAGAGCAAGTGGAAACTAAGAAATCTGTAGATTCTACTTCTTAGGTAAGAGGCACATAGCAAGCATTTCATTTCACTGGGAATTGGAGAAGATACAGAAATTGTCATCACACAAAAAGAACAAAAATGTAATCACACATTCAAGAATTTTTTTTACAGAGGAAGTATGAGAAAAGATATGAATAGACAAGAGCGGTAAAAGAACAACTAATGACCTAATTAAAAAGCGCATCTTCACATACGCAAAAGCAGTTTCAAAATTTGACAAGTAATCAAGAATTGGCATTTCCTATTTTTTTCAGTGCTTAATACAATCATTGCAAAAACTTAAGCACATTTCATCACAGTATACACACACACACACACACACACACACACACACACACAGGGCAATGATAGGGATTTGAAAAGAATTGGTGTTCTACACCACTGACCATTGACAACAGCCACCACCAAGCGTATCGCTGCTCTAATTTGATATTTTTTACAAGCTCAACAGTATTATATTGCCAGTAGTTCAACATAAGCTTATATAGCTGAGTGCATTGTATCTCTTGCAAATTGTCCCTGCTTAGAATACTTAAGGATAATAAACACAGTGAGTATTTCAAGGGCCAACATTAAAAAGGGGCATTTTACAGTTTGGGCATTTCGTCAATTAAATATATTTATAGGTATAATCTCTTCCCATTTATGCTAACATTTCAGGCTGATTTAGAAAGTCTTACTACATTCAAAAAATGTTTTTCCAATGCAGAGCATTTTTAAAAGTAGACAGATATAGCTCAGATTTTAGGCAGTTGATTTCAATTCAAAGTACAATTCAGGCAAGAGTTACGGAAGGAAAAGCAAGGCTGCCGCCCACAGTCTCACAGAATTAAACAAAAATGTGGACCAACTATTTAGCAGTGCATTGCACAAATTCACTGCTGGGAACTTTCTGTGCAATTTTCTGATGGAATTAATCTGCATGTAGAACAATGAAAATTAAGTGTTTGCTAGGATTAGACAGAAATAATATTGGCTTTAGAACTAGCTCTTTGTTTTGATTTATAGTTCAAAAAAAATCACAATASAATTATATTAAAAGCCAACACTTAAGATTTTTTCCCCCCTAAACAGTAGATTTTTTTTTTAATTCCTCAAAATTGTAATAATCAATTTCAAACTAGGCTTTATAACAGAGGAAAAAAATACAATGCCATGTAGATGTAACCTTGAAATTTCAGGAAAAAAGTCACCTTAGTGTTGACACTACAGAAGTGAATTCTTAGCTACTATGCAATTGAAATACTGGGGCTAGACTTTGCAGTACTCTTGTATGTGAATGTTGTTAATATGGATGATCTAATTACAATGAGAGCTAAAGGAAGCAACTGCTCATCAATTATAATTTACCATATTATTACCATTATTGATTTATGACTGCAGAATGGCTTGTAAAGTGACATAAAAACATCAGTAACCTTGCAGAACTAAGATATTTCAGTAAAGTTTAATAGCCAGTTCTGCTTTGAAAAGCAATAGTTCTGTGTGATGAATACATTTTTTCCAAAATTAATTCAGCAGTAAGAAGAAAAAAATACTAGTGTTGTAACTTACTATTTGAAAACCCACAGGAATAATAATAATAATAATAATAATAATAATAATAATAATAATAAACACTTATCCCCCTTCTGTTGCAACATTTTATAGTCAACTCTAGTTAAAACTACATAAACAAAAAAGGGTGGAATATCATGTAACAAAGAGAAAAGCTGCACTGTAAAAAAGGAAAGAATTTCCCTAAGAAGATCAGGCTACTTTGTCATATGAGACACATTTAACAGCAACGACACTTCACAAGTTTGAGGTTCTTGTACTTCACTGCTCCTACTCACAGGCATCTTAAGAGCCAAGTCAACCACAACTGAACTCTAACAGAACGAGCTCCTAACTCGAGGTCTATGGCAGCAGTTGTGCAAAACCCACCTACTTCTCTGAGGATTCCGACGGCCACAGCCTTCCAAGAACACCGAGAAGATCTTTTTAAAAGTGTCTTTTTCTTTTTTTTCTGTTGAGTACACAGGAGAATATCTGCTTTCAATTAATGTTCTCCTCTACTCAAGTTCAATTTTGGGCTTCAAAAGTATACTCTTCCTAAAGCCAAGCTTCCTGAATAAATTACATATTAGCAGCATGAGAGGGATTTTTAATTATCAATAATTTTAAACATGCCACRCATATATTCGCATGTATACTCTCAAATCTATCCTGCCCCTTCCCATCCGCTTCTGCACATGCTGCTTTTTTAAATTATATAGCCATATACAAAGTTTTATTATTACTGAGCAAGATGAAACACATAGGTGGTATATAACAAGCATAGTTTCAGGAACCAGTAAGGCTGTGACATGCAGAAAGTATGTAAACTACATTTTTTTCAATGACTGTTCAGAATCATTACTGATTATGTTAGGAGTTTGTTTGACAGGATTTCCATTTCAAATACACATAAAGATTATAAAATGAAGCACATGACAAATATTCCTAAAAACCAAAGCCATTGCTGGTTATTTATATTCTGAAAGTATGATGTCATGTAACAATAACAGATACATCCTGGTACTCTTTTAAGTGGTAGGTATCAGCAGAAAAGGTCTTTCTCTCCCCTTGTGGTTTGCATTACAGTACTTTGTCTTAAGCAAATTCTTTAGGTGCTTCACAAGTTCATATGCTTTCCCACTCATGTGCTTCTGAATTATAAGAAATGTCAGATGTGCTTTCTATTTTAAGACAGAAATCAGAAGAAAATCATCTTTCACAGCATCAGGTATCATTCCTGCTACTGTCCACGTCTAARTTTAAAAGTACTTTTTAATCTGTCCATCAACAGACTGACTTCAAATGACAGCTCAGATTTTTCAAAGGCAGGAAGACGGATCTCTAACCTATTCTTTTCTAAGTAGAGAGTTCTGCAATCAYCTCACCGATTCATTTCTGTTGTGGCAGAAGCAGTGAAGCTTTCAGGAGGACCATCCCAGCAACTGCAATGACCTTCCCAATGTCATCCAAAATGGATAGCAAAAAACATAGGTCAGTGCTTAAGGAGGTTAGGATACCTGGAAAACATTTAATTTTGTGCTCCTGAAAGGAGTCTGCCCACATTCTCCCAGCGGGTACATGTTTCTGTAGGGCCAGAATGGAGTCTGCAGCTTTATCCAACTTGGAAGAAGTTTAAAAACATATCCTTCTCTCTATGAAGAAGATTCACGAGGATCTTTTTTTTTTTTTTTTTTTTTTTATCATCCTGGAAATGGGCTACTCATAAAGACTTATGATGTAGTGCCAGATTGGACACTGCTATGCAGATCCATTGCTGCTAGCAAAGGAGTCCTCCCAGAAATGGAATAGCTCTGTAGCTCTGTGACTTGGCCAGGCCTGAGGCTATGGGAGATAATTAGTCCATGAAAGATAAATAATACTCAGAGCAGTAGGGAGATCATCCAAGTGTGGAAAAAGTTTTGTCAGTGGAGTAAAAGATATCCAGGCTACTGACCACTGTCTATTAGGAGGACTGAATCGTGCTGTGTTTGCATGTCCTTAAACCACTCTCATCTCTGACTAAATGAATGAGATTTGAGCCAATATTTCAGACAGGTCTGAATTCCTGTTTAGATCAAGACCAAAAAGTCAGTGACATAAAAACTGTGAGGATTTTTTCCTCTATAGATTCATATGCTATTTATATATTTGCCAGTACTAAGCCATCGTAATACTCTGCCTTATTCTTCAGGATTTTTTGATGAACAAGTCTTAAAAAGTCAGCACATTTACTARCAAATCTAATAATCAAGTAAGACTCTACCCTGACAAAATGATATTGGTTTCCAGAATTCAACTGTCGGATTTATTTTAATTTATCAAAGATAAGATACAATTCCAAGCCCAYATTTTTCATAATTAAAAAAAAATCTGAACTTAAAATTATGTCATGTCACAACATTTTTAAATAAAGCATACACAGGAGTTTCGGGGTATTCAAGTAGACCAGGCAGTCTTAAAGTACATAGCATAATAATATGGGCAGAAGCACTAAGATTTTCTTGTCATCAATTCTTCTCTTCCTCCACTCTGCACTTTCTGAAAGTAAATCATAGTTTAACAGTTCCTTGGAGAAAGTCTAGCATAAGTTCATTTTTGAATCCACAATTTCATTTTCCACTAGTTACACATTTAGGATCCTTTTTTTTAATATATATTATGACAAATGAAAATTGAATAATTACATTTTTGAATTATAGTCAGTATAATTAGTTTGAGAAGTTTCTGTTGTCAGTTTAATTAGCTGATAAAATTAATTTCTGCCTACTTAACTCTTTTTTTTTATTATTATTATTACAGGTAATTCTTGTAATTTCTGAATGTTACAGAACATTAATGCCTCCTGGAGAAAATATAGTCATTTCTATGTAATGAAATTTTACAGGAGAAGTCAGAGAAAAGATGCGTTATATTTAATGTATATTACAGAAAGTTAATATCTAAAAGGCACACAGATGCTTCAAACACATACAGTTTCAAATCTTTATTGTTTTAAAATTCTACATGTCTTTTACAATTACAATAATTTGTTACTTAAATGACTCTCTTATGGTTAATGTACAATGAGTTTTTTCCTGAAACTCAACCATGAAATACAATTTCATCAATATGATTTTTCTAAACAGATTAATACAAGACTTCTGTTTTGCTGGGAAGATCAAGTGCTTCACTTCGAACAAACTGCACAGGTGTCTCCCCTTCAGAATCTGTATGATCAATCCATCGAAAGTGCTTTTGAAGATTGCAGATCTAACTGTGACTGATTTTCAAAATCAGTCTATCAAATTACAAGGTTCTTTTTAAACATTAAAGAGCATTTTCATGTAATGAAACAAGTTGCAGTAGTTATTTTTATTCATCTACTGAGGCAAACTCATGTTGAAGAAAAATTATATGATTATCTGCATGCAATGAACACTCCTCTTTAAATAGTTGATGAATTTTACACATATAAAGAATCTGTTAAAGAGTGCAAGTACTTTGATAATGATTTCACAAAAGGACATATGCTGGTAATAATGGTAATAACATTTAACATCTAAATACAAGCTAATGTATATTTAGCAGGCAATTAACATGGCTAATAAGCCATGTTGCACATGGTTGCCCTTGAGAAAATGAACTCATTTGGTCCACACTCCTAAAGTTATCTGGGTAAAAAATTGGAACAGTTAGGGCCAGAGATTTTGATGAAATTCTTGTTTCTAAAATGTGACCTGTTAAAAAGTAAAAGCAGTACATCAGTGAAGTGTATTGTCACATGACCTCAGTATAAAAAGATGGCCTGGTACTTGGAGCGATGAATGAGCACTGAAGGACAAGCCAAAAAAGAATGGAGACATAATGAACCGAGATTTTGTTGCGTTATACTTTCTTGTTCCATGGTACTGCTTTCACTCTGTAGAATTTTGTACCCAAAGGAACTTTAAATCTGTTTTGTGCCTAAAAATAAAAAACAAAAACAACAACAAAAAGAAATGCAGTGTTATTGCTCTACTTTCATTTTTTACATTTTTGAGTAGCAATTGATTCTCATCCTCTGTGTTTTTCAGAGCTGGATATGTAGTCTAACAAGATTCTCCTTATTAAAATACTACCATCTCTGAGCCCCCACTGATTCTTCATCATTTCTGCAGACTCTTATAAAATTCTTACATTAAACGCTACCAAAATCCTACTAGGAATTGAAGGGAACTTGCAAGGTAGAGGTAATGCAAAGCACAAGCCACATAAATAGGACTGTGGAGGGTTATCAGAAAGGTTCACTAGTGTCTGAAGAGAAAGGGAGAAAAAAGATTTGTCATGCAAGGGGCAGGGAGGTTTACTCTGTGGCATAGACAGAAACACCCAAGTCACTAGTTCCCTTTCACTTTCCCATCCTTGAGCAGCAAACACAGAAGAAATAGCAGAACCCTGGGACAGCTTTCATCCCCAAGTACCCTCAGTCAGCATATAGAGTATACTTTTCACAGTTACTGAAAACATTAAATCYGTTTTTCTCTCAATTTTATTACATCATATCTTTTCCACTCCCATTTCCTTACCTTTTTTGCCTGGCAATATTCCTTTTCCATCACTTTTCCTAGCACCCAAGGTCTCCTAGATGCACCTGAAGCTAAACAGACAGTATATTTATGATTATTTCAGATGAAAAAATGACTTAAAGTATTATCCTTTTGAAATGAGAAAAAAATAAGCAGAGTTGTTCAATATTTTGGATTAAGATATATGTTTAATGAAATGACTGCTTAAATTGAAGGGAATGCCACTGTTCTAGTGTATTTTTTGTAAAATCTGTATTCTCCTTATACTCAAAATTTTTGTTGTAGAAATTTTTTCTTAGGACACACAGCAAAAGGAATTACTGTATGAATGTTTATTTCTTACAAGCATGAGTTTCCACATGCTATTGTTTATCAGAAGCTGTCAACAGAACTTACTATCAGCAAACCTTGTCACAAATTTATTGAGTTATAAATGAATGAAATAAAAAAAATTAAGTATATTGTCTCCAAAAGACCACCAAGGTCTAGCTGAATTCTGAGACTGCTGAAGTATCTGTGCTGTACAACACGTGAAACACATGGGAAGAACTCCTGTTAAGTTTAAGCATAACTCTGGCACATACATAGCTATATAAAATATGAATGATCAATTTTACTCAGTTATTTAATTACTGTCTCAAAGCTGTTTCTGCTTTTCTTACTGTTGGTTCACACATAAAGCAAAAGCCTTCTCTTTCTGAGTATACAATTTTGAGTTTCGTAAGTACTTTATTTTTACTCTTTTACAGGTACTTTCCAGTTATTCTTCCTAAAATTCTTGGTTAATATATTTCTAAACTTTGATTACACCAAAGGGTAAAAATGGTTCAAAAGAAGGGCTACATGACCTGTATATATGAGTATATGTGCAGACAGAGTGAAGTCAAAAAAACGCATACAAAGATGCATACAATGTACTTAGTGCACAGAAATGGCTTTTCTTTAAACAGTTTGATTTGTAGATTAATATTTTCTTTCTATTTTTATAAAATATTACTATCTATAGAAAGATTATGCCTTGAAAATTTTATAGTATCAAAGCAAACATTTATGTAGGAAATMTCTGTGCAAGCTCTTCTGCAGTTTCTGCAATATGCATTTTTACCTACTGAATATAACCACTCACTAAGTGTTATATGTTGTATGAAGACATAATAATTGGAAGTAATCTGACACTTACCACACTCACCTGGTTTGAGATCCAGTGCAGCAAGAGATTCTGAGTGCAAGAAATATAAGGTTGGACTAACAGTAAATAATACATAGTTGTCATGCCTTTCATCCAAGATGATGAGAACCAAATCGCCAACCTGAAAACTGAAGGAATCAAGAAAAAACACAGGGTTTCAACACTGCCTAAAAAATATATACTATATGTAACAATTTAAAAACATTTAAACAAAAAAAACCCCTCACTTTTTAGAAAGCATTTTTAACATGGTTTTGTCAATCACACATCTCTTTTCTCTAAAGAATTGAGAGTCTTGCTATCAAATATGAACAGAAAAACCCAACATACTAAGGTTTCGATTTGAAGATAAATTATAGTCCCCAATATTTTATAATGATACTTAATAACTGATATAACTAAAATAATAACTAATAATGATCACTCTAACTCTATAAATATCCTTTGGATGATTAAATTGAAGTTTATTTGACCATACAAATGTCAAAGCTTTATTATAGGCACTCGGTCTTAAAGGATGGACAAGAGATCAGGACAAAAAGAGATCAAGCATTCAATTGATCTTTTATCAGTGGGCAAAAAAGCAAAAAANAAAAAACAAAACAAAACAAAGCCTCTCATTTTCACTTGATGCCAAGGACAGCCCAGATAAAGCCCAAAATAACCACGGATCAAGCATCAAGTCATGAGAGGGCTCTAACACACACACACGGTATATGCATGTTTGTGTGTGTAAATGTATTTTGTGGCGGTGGCAAAGGAAGGGGAAAACTCATTTTAAAAAAGGAGACTGAAGATACAGAGTCTGGAATAAATATACAAATCTGGAGAAATTTAGCTCATCTCCTTTAAAGTTCATTTTGAAATTACRTAAACAACACTGTAAACTTTCTGCTCTTAACTAATTATGAAAACAGACTATATTGACTGAGATAAAGACTTTTTTTGGACAGGTGAATTCTCTTTTTTTTTCATTTTTATCCCAAATATAAAAATCGCCATAAAATTCACCTGCTCACAGAACAGGCCTAGTCAGCATATAATGTCCTTGCTACAATTAAGTGCAATTGTTTTAATTCAGAAAAACACTGTTTTTCTTTCCAAGAGCAATTTTGTTGCTACTCATTTAACAAATACTGCATAAACACGCACATGACTCTTACAGTTATTTCAGCCTCATAAATGACTTAGGGAAACTACAGACAGCTGTTCCTATTCTCCAAGAGTATTTGTTTTATAGTAAACAGAACAGAATTATTTATTTATTTTCATTCTTTCAAGGTAAGCCAAAATTTTTTTAAGATTCCAGAAGTTTCAACTTTGATTGGAATATAATGGAACATGAGAACAACTTTCTTGTATTTTCTTAGTATGATTCTGTGAAACTGGGAGCAATTTCATGGGACATTATCCTTATGACTAGTGTAAAGACAGACTCTCTTACGACACAAATAAACAGGAAGGTAACTGRCATAAAGGTTATTATTGTTTTTATTAACGTTTATTAATTTGGATTTGTGGTCAATTGGGACAGCACAATATCTGAAAACTAAACTAGAGATGATCTACAGATGTCATACAGTAAAACAACATAACTGGSTCATTCTTTACACACTTACTGCTGAGGGCAGAATAATCTCTTAATCTGAAAATGAAAGTGTACTTACTCTCTGATTGCTATTTTTTCAGAATGTCTTGAGGATACCGATGACATGCTTTGGGACATCTAAAAGCAAAAAATAAAAATATGAGAGATACTGGCAAACTATGAAGTACACACTACAGATAACAAGATATTTTAGATAAATCATTCTTGGTTTAGATAAATTATTCTTGCAGATCCTACACTTACCCAAGAAAAAGGCATACCTTTCTGTCTTCTTGTTTTGCAGCTTCAGCTTGAAGAACTACACTTAATTACCAAGTGTATTACGTAACTCTTTGCTCCTTCATTATGTAACAATAAGTGGTGCTTTGGAGATCAATGTCCCTGAACACTGTCCCTGTCCAGAGTATATACAAGACTCAATGAAAAAGCTATATATTCTAAAACAGCAGCCATTGCCATACTAGAAGTCCAAATTATTACACTTCAACTGTTGACAGTTAAGATCAATATGGTCTCTCAGTTTTACTGCAGAACTAAATGCCCTATAATAGAGGGCATCTACTCTCTGTAGGACTACTTGGAACAAAACTTGAATGAATTCACTAACAGCAAACAAAGGCTTAAGTAAGTTTTTGTACATGTTTTTTTCTCTCATGCATTCATGATACTTGCCTTTAAATCTGATTGAATTCTCCTAATACTGGCAGATGAACAGTTTACATTAGCATAAACTAGGTGCAAATTTACAATATATTAGCTTGACTGGAAAGCATATATGCACATATATACTTTCTGAGTTACGATATTAAGTGAAAAGGGGTTGAAAAATAACACTATATAGCACAGACATGGCTACAGAGAAGCTGACATGATWTAAACTTATACACTTGGCTACCCTTTCATAGCTTCCTTACAGAACACAATTTACTGTTATCATGTAGAAACTCTGATTAAAGATGAGGCAGTTCTCAATATGGTTTCCACTTCTTGAACCACCTATATATGCTACCCAAATCACAAYAATTTGTACTTCAAATTTAATTAATGACTATTCAGCTATAGCTCAAATACTGTTATCATATTTCCTACGGTTAGTATTTTTGGTTAGAAAACAGTACCAGCCTGTYTTAACGTGAGATGAAGCCCATTCATGACTCCTTTTTATCACTACTTCAAATTATTCTTCACTTTAAGAAAATTAGTCCAAATTGAATAAAGTACATCAGAATCTCTTGACATTTAATAACGTCATCAACTGCTTTTCTTTATGCAGTCCAACTTCAGATCTTTTTTTTTTTTTTTTTCCTAGAGATGAACATGTCTGACTCATTCACACTGTACTTTTTCTTGGAAATGACACAGTTAACATGAAGGCTATCAAGTACAATCAAACATTACCGTCAATAGTCTTAGAAAATTGTGAGTTATCTTCGGACAATAAAACTAAAGTTTTTTCCTTGTTTACTTTTTAAAACTAAAATAAGTTTTATATTTAAATTTAATGCACACTAATTTCTCTATTTTTCAGAAATTTTTAATTCAAGAAACAGAATACACCAAATCAGGCAGTTAACAATACTTTTAATTATAGCTTCTCAAAAGTTCAGAAATCTAGACAGAAGATCTCTCTTCTAGCCTTTAAACAAAAAAAGTTACATTTACAATATTTCATATTATTTAATTTTATAATTTTATAAAAAAACTCCTTTTTCCACATTTCTGGTATTAAAAGGAGCTATTTTTAAAAAATCTTTTATTGGTTATGTTGTTGCTGGTACCAGAGACATCCAGAGGACAAGTTGCCAGTTTCCTTGTGAAAGGAGGATTTTTTTCTTCAACTTCTGTTCTAATTTTGGAAGAGAACTAAAATATACCTCACTATCTTAAAGCTGCATATTTGTGAGATTGTTACTTCTTAAAAGATTGAGAGCAAAGGAAGACTTGCTGAGAAATCAAAGGGTTTCAGAGTCTAGCTTTAGGAATAAGAGGAAAATTCTACAAAATGGATGAAACGAAAGCAGATTCTAATACTGACAAACATTATGAAATGACAGACAAGAAACTGAGAAGATATCTGATTCTTATACGCTTAAAGATACTAATTTTGATTTGGTTTACACACTAATGGGCTGGTGGATTCTCTTACATGGCTTGGTACAGGCTACTAAGCACTAATAAGAAATCTGTATTTGTCTTGCACAACATCAGGTATCTTATGAGTTCTGCAATCTTTTCTCACGCTCAGCCTTAGCTGGGTTGTTATGGACAGATTTTAATGTAGAAATTCATGTAAATAGAAAGAGTTTGAAAGAAAATAACAACTTTATTTATATTTAAGTTTATTTATATTTAAGTTTATTTATATTTAAGTTTATTTATATTTAANTTTATTTATATTTAAGTTTATTTATATTTAAGTTTATTTATATTTAAGTTTATTTATATTTAATATTTAAGGGGAGTAAGTTATATAGGAAATTCCAATCCTAATCTGTATAGAAAAAAAGTCAATTTACAAAGAATTAGAGAAGTTTAACAGTTTTGTTATTAAATATAATTTGTAGCTAGACAGGTATTAGTTCCCAGCCCAACTTCAACATATCATCTGTCCATGTGAAGAAAAAAAGATCTCCACAGACTAAGCAAACTGTCAAAGGAAATGTCCATTTATCATACACATTAATTTTATTCAGCTTAAAGTTGAAACCTGTGGATACATAAATATTAAGAAGGATCAAGAATTAAGGAAACTATCAGTATCTTCTTTCTCATTTTATTCACTGGCACTGACTAAACACACAGAAACAGAATACTTGAGGCTGTAAAGGAGCTCTGGAGACACTCAGTCCACCCATGCTCCACCAGGGTCAGCTAGAGCAGACTGCGGAGGACCATATCCAATAAGATTATGAATAACTGTACGGATGGAGACTCTGCAACTTCTCCGAGCAACGTGTTCCACTAATCAACCACTCTCACAGATTTTTTAAAAAGGAAATCTATGGAATTTCCTGTGTTTGTTTGTGCCCACTGCCTCCTGTCTGGGCAGGCAACACTAAAAATTCTGGCTCCATCTTCCTTACACCTCCCAGAAATGACAGATGCAGGTGGGAGGTCTCCAACTGCTGGGAATGCTTTCTTATGAATGATTGATTTATGGCCTGTCAATTGAAAGGCACTTTATAGAAGAAGTGCGACAGAGACACCTGCTCTAAATGTTGAGTATGTTTGTATGTAAAATTAAATGCCACCAGCAGACTAACCTGAAATCTTCTCAGATATATGTATATAGGTTGAAGCCGACTTAYATGTACGCTTCACCTTGAATAACACTTGACGAGCTGCTCATTCTCATTCCTCATAAAATTCTAATACATTCATTCACATCAATACTTTGAAAAAAAAAAAATCCTCTTCAACACTACCACCAAGAAGTTTTCCAAAAAATAACTTCTAAATTACTAATATTCCTGATTTTCTTGYAAGCTGGCTTTCAATTTATGTCTGTTGAAAGAAATGGATCCATTTGAATTAACCTTACTTTTTTAAGTTTGGATAGGTCTGTGTTCCTTTTAAAATAAAAGTTCTGTTTCCCTCCAGTCCTATGAATATTTTTCATGGGAAAACTATTAAGTTGATGTACCTCTAAAAGCTATCAAATTGCATATACTTGCCACTTCTTTTTCTATCATTTGACTTAACATTTGAAATATGTTTTTTAAACTTGCAAAAGCCTTTTCTCTATTTTAACAAGTTTAACATTTGTAAGCTTTTTAAAAAAAAAGACTCAAAATACACATTGTACAAATACTTACCAATCTTTGATTTAATCTCTTATTTTCTTCTTCTTTCAACTGCAAAGTCTGAAAGAAAATCATGTAATCTGATCAATCAATATACTTTTATAGAATAAAATTTAAATAAATATGTTGATATGACCAGAGCCACACTATTTACACAACATGTACATTTACTGTAGTATTCAAAATTCTAAGAGTATTCAAACATCTTTTGAAAGGTACACACAAAGTCAGAAGTCACATAACGACCACAGTATTGTTTGCCCACTGCTAAATTACGCTTCTCTCCATTCTCATCCTTCTCCAACAGGAAAAACATCCACACTATTTAGTGGCAGACGAGCACACAAGGAATAAGTTCTGCAGGTACTATACTGCATCAGACTATGTAACAACTGACCACAAYACTTGATAAATACTTAATAAACTACTTACTCTTTCTAACAACATTATCCGCTGTTTCTCTTCAGACATATGGACATTCTCGCTAAAAGGCAAAGAACATGGATAGGTTAAATATTAATTCCTTACATTAAAAAGGTTTCCCCCCCGCCCCATTCACACACCAATGAATGTCATTAATAAAAAATAAAAATAAAAGAGCAGGGGCAGAGTGGTGGGAATGGGTATAAGGGGAGAAAACAGAATGGAAAAATAACCTTGACTTAGGAAGATTCTTCTGGTAGAACCAGAAAAGAAAGTAGTTGGAAGAGGTCAGTCAATTTCCAGTCACAGATAAATAGCTTATGAAGTTACACAGGGCCAATTCTGCATATTTTTCTTTTTTTTCCCCAATATTTTTACAACTTGTAAACCTTTGGCAGCTAACCCCAGCTCACCTCTACAGCACTTTATTTTCCTAATCTTTGTCATTCAAATTCTCTGTGCTCTAGGTCTCTCAGCCAGAGCATTCAATGTGACTGTTGACCTACTGATTGCCTTCATGCAGCTGTGAGAAAAACTGAGAACTGGGATATGGTAAGAAAATGCTAACACTACCCTTTTTAGTTAGAAATTTCCTCAGAACATAGAGTAATTCCTAAAACAACTGGATTCTATTCTGAAAGGCAGGTTAATAGGAAAGAAGTAATATATTCTGTAGTTCAACTTGCTATGGTTGGAAAAAAAAATTTTTTTGGACTCATTCCAATCATCAAGTCTGATGAGACATACTGTAAATCTAAGCAAAATGCAAAGTACAACTAACCAACTATAATTAAACCATGCTAATCATTCCTTCATTTTAGTTAAAAGGCTGATTAGCTCTCATGTAACAGGAAGATGTCAAGAGAAGCCCGTAGTAAAGCAATTTGCCTATTCACTATCTAAATTTTGCTACATTCAAAGATGATGTAGCTAATTTCTTCATATAAATGTTCTTGTGAAACTTAACGTCCCTTTTGACCATATTGGAATATCAGTTAAATATCAGTTAAAATGCATGTATTAAAAATCACCAGAAAACTAATGCAAGCATAAAATGAGGCATAAAGCATAAAATAATTCCATATGATTATTATTTAGAAATATCATGTAGTTCAAACCCAAGATTCCCTTTAAATACCATGACAGAAGAGGATCTTAGAGCAAGAGCACCTAATGTAGGGAAATTAAAGAAATATCCTCAGAAGACTGAAACACCAGCATAAACATGTAAAGAAAGGAAAAAGAGGAGTAAAAAACATACCTATAGTAAGTTGTTTTGCTAAGAAAAAGCACCCTATGGCTTTGTAGTAGTCAATATTATTTTAAGCTCAGAAGAGTTGAACCCCAAGGGTGTTACAGGCTCACGGAGATGTAACTGAGATCAGGTCACTGTTATCACAACAGGGAGTGCCATGGTCACTGTGCAAGGCCATTGCCTGCCAACAACCCTGCACGTTGCTACTGCAGGGCATCCAAAACACACAACAGGCTGAAGGGAGTGACCGTGACAAAGCTCCAGCAGGTCCCTCTGCTCTCCAGCGCCACTTTGTATTTCAAGCTTAGATTCAGACTGCTGCCTGCAAACTAGTCCTGCCACACACCTCAGTGAATAAAGGGGATCAACAGTTGGAATAATATGATACCTAGATAATGCTAATATTTAAAGCTGTTGCCTATTCAGACTGTCCACCAGATTCAAACACATGCCAGAAACCCCAAAGAACCAATTTTAGGTGAACAGTTTAACTATGAAGGTTGTGTTGTTCGCGTTCCCTYGGTGTTTCCCTCACAGAAGGGCTTCCACTGCTGAGGTCTTCTGTCATGGACCCATTACATTTCCTAATAAGTCTCTTTAAGTACCTCATGACTCACAATGCTGATTCAGAAAAGCTATACACAAAAGAATGATGAATACCTACTCATTCTCCCCACAAGGAGGAAAAAAAATTCATCAAGGCTACTTGATCTGCCTCTGTCCCATGCTGGTTTTGAATACAAAACTCATCTTAAATCTTATCAAGCATAACCTCTTCCCATTCATCATCTCACTTTTAGTATCTACARCAAATGTATACAGAAAAGCAAAAACTATACATCTGCTTTCTTCTCTTTTAAACAAGTTAGCCATTGTTAGAGAAATTGCTCTTCTCCCACTCCATTTAAATTGCTTATAATTAGGTTAATATTTTCATTATATAATTGCAGGACCAAGAGTCTCCTCTGACTTCAGCTACTTCTAAATCACAGAAAGCTTTCTCAATGACTCTGACACTGTAATTGTAGGTATGCATTTAAAAGAATATTTTTAACAAGAACAGATCTCACTCATTTCACAGATGAGTAAGAAGCGTAACATATCTCATTTGTACTTAAATATTCAACAGTACATATATCTAAAGAATTGAAGGGGACTTGGTGTAATCTTGCTGCAACATCCCATACTTACTGCACAGCCATCATGCTGGTTTCCATCGCGGAGTCCATCCTCCCTTCAGCTGTAAGGTCAGACACCAGCCTATCTGTGTCAGCGGGAACATCAGGGGCACAGGCTCCACAAGCTTCTGAGGTTGCTGCTAAGTAGGCTGAAGGAGTAAAATTACTAGTTCTCAGCTTGTTAACTTCTTCCTCAAGCTTCTTCTTCTCCTCAAGCAAACGAGCTCGATCTTCAGAAAGTGTTTCTATTAAATCTATGAAAAGAATAAGCCAAAGATCAAGAACTTGAAGTAAATGAAATGGCCCTGATTGAAAAGACAGTACTTTTTCATAACTTTGCTTACCCTTATCTTTTTCTTGCTGTTGTGTTAGTGATTTTAATTTGTCACTAAGATCATTTATTATGTTTTCTTTTTTCATTTTTTCTCTTGCCAGAACAGTGTTAAAATTTGTCTGAAAACAAAAAGAAGCATTATTAAAGAAATATGTAGCATAAATGTTATACAAAGTGCATTATAGAAAGATAAATGTAAAAAAGTTACTATACATTTCAGCTTCCTAAACAATAGTTATACAGAAAGTATTTACATGCTACTTTGGTAAAGAGATACCCGGTCTGGACGCTTTGTTTTGAGGATGCTCTGAACACCTCTGTTTTATTTTTATCCTACTGTCCCTTGCCTCATCCTTCCTCCCCAATGTACATATCTAATACAATTATGAAAAAAAATCATAATTCAAAATATTAATTCCTGGCATGGTCTTTTAATGCAATAGGTCACATCTCAGCATAGCACAATTGCATGTGACATACTAAAAAACATTAATACTGGGACTTCCAGTTTTAACATAAAAYGTATCCATGCTGCACCAAGGTATGTAACATTATACAAAAAAACCATTGTTTATGCGGTAGAGCAATGTACTAGAATCTGAATTAGAAATAGATTTCAAGTCACGCACTGACTTCCTGCTGAATAATAATAAAGAAATCATATATGAATTCCAGCTAGTTAGCCTGTGCAACATAAGAGACTAGTATATTCTTCTGCACTCCGATGCATCATTCTGCTTTTTGAATCCTTCTTCTCCCCACCTACATGAGAAGCCTTCAGCAGAAGCTTAGGGTTAAATGGGATGAAAAGACAAACTGATGAGAATGGCAGACATCTAGCTTAACATAAGCAGAAGCAAGAAAACAATGTAGACGGTGTCATTCACACAGAGTTTAAATTTTTATAACTTGGATTCTATTAATGTGTATATCCAAGCTCTTGATAATTAGGTAAATAAAGTTGTAAAGGAAGGAATGTAATTAAAGTTCTCATCATTCTTACCGGAGCAGAAGCAATACAAAGAATCAGCTTTACCTGCTGTTCTGCAGTTAGTGATGTTCTAATGTTTTGCATTTCTTCATTCTTTCTTTTCTCTTGCTCTTCAAGTTGCTCCAAGAACTTCATTTTTTCTTCTTGAAGCTTTTCTTGAAGTTCAGCAACCAAGCTTGATTCAGTAGATGATACAGTAGGAGGACTTAAAAGAAAACGTTTAGGCTTTAAATTTGCGGTAYACACAGAGTTCCATTACATATTAATATACAAATACAAATGTCAACATTTAATTTTGAGATATTTTTCTGGAATTTTTAAGTAATACAATATTGCAATTAATTTATTCCAAATCTTCAATTCTACATGTTAATCATGGGTATCTCCCTTCTGTTTTCTACTGTGCTACACCGGCTCTACTTTAGAATCTACAAAAAGAATAAGGGGTCAGCTGGCGACTAGAGTGTCTAAATTCTAAGTCTCCACAACTCTTGTGATGAAGCATTTCAGCAGTAAATCTGTTGGTAGTGAATCCAGATGGGAAAATTCAAGACTGAGAATCTTTGCAACTACCTAAAGAAGGAGAAGCATCAAGAGCCCCTGGAGCAARAAGGGTAACAATCATGAAGGGCTACTGAAAAAGGAAATCTTATATCAGCTGAATATTTTCCATAACTGAACCTAAATCATGATCGTCCTCCTGCATTTTGGTTTAGGTCACCAAGAACTACCATTACAGAATGTCAGGATAGACRAATACATTTTTTTGCACAACATCTGTTAAAACCTATAAAATTTTAACTATTATTCCTCTACATTAGAAGTACTTTTTATTAAAAAAACCCTCAAAACCTAACTTTCCATCTATGTGCATATAAGTCAACAGATTTCTCTATTCAAAGCAGCCTGGAAGCTGTGCTGAATCAAAGCATTGGGTGTCCAACCCAATGGACACCCAGCATTGGGTGTCCAACACCTACAAAGCAAAGCATTGGGTGTCCAACACCTACAAGCACAATTGCTAATGCTAAAAACACTTCAAGATTTCTTCTTGCTTCATCTGTTACCACTATGGACTACAAAACTTCAGAGGCACCATTAAAAATCAGCATTGGGAATATGAAAAAAGTACTCTGGAGAAGGCTAGGAATGTAATATTCTGATAGCCATAGCTACAAGCTACATAGGAATCTTTCCTTTAACCACACAATCCAGAACACAGTTGCTGTCTTCTCCAGCAAATCTCTGTAACAATTTAACAATATTGAGGATTTAGCAAAGCACAAATAACAGTTGCCTGCATCTTACTTTGCAAGTAATAAAAATGCACACTCTTCCATCACTCTAGATTGTCTGAACACTAAGCTAATACATTAGCCCAGCCCCAGGTCGGGTAGCTGCACTAAACCAAAGCAGGTACCATTGCTCGCACGTGGCCTTAGTGGACCACTAACCGCTTCTTCTGCGGAGGACAGCAGCATAGACTGCCAGTTTTTAAACCTCTTAACTACATGAGGTGTTGGGTTTACATATTCATTCTGTGAAGGTCTCAGCCACTGCGGCAGTGGTGACAGAAGGAGACCTTTGAGAGAAGCACTCTGCTGCAAAAGGACCCCTGTTTGGCCACATGGGCATACGGTGTCTGATGCAATAGCTAAGCACTCAAAAAGCCTGTGAAAAACTGCAAATATGAAATCCCTGAAAGAATATTTGCAAAATAAGTTCCAGAAATTATGAGGAAAATGAACAGGGAATGAAACAAACCCCGAGAAGCAAARGCTACCTTTTAAATGCTACCAAGAAAGTGTTTTTTTGCTTCCCAATTACTAAGTTAAGCCTAGTTACAAGAGACAGAGCACACCAACACACACACAGGTAGTGGAGAGGCTTCATCACCGGCTGTGGGCTCATGGAAACGGCTGGACGATACACAGGCAGGACTGCACCAAGGCMGCAATTCAGTTCACAGTGACATCAAGATTCCTCTCCTGCTTACAATGTTCTATAAAGCTCTGTAAATATTTAAACTCACTCACACAAAAGGTCTGCTTAATAGAGAAATCATTACAAAACTTGTATTTCTCAGTTCATTTTGTGCTAATAGTACAGACTATATACAGTAGAAAGACTAAATAAGTTACAAATGCTCTGCAGTTTTATTATCTTTCTAAACCACCACGGTTTCCGTTCCAGGCACCTTACCACCAAAACACATTATTTGTCATGTATCTGTAAATAGGTTTTCTGTTCAGGCTTTGTAGCTTCTAGATGTTTTTGTCACTTTTAATATAAATTAACAGCAGTGCAACACTCAATTCCAATGTAACCATTCAAATATAACCATTCCTGTCAATGTCTTCTAGAAGGATAGCAAAACATTGCTCTTCAGACAAAGACATTTAGCTGGCACACAGACACATGCTACGGAAATGCTGTTTTGTACCATTGCAGATCAACTGCTAAAGAACAATTGAAGGAGGATAACAGGGCAACTCTAGCTACTAACCCTGGGGTTTTAGGAACTCAAACAGATAGCCAGCCATTCTGAAATACTAAAACACMTTTAAATAAGAAATAAACATCCCCTGGGTATATGAAGCAAAACAAAACAACTCTTTAATTCCTAAGGGAGGAAAAAAAAGTCTAACAGCATATTAAAGGCACTAAGAAGAGTCCTAGCATGAAAGTATAAACATGTATTTTACTGTTGTACTACGAAAATTCTGATAGAACTCGAACCACTTAGCAGATAAAATTAGACAATGTATTTTGTAGACAATGGACAATGTGGCCCCAGTGTATTAGAATACACAAGCTGTCTGTGTTTAGAAGTTATTTAAACTTAAATGTATCCAATTCATTTTTTTWAAAGTTTTGAGCACACACACCTACATTTTTTTCTAGGCCAGAATTGTAAAGCTTTTAAAGAACAGTGAATAAATATATTAAAAAAGGAAAACAAAACTAGTTGCATTTTTCTCCCTCCTTATTTTACCTTTTTGTGTTAAACAGACAGGGATATTTTGTTAAGACCAAAAACTTAATTTCACTATAAACCAATCACTGAACCCTAATTCTAAAAAATTGCTTTTTTTTCATACATTAATACATGAATATACATCAACACTGATACAACATAAGTATGACAACATAACAAAATTGTAAAATAACGYAACTAAAGTTGATATTTCAAATTCTCCTTTGCGCTACAGAACTGTATTTTATGCACATTTTGGATTCTATGTGTAACTCTTCACATTCCTTTTTTCTTCTCCTTTTAAAACTTTTAAACATCAGTGTAATGCTTAAAGTGCTACTTCACATCTGCATTCATGCTTTCAGGTCCACTTCTACGGCTCTTTTCTTATTGCACACATCTGACAATTCCTAATACCTAGAATAAAATGCTTTACCTATGTATTGTACAAACAAAAACTATCCTTGATGTTTCCAAATACTGCAAGAATACTAATGACAAGCTCAGGTATTTCAATCTAGAGCACTGTTTAAGCAGTGGTCACACAAACACAGCAGAATAGTCATTTTTAATATCTCCGCTGTACAATACCACAATTACCCTGTTGCTGGCAAATTAAACTAATAAATAGGCAAGATATGAGAAGCAAGGAGAAGTAATTCTGATCTTTAGGGTAAGGAAAAATAGGATTTTCTTTTTAAAAATATTGCAAAAATTAAATAAAGAATGATGTCAGAATGTTCTTTAAAACAATTTGTCATAGTGCTTTTGCATAARATTGCAAAGCTCAGACCAAAGATTCTCATATGTAAACTCACGGCAGCTAAAGTCACTAAGTGCAAGATGCCATCGTACAAGCTTCAACCGGTCATATATTGCCCCACATTTTTTTCATGCTAGCATTAGCACTCACATGAGCTATGTACAGCAGTATACAAAAGTTACCAGCCTAAAAACTGGTACATTACATGCTCACATAAGTGCTGGTGTCAAAACAAAGGATGGGACAGAAAAGAAATGCTAAATTTGAATATACAGTAATATATTACTGTGGAAACAGTAATATATTTTCCTTCAGTGTAACATTACAAAATCGAAGTTTAATAAAACCTTTATTAGTGTCSAAAGTAGTACTGCGCAAGATGTTTATGACCTTTGAGATAAACTGTTGACAAGTGTCACTACTTATTAAAGTGAAAGTGCTTGAAATACATAAAAACCCCCAAAACAAAGTACTATTACAAATATATATTTGTAATGTATTACTGCATACTGCATTATAATATACCAGATTATTTTCAGACTACTATGAAAACACAGCAACTTAATTCTTACAGTACCTCTGATTAACTTGCATCTCAAGTTGTTGTATTTTTTCCAAAAGCCCTTTTTCAGCAGCTTCCCTCTGTAATTCAAACTCTTTACAAACAGTTTGTACTGCATCCTCTTTTTCACAATTGAGCTTCTGAATGAGTAACTGCCTGTCTTGTTCTTGGTTAGATACTAACAGTTCTTTCTCTTCCTCAAGCTTATGGATAATAGCTTCATATTTTTCCTGCTGCTCACAGAGAGCCATTTTTTCTGTTTTTGCCTTTTCTAGGGCACTCGCTTCCAACTCTAACTTACTCTGCAGTTCTGTTATTTGCTCTGAAAGTCTTTTTTCTGCTTCAGAAGTTTTTTGATGCAAATGCATTACTTTGTTTAATTCAGTTCTAAGTAATTTTGACTCTTCTTCGTGTCTGTCCACTAGCTCAGAAATGCACTGATCTTTTTCAATTGACATTAGAGTTCTTAGTTCTGACAAGCCCACTTGATATTCATCATTATGAACTTGTATCTTACTGTTTAATTTATCTATCTCCTTTCTCAAACTTTCTGTTTCCTTATCAATCAGCGATTTTAAGGTCTCTTGTTGCTGGTTTCTGCTTTCTTCCAAAAGCAGCTTCATTTCATCAGTTTCTGCCTCTTTCAGCGCAAGTTCAACTTCTAACTTGCACCTCAAATCAGACAGATCTGAAAGTTTCAGTTTTAACTCTTCTAYCTGTTGTTGTTTCTCTTGGACAACTGCTGCATGAGATTCCTGCATTTGTTCAAGTCTGTGCTGGTTCTCCTTTTTTAACTTATCTAAAGAGTCTTTATGCTCAGCTATTACCTTCTCAAATTCCTGTAAATGCCTGGCTTGCAGGTTATTTTCCAGTTCTTTTAAATGGCTTTGCTCTAAACTCTGCAATTCTGCCCTCAAATGTTGTAGTTTTTCATCATTTTCAACGTGAAGTTTTTTCAAGTCTTCAAGTACTATTTCACGTGACTGCCTTAGTTCTTTAATTTCACTATTTTGCGTCTCCATTTGGCATTCCAATTCAAGTAATTTCTGGTCTTTTTCRTTCTGAAGACAAACAACAGCTTCTTTTTCATTTTTCACCATTGCAAATTCATTATTCTTATTCTGAAGAACTTCTTCAAGGCCTAATAAGTCACTTTTTAACTTTTTAATCTTTTTTTCATTTTCTTCACCATCCTCCAGTAATTTATTCATTTTAGTTTCATATTCACTTTTCAAGGACTGCAATTCCTGTTGATGTTTATCTTTTAGTGTTTTTTCAAGTGAAAGTTTTACATTTTCAATAACGTTTACTATTTCTAACGAAGTGCATTTTAAAGAGTTAGAAAAGTCACACTGTTCTTTTTGTACAAGTGTTCTAAAGTGGCCTAGATCTTCTTTTATACCTCTTAAATGTACCTTTGAATCTTGAGCAAAGATCCTACACTTCTCCATGCAAACACTGAGAGATGCGTTTTCGACTGCAACGTCCTTTACACAAGAACTTGTATCCTGCATACGTCTACTATCTATTGCATTGATAACTGAAGAATAAAGAGATTCCACCATCATTTCTGGACTTTGTGGATCACTTATTACATTAGGAGATACTGGATTTTCCTCTATTACAAATTCATTCACCGCTGACATGAAATCAGATTCTGGACTTTCTGCCAAGGAATCCAAGTCTAACGATCCTTGCTTAAGAGCTTGCTCCAAGTTTGGATGGGCAATTGTTTCAAAATCAAATGTATGAGCATCAATGCTGTCGGGAGATAATTCCTCTAACGCAGTTGGAGGACACACAGGAGGACACAAGGGACCCTGAAGACTGAGTGACGGAGGAGTTCTAGAAGAGGTAGCAAGTGTGGTTCCTGTTGCACTTTCCATCCTTGGCGTAGTAGCAGATTGTGGTGATGCTTGGCTATTGGAGGCCTACAAGTTGTAAAATAGAAAACAAGGATTTAACAAAGTGATTGGCAAAAGTGTCAGCATTCGAAGTAGATTAAAACGTATCTATACATTTTATCAATATAAATGATAATCTATAGATACAATTATAATATAGATATAATCTAAAGTTTATATCTATAATTATCTATTAAACTAAAGATATTTTATTCCAAATATTCCACATATTTTATTCCAAAGGACTGAAGTGTAAATTTAGATGACAAAAAAAAAAAAAAAAAAAGTAACATACCTGCCAGAAATAGACAGTCTTTGTTTGCTGGCATAGTTAAAATGTTTTTCTCGACAATACTGTTGGTAAAATATTTTTTCTATTGTTGTTCAGTGTAATTCAGAAGTTAGCATAAAACTACAGAATGTTCACAAGAAAAGTTTTCATGTAAAAACATTGTGACAGAGCCCTGGMACAGGCTGCCCAGGGAGGCTGTGGAGTCTCCTTCTCTGGAGRTCTTCCAAACCCACCTGGATGTTGCCCTGTGCCCCGTGCTCTGGGTGTCCCTGCTGGAGCAGAGAGGTTGGACTAGATGATCTCTAGAGGTACCTTCCAACCACAACCATTCTGTGATTCTGTAACAAAACTGTCTTCTACCAATATGGGAATCAAGAACATGCATGTAAACTGTTCTTCTGGTTCAGAAATGTTGAAAAACCTCAGCAATAGGGATCAACAGCAGCGATCAGTGTACACAGTGTACACAGACAGTGTACAGAGACAAAGAGTAGAAAAAAAGACTAACAGATTAACCATCCAAATTAAATGAGTAACAGTAGTATGTAAAACAGCATAAACATTACATAAACTTCTCCACCTTCACAGAACTATTCTAGGAAGAAATGTAAACCTGAAACTTCAGCAAGCGCAGAACACATTCACATTAGCTGAATGCTGAAATCATAAAAAGCTACATACAAGCCTCACTCTCCACCCCTAGCAACTTATAATAGGATGGGTTGGAAAGAATTCACCTGTCASTCCAAGAAAATGATAATGAAATACATACAGTTTAAATACATAATGAGTATCTATGACAGAGATGGACAGACAAGAGCAAGATCATTAGGATCACAGACTGGAGATCTGTTGGGTTTATGGAATTGAACTTTGCTTGTAAGACTATAGGCCAACCATTACTTTGTTTTTATGTCCTTTTTGAAAGACTTCTTCRATCTTATCTCTCTGCAGAATCTGACCATCAAGAAAACTTAACTGTTTCTGAGTACGTTCATAATATTTGCAATAAAGTACCTAAGGTGTTCAGTCTTGAAGCGCTGGAGAGCTTTCAGAATGGAGATCTGTTCTGAAAGACCAATCTCCTTGGCTGACAATCATGATGATCCTGCTCTGGCCGCTCTCTTTTCTGGACTATACGTATTGTCTCCATGCGTTTCTATGTGTGCTTTCCTCGAGTCCCTACTCTCCTCTAGTAGATTATTTTTTTATGAAAGGAACTTTTGCTGTCCATTGAACTCAGTTACTTCATTTGAGAATGAAGTTAGTGGAATGACAAATAGTCAGGAAAAAAACTTTTTTTGGACAGATACCAGATTGCTGATGTATAAAAAAATAGAAGTTAATTGTTTAAGTTTTCACAAATTGCTAGTATGCAAAAAGGGATCCTCTCCTTCTCTGCCCAAAATACGTGAGAACAGAGTGTGACTATCAGAATACTTAAATGAGATTTAGGAGCTCATTTTCAGCTCTAACATTCAACTATATGTATAAAATACTATMTTTAGTCACTGAAAAAAAACGAGCATGTAAGGGACAGAAAGGAAAATTACAGGGAAATGCCATCTTAATAAAGGTAATATTAGTTCATGTTTAAATATGTTCCTCTTGGGTTAAATATCAGCTTGTTATTTGTCTAAGAGAACTTAGAAAAGAAAATGTTGAAGGACATACATAGTGTGCACTGATAAGTGCCTGAATAGAAAGCATATGCTTTAAGTGGCAAACATTTAACATTGATAAACCAGACCTTTCTYTAACAGTAACACAAGATAGCATCACAGATGTTAATAAGCACACAGAAAAAAAACACTTCAAAGACTGAATATATGGCARTCATACAAAGAGCCATACACAAAGAAAAGATGCTATCCATTTTCTGGTAAGGCATCCTTCCAAGATGATATCAGAAGGCAGAGAATAAGGGCATAGCTCGCTAAGAAAGAGACCATCCCTGTGTGCTGCAACTCTCCACTGCGTGTGGTTCCCTCTCAGCTAGGGGCGATAACGAACCGCACAGCTCTGCGGTGGTTGTTGGGAGCAGAGGCTCCATTTAGATTACTACCTAGTGAGGAGTAAAACCTCACATTTTGAGGAGCCGAAACTATGTGGAAGACTTTTTGCTGTTGCCTCTTTTCCTCAGAGGCTGGTGCCTGGCACGCCTGCCTCTGTATGGACAATCTACAGGCAACAACGTTTGCCTGCATCATACTCTGTAGTTGTTGTGACCACCAAGGAAAAGGAGCCAGAAGGAGCAGAGGTCATAGCCAAGTTCTCAACTGCTGTTGCCTTGTTCTAGTTAAGCGAGTCAGGGAACGGGGAAATTCTTTGCAGGATTGGGAACAGCACTGGATTTCAAATTTGACTTGAAATCAATTATGAAATGAAATTCATAATCTCATTTGAAAAGCCAGCTTCTCTTACAAGGGAAACTTTTAATGCCACAGGATTGTATGCCTTAATTGCCTACTAACGGCAGAAAAAAACACCTTAATCATCTTACATTACTCCCATGCCACTAACTTTCCCCTGGATGTCTTTAGTCCAACCGCTGAGCTGCTTAAACTTTGTTATGAAATGAGAGGGCAACGCACTTGCTTTGGTGTGAGACTACTAAAGCAAACAGAATAAGTAGGAAGTATTAAAAAGGAAAACAAATTCCAAAGAAACAACAAGTAAATATGAAGTTACTGTTCTTTAATTAATTTGATATAATTTTAAAGTCATATAAATAATATTATATATTATTTATATATATATATTAATAATATAATTATAAAATTAATGTCCTATGAACCAGAAAGCTGAAGTAAAGAGTTAAGAGTATGCTAAAAAATTCCTAGCATCATCCGCACAGGATGTTAGATGGGCCRCCTCCACAGTTGTATAGGAACCAAGTTCTCCATCTCCTGCCTGACTTGCTCTTTGCTCATTTCCCTACAGCCTCAGCTTTCTTCTCCTTCCCCATGGAGCTGAACAACAACCAAACAGAGCAAAAAGCCTCCACCACCACCCTGCCTGCCTCTGCCACAGAAGCTGAATTGCTGTCAGTCCAAACCAGAGAACTGGACTGCTGCTACCACCAGGATGGAGAGGGAGGCTGGGGCTGCAGGGTCCCCTCGGGCAGCTACAGTACAGCTACTGTATCAGCTATCAGCCAGGCTTCAAGTCTGTACCACCCCCTTTCAATTCTGTGAGAAGCAGAGCAGACTTGAGCAAAAAAACTTGTATTTAAAAAAAAAAACCTATACCACTTACAGAAGTGGTGCAGAGAAGAACAACTAATTTCTTATTACTACTTGACGAAAGAACATCATCTTKGAGGAGAAMAACTTTTCCAACCTTTCCTACTTGGCTCAATTCAAAAAAATTCAAATAAAATCACTGAGATGACATATGGAGACGGTCATTTTTAGCTGACATCATGAGTGGCCAAGTTCTGTGCAATGTAATTTACGGAAAGAGACAATTATCAAAAACTGTCTAAGTATCTGACATTTCGGGAGTCAGCCAAAAATCCTAACTGGTCAAAACACAACACATGAGAAGAGGGTAAAGAAGAGATTCTCCTGATTTGGCATTTATAGCTTGCATTTTTTTTTTAATGTGAAGCCAGATATCAATAAAGATTTCTTGGATAAACAAGTCTGAACCATTTTTAGATGGTCTTTCAGAGCATTAAGATGGGAGGAGGCCCAGACTGAACAAGACATATTCCCTGTTATATGTTCCATTATTACTAAATATAACTGAATTTCAAAAGAATCTCTGTAATCCAAACTCTGCATCCTCCAAAGTGTCAAATTTCACACCCACACCCAGAAAGCAGAAATATTAAATGAAACTCAATCCAAACATTTTTTTTTCTGTAGAGGTTGTTAAAACGGTATTCTACTTCTTTGAAATCTTAATAAAGAAAAAAAAATACCTTTTGTTCATTCAGCAGGTCTGTAATGGTTTGCGACATTTCATCCAAACTCTGTGCTGCTTTTACCAGGTTATGCAGAGCATGTACATGCTGGTGAAGAGGTTCAAAGTCACAAAGTATGGGAACCCTTAAAAACAGTACAGGATTATTTTTTCCCCCAACATTATAATACCTAACACTCAAATATATTAAATTGCTATGTCTATATTCCAACAAGACTAGGCTTCTCACTGTGTARCATTTATCCTTTATCTTCTTCATTGTATCTGTTTTACCAGGAACAACTCCCCCCTGCAAAACATCTGGTATTTGTATTTTAACTAAGAGCTTCGGCACTTTTAAGGAGTACATAATGATTTAATACATAAACATAGTAATGGGGAAGCAATATCTAGGTGTCTTTCCTTCTGAGAAGAGTATTTACTGGAATTACCTTGAGTTAAAACAACAGCAACAGAAGAGTATTTCTAGCTATTAAATCTCTAACTGAAGCACTTATGTTCACTAATGACTGGATTCTTTCCTCCTGGATTCTCGCCAGCTCTTTTGGAGTTGCTATTAATTCTTTATTATTCTACTTTAATAATAGGTGTTCTAAATTAAAATAAAGATTAATCTGTTGTGATTGGAATGATATTGGTGTGTTACAATCATTCAACTATAAATTTTATTATCCTCTAGATTATAAGAGCATTTTCYTGAGATGCCTGTATTTCCAAACTTTTTCAATTTAAACTGATAAATCAAGATTTTGTAAAGCTTTTTTTAGATTTGTTTAGATTTTCAGTATAATAAAAGCAGATTATAATTTGTTGTATTTCAAAATAGCAAAGAGAGGGAGCACTACTCTAAAGTTTGGTCTTAAGGTCAGTGTTTACCAAAGGTGCTTGACAGCTATGCCCACTGCCATCAAAGTCCATCGCCATCAACAACACTTCCATCAGATATAATCCTGAGCACAGAAAGCAGGATGCACCTGACATAATCCCACCTCTATTGCCATCAAGTGGAAAGAGATGTCACTGCATTAGGACCAGTTTGTTTTCTGACTGATCTTCTGACAACAACAAGGCAAAGTTATCCCTGAACTCAGTTGGAGCTTGCCCATAAATGCTCTAAACTTCTCACAAACCCGTAAATCCAGTAAACCTTAACGACATGGCACAGTAGCTTGCATTTTAACTGCAAATCACTGAGGAGCAAGACTAAGAACATAACAAGAGAAATTGAGATATATCACCTGTATCATGATCTAGACAAATCTGCTGTTCTACACACTAAACCCATCATATTTATTGTTAATGCCAGCAGCCATAATATCAAAAGGATTGCGAGCAACCCTGAAATAAACAACTGAACACCAGTACAGAACAGTGGTAAACAGTGAATTCAGCTCCCACAGTGCCTAACAGAAAGGGGGATCAAGTTGACACAGTTGGCAAATCTGAAAGCTGATAGCAGACTATCAGTGGATTCAGATTTACACCTTCCTCTTTGTAGCCTGGGGCTGCGAAGTAGAATCTGATCAAATCTAACTGTAGATCCCTTCTAGCTGAGGAGTAATGGATATAAGCAACACATGACACTGCTAAAACAGATGGAAGGATTTTCTCCTAGACAGAACTTTGCTCCCTCATATTTCTKACTGATTATCTGGTTTGATACTTTTCATTTCTACAGGCTAAAGGCATTTCTCATTTCTACAGGTTGAAGTTTTGAAGCTTTGCTGATAGCTTTTACAGAAAGATATCTCTAAGTCATACATCAGAAACTGTCAACTCACTTGCCTGTGATATGAAACTGTAGCTTTCCTCCCTACATGTGCGTGCCTGTCTCACTGTAGGAGGTAACAAACACACAAACAGACCTTTTGCTTGAAATGATGAATTCCTCTAGACAGCAGAGACACTTAAGAGAATCCATCTTTCAGTAGTGTAACTCTGACAAAGGGGGAGTAATAATTATATATGGGCATTCTCTATTATATTTCATTAGCTTAACATGATATATTTGCCTCAGAATACCACTAACAATTCTGATCTGACAAAGAAACAAGGAGTTTATTTTAGTCTAAAACTGACAAGATTTTTTAGTTTTAGCTGGAAGGCAGAGGAAAGTTCTGAATGTCCAACATCCTCTGCACCTCAATGCAGAACCCACTGGGAATATGTGTGTTCAAATCATTTGACTTTGAACACTCGAAGTCCAAAGGTAACATGAGTATGTAGAGTAAGTCAGTGGAGAGCACTGCTCATGGTGTCACTTTAGAAAGTATCTTTGTCACTTATGTGCAATGAGAGAGTTGAAGGCGCAGGTGCTGGACAGAAAGGGCAACAAATCCCATACCATACAAAGTTAGAAAGATGATTTACCTGAGTAATGGTTGCACTTCTGAAGGACAAAAAGACTGCAGAAACTGCAAGTCGCTTAATGAGATATCAGGAAGCTCACTGTCAAACCGGCGAGGTTTCCGTGTCTGTATCAAAGAAAATAATTTGCATGTAGTTGTAAAGTCAAGATGACTAAAAAAAGGGTTTAAAAAAAAAAAAAAACTTAATTCATTAAATAGAATTTGCAGTTAAACTCTCATCTCTCTTGAAAGATTTTTTTCTCCTTTTAAATCTCAACAAAAAATATTAAAATCCGTTCATATTTTTAGTCTTTAAGTCTGTCAATAATGCCTCTGGACAGCTGTATTTCCTTCTCATTACTAAGCTTCCTTTACATAAACAGTTAGGGTAAAAGAGATGTGACGGTAGATTATTTAGGGTGCTAATAAGTAATCAGCTAAGTATTTTGTTCAGTATTTAAAATTCTAAAATCAAATATCAACAGTTAAAATACTAAAATAGCATTCTTTTTTTCCCCCGAAAAACCCTTTCAAAAACACAGCAAAGGAGAACCTGAAGAGGTCAAACAAGTGAGGAAAAGTGAGGTCATATCAGAATCAAGGARAGATGCTATTTGAATTAAACAAACTGTGTCAAATCCAAGTTAATGGACAATGCTTGATTACAGCTATGCTTTTTCACATTAGCTGCCTCTCACATTAGACAGATGAAAACTGTTCCATTCATCCAACAATTACAGGAAAACATGGAAACCTTTTACTTCCTTTTACTACTTAATTTTATGGGTGAGAATCAGATTATCCCTCTGGGCCTCTTCTCCTGTGACTGAATTTTCTATTCAATACTACAGCCACCTTATTAAAAGCMGTATCAACTCAGCACTTCCTCTCCTATCTACCACATAGCAAGTTAGGAACCAATTTTAATATAGGTCATAGAACATAGAAAGATATTGAGTACATACGCAGAAGGATGGAGGCCAGGAGTCAAGTCCTCTAAACAAACGATTCCTTAAAAAAGACTTCCCTGCGCAAAGAAAAATCAGCTACTTAGAATAAATAAAGGCAACATTCAAACAATGCCTCAATGGAAAGTAATTCAGCTACTGCAGTTAAACAGCTATTCTAGATCTGAGAACACTACCAAGCATGACATTCTCCATTGCCAAAAAAAAATTGGAATTGACCTCAGAACTTCAACCAAAAAAAAAAACATGAAAGAATCTTCCCACCTATTCAAGCCTTCTATTTGATAATGTTCATCTCCATCACTAAAATATAGCTATTTTCAATTTTTCTTCTTTGCAGTTCTGCTAATTCTTCTCCAGTGTCTCCTAATACTCTTTTGCTCAATTCTCTTATTTTAGTAGATTAGAGAAACTACTTTAGAAAAAGGAAAACAAGATTTATTTGCAACTTCAGGCTTTATTTTATTTTTACCTACAGTCAGCATTTCAGACATAGCTCTTCTTTTTGTTTAGAGGAATTACAGAGGTATTTGCTCTAGTATTCCAATATTTAATAACACTTTCAAAAGTGTTACTTAGAGAACAGTAAATATCACAGAACACATCTAAGCAGAAATTGTCTCCAAGTGCAATGACATTGGGGTCTAATCTACCACAAGCACTTAGAGTTTTCATGGCATTTTGGATAAATGTATGGAAAAAATGTACTAATTTGATTGTAACATGACTTAAAAAAAATATTATTTGTACTAGCACTGTTTGGCATGCTATTGGTGTTCCCTATTCCAAGTAGCAAAACCAAGTATCATACAGGTACTTTAAATACAGAGAGAGAAATCATAGTTATTACTGATTTTACAGAACAGAAAATACTTACTGAACAGTTTACCAAAAGATTCCCTTTTTGCCTTTTCAGCTTCATATAGATGTTTCCCATCTTTTATTAAAGCTCCTGCCCACTACAGAAGGCAAAACGTAAATATTTAGTTACTGATTTCTATACTGATAAAGGTTTGGTCTCAAAAAGTTTCTTACTTACCTCCCTGTAGTGTTTTATGAACATTTTTCTCCTTACAACCTCAACAACAGCTAGACAGTACATCTGAGGAACAGTACTGAGAGCCTCTACGACCTTGACCCTTTCTAATAGCTCTGTTACAAGACGAAGCAAAGCTTGTAGTTTCTCTCCATCTTGGTCGGCGTGAAGCATTACAAAACAACACCACCTATAAAAGTAGGTTACACATTAGAATATAAGAACTTAGGCATCTCTTCTACATTTAAATTTCATCATCATTAGCAGCACACCTTAATCAACTGAATAATGACATTGTTTTACACGGGACAACGATATATTTGSAAACACCAAGTAATTCACAATTCAATAGCTGCCCTACAGCTCCCTCRTAACCTTTTCTAGAAAGATGTCTACTTAGTGTTCAAAAATGAATGTTATCATCCTATGAGGTCAGCTTTGGTTTTGACAAGCAATGCTCTTAGCATACACAACCTTAGGCGGCATGATATTACAGCCTTCTCCACACAGGGATTAAAAAAAATGATATGTCAAGAGCGCGAAAAACATTATTCTTTATTTATAAGCCTTAAAARCACTTACTGAAAAGCATTACCAAGAATTATTAAGGGTGAGGTCACTATCACAGAAACCAGAAGTTAAATAAATGAATAATGAATTGTCACCATTTACTCCCTCACTACAAATAACAGAATACATACAAATTTCCATTTCGAATAACTGTATCTTTCATGACCTTGTAAAATGTAATTATTAGCTGGTACAGTAAAAAATATTTTTTCCAGAAAATTAATAATTAAAGTTTTTTTCCCTGCATGTGACATAGCAGATTAACTAAATGTTTAAGGACTAGATACAGGAAAAAATATCCTTCATTTCGCATTAATACAAACCATACATACATACATGAATTGTATGACCATCCATRTCATACAAAAATTATGTAACATGAAAAAGCCTTTATTTTTGCTAGGTGCCATTTATAGTTTTGCTAGATATAGCAATTCTTCATAAATTGCAAGAAAGCCACAAGATACTTTTTTTCTGCATTCTGTATAAGTTATTCAACAGCATTTTACTTACATTCATTACACTCTTTTGCAATCATCAGTACAATTGCCAGTCAAATTTTAAATAAGAGTGGTGGCTTGGGAGGCTGATGTGTGCAGAAGGGGAGACGCAGGCTCCTGTATATGGTTTTACTGATGTGAAGATTGTTAAAAACTGTAGAAGAAATTTCTATTTTGTTTCACACTTAAAACGAACTACACAAACTGAATTATGTAGCTTTTATTTTCCTTTATGTTAAAAAAGAAAATGTATACATTGCTAAAGTCTTCTTCATAGCTCTTTTRTTTAAACACTCTCAATCTAAGTGGAACTTACAATACAAAGTTGAAAAGTTGCAACTTACTTTAGTCTGACTTGCAGATTATTTGCAAGCTCCTGTTTGGCAGTGGTACATTTCTGCTTAATATCCAATAGTTTTCTATGATTAGTTAACATAATCATCAGCTGATTTGCATGACTCAAACACAAATCAGGCAGCACAGAAGGATCTTTCAAGTTTTCAGCTCTCTTCTGATTAGCCAAAAATCCCTAGAGGACAAAAGACATTTGGTCTCAAATTTATGACAAGTAAAAAGCACTGAATCTTTTAGATATTCTATATTCATATGGTCAAGTGGCCCATCTCTTCTGTAAGAATGGGAGAGAACTTAATAAAACTTCCTTTAACTATTCTGGAATATAACAGAATGCTACACATAGTCAAGTGCCAAAGTTCCTTTTCTCAGTCTTTATCTGCTCTAAATAAACCTTACCCGAAATCCTCTTCTCAAAAAAATKACCATCACCACATAATAACTTTAAAAAATAGCTAACATAAATGAAATTATAAAGTTGATGTTGTATGAGAAAGTAGCTACTGGGAATAAAATGATCAATCAACATTCTAGTTTCTGCTAAAAAAAACAGCTTGTTGTCTTCTGGCATAAACAAAACTTGCATCAACTTACAGCAAATTCAGCACTGCTTTGGAAATTGAGGTGTGAAGCTAATTTTCTCCCATCATTCTCAAAAGTATCTATGTGTGAACTCAGACATAACCTTAATTCAATTATCCATTGATTAGGAAATACATAAACGTTAGGAAATATTAGTTTTCAGTCATCCAAGAAGTAACATAAATTACTGAACTTCACTAGTGAAGAACGTATGAAGAATGACATACCAAATAATTATTATTGCATGTGTTAATATTTAAATATGTCAAATATGTTCCAGTAGAAGCACGCATTTTCAGTTGCCCTTAATCTTTCCAAAAATATAGTTCCTTAGCCTTAGCTTGTCCATATGCAGGTTGTATGCTTCATCCTTGGAGATTTGGAGATATTCAAAAGAAATCTGGACATTCCTGTCAACAGTATTTTACCTGCTGAAATTTGATCTTGGAATTTTAAATACTGAAATAAAACTTATTTGGTTAGATAGGTCTCCTATCTAACCTCACAGGGTACTCGAGCCACCCTAATCAAGGACCACCTGGACCAAAAGCAAAATATCTCTTCTCCTGATCCCCTGAATACTGAGCAGGCCCTGCTCAGTAAAAGAGAAGAATTGGCAACAGGCAAACTGCTCTATGCAAACTGCATAGAGCTACACGACAGCTAAATAATATTACCAAGAAAGAGGATTAAGGACTGGAGAAGCTCACCAAATGCCTGGATGTATTTATTTGATCCTGGAATTAGTCCTGGCTCAGAAAGAGACAGCACACTAAAAGTAAACCAGCAAATTAGTCCTGAACACTGTCTGTCACACAAACATGCCATCCTGGCACGACACCAGTTTCATGCATCATCCTTGCCTTCTATTAAGGACTTTCTCCTTTTGTTTCTGCTTTACATTTAGTGAGCCTGGATGAACTAGCAGAGACAGACAGACTCGGGACAACTGGTTTGTAGGCACATAAAGGGGACAAAGTTGTCTGCGCTTTGAAGCACTAAGAACATGTGTCAGACCTGTGTGACTATGTGTCAGCAAAAAGACTGAAGGACAGAACAAGCTACAAGGTTGTATTATAYAAGTAAAATAATATTAATTATACAAATTGTTCTTGCTACACWTTCCCTCTACCATGCCATACACATGGATATCTGTTTTCTTCCAAAAGATAAGTACCATATAGTCTMTTTTTATGTAATAAAGAACAGAAATAAGTATGATTAATTCTTCCCAACTCTGAAGTATTCATTGCTTTTTTGAGGTACTAGAATTGTTTTTGCTTCACCATATTTGAACTGATTCTTACTCTAAGAAAAAATTCTACAAAAATAAACAAGAAACTATATTGGATATTGAGGCGTCTCAAATCAGAAATTTTATACTGCTGTTTCACATTGCTTGACTGAAGAGTTAAATATTTTTCCATATTTATACCCAAGGCAACCTTGATGAAAAAAATTATAAAAATATACAGCAGTTGAGAGCTCTGGATATAATGCATTTACTCTTATTTCTAGTCTAAGGCATTACATGTGAAAGTTTTTTTTTTTTTTTACTTTGCTTCTCTTATATGCATAAACACATATACATATATTTAGCATAATTATATACAAAGATATATATAGAATAAMATGAAAATAAGCCCTATGATGAAATATTTAAGATCTAGCACTATCTATCATTAATTCTAACTTTTGGGGCTGTTCTAATGCCCAATGAATATTTAAATTAATGAATATTTAAATGAGTACGTGATAGTTGGTGTTATGCACTGAAAAGATACAGCAAATCCCAAGGTTTTAAAGTTAAATATTAATGAWTTTTTTTTAAATAGAAATCTTCTACAGCATACATGCATGTACAAATCCATCACCCATACATGTATTACCTGAGCAAGTTCTTTCTGTTCGTTTACCAGTCTGCTGCAGCTCGCTATCATCTGGTCCAAAGCATAGAGCCTATCCTCAAGACCTTTAATAGCCTTCATATTCTGATTATCTAGTTTGGCGATAGTTTGCCGACATTCTGCCAAAAAGGGTTGGATTATCCTTGGATCAAGCTAAAAGGAAGGAAAAGAAAAAAGAGAGAGAGGTATATCCTTATTTTTTATTTTAAGCAGAACACCTAACACTGCACATGTATCAAGCTGAAACTCATTTTTAAAGTTCTACAAGGAAGCTTTTATTAGCACTTAGCCTACTGAAAGAGCAAAATGAATTTTTATAGCCTTAATATTTTTATAGTATAGTTCTGTAGTTTTTCTTATCATCTTTACTAGAATTTGCATTTGAATCCTATGTATGCTTACATCTTTTTCTGTTTCAAAATTTTAAAACTTCTTAAATTTCAAAATTTAATTAGTCTCTGGATTTTATATTATCACCTGAATTTCTTTAAAGTCTTCTGGATGAGCAGAGCATAGAATCAAGTTCTTGAAAGCAGAAAAATAAAATGTAGGGGTAAGAAAAGAAGGATCTTGTTAAAGCAAATCAACCCAGTCTCCACTGGTCTTAATGGAAAGTGTAACAGAAAGCAGAGAGAAAAAATAGGAGACCTATTAGCCTCTCTCTAGAGAATACTTTTAATTGATAGCTCCTTAGATAATCAGAGCAGTTCTAGACAACTAGAAAGCAAGCYATAGAAAGATATGATTGCTATACATTTTCCAAATATTTTGCCATTACATTTTTTAAAAATTAAAAGTTTTTTTAACATATTCCATTACAGCCCTTTATTCAGAAAAGATAATGTTGGAATATTAAGAGGCTATTATTAAAATCAACAGATATTGAGGATAAGTCTTCAAGTTCTACTACAAGAACAATAAAATAGTCTTAATTTATTTAGTTAAGGAGGWAAAAAAGAAAAAAGGAAAAAAAGACAATATGACAGAGTTAAATTTAAACATGGAATAAGGTAGTTAGGAACACTTAACGTCATTAGGCATTAACAGGAGATGAACATATTTATCYCAAATGGCTTCTGAACACCATCTGGTATGTGAGAACCTGGTGAAAAAGACACTGCCCCGTGGGGCCATGCAGAATAGTCCAAATCCCGGCTCTTTTGTCACCACAGAGCGTTTCTACCATTTCACTGACACCCCTGAACACACGCAAACTAAACATCAAAGAAACAACTTAATTATCTTCCTCAATGTGAATAACAACACTGCTTTCTCTAATCTACTTGTATTAAAGCTTTCTTTCATCRCTTCTTGATTCTAGAAATACGCTACTGAATTCAACAAGTGGAGAAACGGAACAACTTAAAGAGCGGTTACCAAGAATGGGTCTTTCAAGTGCTTCAAGTATGTGTGTGGGGAAACCAGTAAGGGGAAGTGTAAAAACACTGATAATAAACCCAGGATAAATAAAGTGACAGGGTATTTCAAAGCTTTCTTAAAACTGAGACACAAGGGCTATTCTTCAGTATCTGACAAGCAGGCTCAAGCAAACCAACTTCGAGAACCAGTGATTGACACCWTTTCTGGATTCATCCAGACTGCTCTAACACAGATTCATTTTCATTGACACTCTGCTCAGGATTATGTGTCTGTTGGGTCAACCTGGATTCTTTTTTGCATGGGAAAATAAATAACATATGCAAGCGAGGAATTCTTTTTTTAAATAAAAAAGCAACCAGAGAAAACTTATTCCTCTTCTTCCCCTCTGCAGTTTATTTCCTTTGTCCATTCTTTGTGCCATGTTTTTGACTTGATCACATCAGTACCTCTACTCACTGCTGGATAATAATTGTTCTCCTTGTCCTCAAAACTCTYTTTGTCTATTCTTCTATTCAAGTACCTACAGCAGTATCTTGGAAGCCATCTCGGGACATCTCCTACTCGGCCACTACATGTGCTGCAGCCTTACTTTCTGCGAGCAGGAGCTTCATTTTGTAGACTGTGGAATCACTTAAAGACTAAGAAAGCCAGAAGCCTAGCAGCACATTAAATGCTTTCTTAAGGAGGACTATTTTTTCCTTTTTGGCTAGGGGACAGTGGAAATCGGAGGCAAYGAGGGCTGCAGACAGTGCGAAYGAAATAGATCCAAGACTGAGCAACYGCCTGGAGWAGTTCTGGCTGTGGTCAGACTCATCCAACTAAATTAGAGAACTTCCTCCCCACCTTGTTTCTGTTTTAAAACAACCAAATTTTACTTTAATAGGAAGAACCAGATTTTTTTTTCCTCTAGAAACAGCAACTCAAATTGCAAAAATAATTACAGTAGTTGAGACAAAAGGTTTCTGAGTGGTCTTGAATCAAAGGCAAGGACAGAAAAGCACATGATTATAAAATATACTCTCTAAAATGTGTGGCATATGCTAGAGATTCCAAATTGATCACGAAAGATACAAGGATTTAATTTGTCAAAAGTCTTCTTTTTTTCCCATATTTGTATCCTTAGAATTGCTAGAATACATGGAAACAGTTGGTTAGCACTTGCCTCTTAAAAGACTGATTCTCAGAGTTCCACTGTCCCMGATGACCAATATGCACAAAGGGAATGTACTCCCCCTCCAACTGCACCCCTGCCRTTTGTCAACCCAGTTCTAAACTGGTAAAGATGACTGTGAAGTGCTACAGGCCAACACAGCAGAGGACTGTACGAGGCTTCAGTCGTTAGGAAGCCCTTCACCTATGGAACCAAATGCTGCTATTTTTACTGAAGAGATCCCCACCACCTTCAGTGCACTCATCCATTGAGTCTTTTCTCCACTATTAGAATTGAAGCCTGCCTAACACTGAGCTGTCTCAATATTTAATCCAATTTGGGAACTACTTTTGAGATGGAATCCAAAAAAATTTTTAAGAAAAAATAACCATCAGCACAGGAAGCTGACTGCTTGTTGATGCAGTCTACATCACGATGCCTATCTAGCATTGCAGKCTAGAAATGATGAAAGTAAGACTGTCTTGAGGTGGAAATAAACTGCTCAAGACAAAAATTTTATTCTCGTTTCAAAGATTAGATTGTAGTAATATAGAATCAAAAATATGCAAAATCGGATCAGTCAGTTTTAAGAGTAACAGCTTAAGGGATAAATGATCAAGCAAGCAAGAAATCACAAGGAAAAACTATAGGGTTTTTTTTGTGGTTTTAAGATATAATGGTGAAAATAGAAGAAATTCAKAAAGAAAAAGTGAGCAATATTGCACTCTGCTAGCAGCAGAAATATGAACTAGTGTTGAGCTGTTCCAAATCTTTCTGCACGAGTTTGTATATATTTAAAAAAGTATATGTTGTTTTATATATCATATATGCAAAACAATATCCCAATTAAAATAACCTAACCATTCTGTCTCGAGTTTAATAAAAGCTTAATTATTTTTTTAACATAGAAATAGCATTAACTTTGATCCTGGAAAATATTCAGTTTCATTACAACTATAATTTCCATTTCAGYGAAAACAACAGAGCTGGCTTTGTTTAAAAGCTACAAAAAGAACAACTTTTCCAGGCACAAAAAGATGGTGAGAAACACGCATGATAAGGAGCATTCACTGGGAAACTATAAAGTTTATTAAAAGGCTGATTCTTAAAACTCCAAGAACTCAAAATACTTTTCTGCACTCCCTGCTTTGCTCTATATTCACCAAGCTTGCAGAGAAACAAGTTACAGAAATTTAAGTTATAGAAATTTAAGAAGGAAAAAACAAACTGCAACTTTCCACAGGAAATTCTCAACATACAACATGAATTGAAGAAGTGTTAACTTACCCTGCTCATAGAATCAAAACATTTTCTGACCAATGATTCAACATCATTAGGCCTATCTTGAACATTTATCCAGTCTAACAGAGACACATTGAAGGAAGGCTGATCATCATCTCTCAATTCTACCGATGTTTCACTGTCCCGGACAGTAGCATTTTGACTGGATTCCTTCTCTTCATTTACATTTTCAGGATCCGTGCCATCCAAAGGTGACCGTTCAACTGACTTGCAAAAAGAGGCTAACACTGATTTATTGTTCATTTTAGATAAATCAGAATAAAGCACCAGTTCAGCAGATTTCTCATCCTCAGTTTCTTCACTTTCTGCCCCTCCACGCTCAGCTGAAGAGTCCAGTCTTCCTAAACACTCTCTGTAACTATGTCTTGTTAGGCACTCCAGCAGGGGTATCTTGGCCATCACAGAAACAGCTGAACCCAGGCTTTTTTAGAAAGGGTAAAAATGAAAAACCATCAGTATGTGGAATCTAGTATTACACAATAGTCTAGATGCAAGCCACTTCTAAAGTAGTATTTTCATGTTTTAAAACTGAAGTGTCCTTAATAACCTATATGCTTTTTTGCATTAAAGTGTACATCAATCAAATAATTATATTTTCCAAAATTCTGTAGTCAGTAGCAGCACCCTTAAAGGAAGGCTAATGAAGTTAGTAAAACTTTAGCTCTCCTTTCTAAACTTCAGATTCCACTTATCTTTATAATACCACAAAAAGAAAAAATAACAGCAGTTTGAAGAAGTGAGACATGTCAATTTTTTAAAGTACTTGCATTATACATGGATACCAAAGCTTATCAGCAGTGGGTTGTTATTCTTTGGATTTTACTTTTGTGAAGTTTCAATAGTTTCTATATAAGTGGTATATACAGGAAAAAAAAGTTCAACTTTTATGGTAATCCATAGTCATGCTTTATTTGTTTAAGCAGCCAACACAACTTATATTCTATTAGGCAAATTACAGATAGAAAAACCCTGTAGCACTAGTGTCCAGAAAGATAYCAAAGGCTTTTCTGAAGTAATAGCCAGAATTTGTAGGCTACAAATACACATATACAAAGATAAATTTTGTCRTATAAATAACTTCAAATAAGCTTCATGCTTTATTCTCAACATAGATCATCATTCCTAACATGTTTTAACGAATTAAAAAGTCATCAATTTAGAAGTGCAAATATTTAAAATATTCTGTTTAGTGTCTGAATTTATTGCCTAGCTAAGCCTAGTGTACATTTGGAAGGACTCCATCTCTTAAACAGCTGTTCATTAATGAGCTTATCTTCTACATAATTTAATACACGCTTCTGTGTGGTAATGAGTACAACAAAAAGTGTCAGTTAAAAAATGACTGCTATAGAGCAAATAGCATTCTCGGGAAAAAAAAGGCAAAAATTCCAATAACTACATGCTTGAATAATTAAAACTAACAGCAGACACACAAGCCAAAAAATATATTTTTAAAATAAAGTAACTTTGGAGGTTGAAGTTGAATGGCAAACCTACTGTGTAAGTTTCAACTTGATATCATCTATGGACTGCAAATAGCTTGAATATACACTTTCAAACTTGAAAAGCAACTTTTGGTAAGAGTATGTACAATCTTCTAAATTGGCCATTATGGCAGCCCAGCCTTGGTGCTGAAGATGCTCGTCATGTACAAGACCTTCACAAAAGGAGCAGAGCTTCTTAGCAACCTCGTACATTTCCTGCAGGGGGGGAAAAAAAAAAAAAAAAAAAAATCAGAAAGTGGAAACAACTGTAGACAGATTTTTAGTCTTATATCTTATATTGCTACCACCATGAAGTGAGATACTTAGAAAATGAAATATGACAGTGCTAAAATAGAAAGTGTTARAAGACATACTATCCAAGAAGTTGTGTAATTTAAGACAAGAATAACCCAACTTGTTCCACTCTTAGGTAAAAGACTAAATAAATATAAACACACAGACACAAATCTTTCTCAAAGCAGATGAAAGCTGCAATTCCAAAAGAGGCCTTATGAAATTAAACACTGCTAATGAAAAAATTCAGTGCATACATAAATGAATAATAATGCTTGTACTCTTCYGAAGGAAGCAGCTGCCAAATGAGGTACATTAGAGAGAAAGAAGAAACAAGTGAAAACTCGAGAAGCAGAGCAGCATCACCCAGCTGAGGAGCAGGTGCATTAGATGCAGAGAAGGATGCATGAGGGTAATGGCAAAGCAGATATAATTGAAGGCTTTCAACAATTAATAAACCAGATGCAACAAGATGAACAGCACTGAAAAGCGCCCACAAGTCTTCAAGAACATACCCTGAAAACTTGCTGTTTCCAAACTACCATACAAACTGTTCCATTAAACAAAGACAAAAAATCTATACTTAAGTATAACTGCTGGAAACAGGTCAGAATTTTGTAACTGCACAACTAGGCAGAATTAAACCAGAGAGTGAGGTAAGGCAAGCATCACATCCTATTAAAAGTAAACTAGTGCCAGCACCCTATTGCTGTTAACTCTAAAGCTTTAACTGCTAATAGAAGTACAACAATAGATATTTTTAAGTTTACTATTTGAAGAAAACAGAGACTGGTCTCCAGTCTCTTATCAAGCACCAAAAATAAAACAAAATAAATCATATGGTAAATTTCCCAGCTCAATACTTTACAATAATATACTATACTGCAAATATTCTCCTGAGGATCCTTGTATGATGGTTTAGTCACCTTCCCTCCAAGAAAGCACTACCACATTTCCTTTGAAAGTCACTCAATTTTAAAATTATTCAAATACAGTGACAGGGCAGTGTCCCAACAGCAGCATATTACAAAATGCATTTGCTGCTGACCACATGGTTAGCAGCACACATACATATACAGAAAGATTAAAGAGTCCAGCAATGACAGCTTATCCCCCCCAAATAAATCATAAAACTGCAGATTGTTTTAATAAAACATTTCATAATTTCAGAATTTATTGATAGAAAGTGAAAATTGGGGGGGAGGATTTAAAACAAAACAAAAAACAACAACAAAAGCAAAAAACCTTAGTCTCATCTTTGGTGGTAACAAAATTCCACTCCTTCCTAACTCCTCCTTCCTACCAGTTTATCCAAGCTACCAGCAGATGAACAATCAGTATGCACACATATCTATACGGTCAATTTTAAAGAACACAAAGACTACTGCAAGATTTACGAAAAACTGTCCACCTATTCCTCATTTTTTTTTAAGGAGTTCCTTCTAGTGAGTATCAAGGTTTACTGACAGGTAAAAAGTTTTTCTGAACTATTTACATCTCAAACCGGACTAGCATTAAGCTCAAAATAACTGTTTTCAGCTTGAGGTAAGTTTGTTAATGCAGTAATATGTTAAGATGACAAACACTCTTTTCTCAAGGTAACCTTTAAGCTAACACACAGTATGCCAAACGGTATCAGCTGTGACATGGTAACTTCAAGATATGGAAGATCTTAAATAACAGACACAACACAACGGAATTTTGTATTATCATCATCCCAAAGTTAATTCTCTCAGTGAGAGTGAAGTAATAAGATACTATTCTGACTGCATGGATAACTGTTTCTGTTGGATGTACCAGGAAGATGGAAGAACAGTGTTTTTTTCCTTAATTCAACAGTACAGTAGAGGAATAGAAGACAAGACTCTAAGTCAATTCTGTAATCCATGCGTTCCAAACATGAGAGCTATAAGTCAATTTAGAATCAAATGCTGAAAGTTTCTGGCTTCCTTTGGAATATTTGCTACGGGTCACAAACAGTTTTGTATACAGCTTAAATGCAGTTAAGAAAGAAATTGATATCTACACACTACATCTTTTCTATTGCTCCATCACCACTGAAATGCATCTTCATGTGAGTGGACTTGTCCTTCCTCCCTTTTCTACAGCCATTATTTTGGGACAGAAATCCTTGAACTAGTTTAGAAGATCAATATCATTCTATTTCACAGAATCGGTAGGTCTGCATCTAGGGAAAAATTAAGCAGTTCTTTACTAAATGAACCAAGTCTAAAAACTGAATTATTTTAAGCATACAAATGAAACATATGTTTTAACACTTCTCAATAAAGTTGTCAGCTCCAGTAAAGAAAATTAAAGTCTGCAAATGCTTGTTTCTGAGACTGATTTCTCACAGTATTTTCAGCAATACCCAAAGATACACAACAGTTTACAGACAGTAGGAAAAAAATATAGTAAAGACTGATGGTATTGTAGAGCTATGTCCATCTAAAATGCACACACACACCAACCAATATACCTAGAACACTGACAATTTCCCTGGACCACTGGCAACCTCCAGAAACACCACTGCCAATTCAAGACTAGATGAACCCAGGCTAATTTTAGTCTGCCTATATATTGAACAGTAGGCTCTTAATTTCTTTACTTAATCAGAAGCTCAGATGGAAGATTTTATCTGTATTTATCTGTATATAAAATATATATAAAAGTATATTATATATATATATGTATATTTAGAAGCAAGGAAAAAATAAGCGACTACCTAAAAAATAGAAAATTTAGGGTTTTTTTTCTCTATCCATCCAAATGCTTTTCATCAATTTCAAGACTGTGTCTGTACTGTCCTATTGCTCAGAAAAAGAAACCATAGGAAGCACAGTTTGTCTGAAGTATCTCTCTGAAGTTACTTCCAAAGAACAAAAGTTCTCAGGAAATGGAGGGCTCTTTCCATTCTCTCCAAAGCCGTGGTAAAAGGAAACAGGTCAGAGTCCTCTATTGCTACATACCTGACAGTGTGTATAAAGGTCTCCTCATAGTCAGTCACCCTACAACCAACCTCAGGCCAATCAAAAGGAATACTCAAAAGTTAAATTTGTACAAATGTACATGGTATAGCAGAGTAAATCCTTCCACAAAAGATGCCATCAGAGCTATTGTTCCCAATTCATACACCTCAAAATAAGGCAGCATTTTTACTACATAAACCAAAAACCTAGAGCAGTTAAGAAACCTGTAATTAAAATACCTCACTGTGATGGATACTGAAGAGCTTTCATGGTAATTCCTCTTCATTAGATAGTTAATTATTCCATTAATTTTGGTCAATTTTGGTGACTGTATTCTTTGGACATTTTCCCATGCAGTTCAGGACTTATTGCTGACCCCTCCCCCGGCACAGCASAATAGAGATTCTAATTCCACCTCAGTCTGTTTCCCCAGTGTTAGCCCCGTCTTCATTAGCTTGCAGGTTAAGAGACAKAACTCCCCCCTGGCAAAGAGCACTTAGATGCCAATACAAAACACTGCAGCCAGTAAAACAAAACACAGGACAAAATAAACTATAACTTCCAGTAGCTCAGTTTCAAGCCAACCAAGTCATATTCTTGCAGCAAACAACAGAACTGRCTACAAAGCCCAATCAAAGTAAATCAACTGCTACAAGCAATTCAATCTTAATCCTGCCCTCATGATCAATTAATAACAGTATGGGACAGGGCAYTGATCCTATCTGATAATGAACAAGCTTCAGAAAAGCCTGGATTTCTATGGATGAGCTGAAAGTGTGCCTGGTTACTAGACTAATAACGTAGCAAAGGAGAATGGTAACTAGCAATTTGACCAGCTACACCATTTCTGCAATGCTAAAGAAAAAGTTAAGGAACTCCTTTYCAGAGTATCCGAGGGCAGCCCTCTAATCAAAGGGAAACAGTGTCTGTTAAAACTGCAGAGAAATGTCTGCTTTTAGGTGGCAAGATATGCTTCTTGGCCAAGTATTATAAAGCATTTGGAACGAAACCAAAATGATAGACATTCTCTGACTACAGTCCTGGCTTTAGGTGATCAAATGAAACAATTATGCAATTACTCATCTTTGGAAAAGCTGGCTGCCTGGAATTGCTAGTTTGAAGATGACAGACATCAATTATGACAAGAAATGTGAAGTGCACCTACTAATCAACAGCGCAGGATTCCCGCATCCTTCTGGACAAGTAACAAAATGAAGTTCGGTTAAATCAATAGAAAAATATATATATATACACACATACACTAAATTAACAGAAATAAATTCCATTTTAGCAACAGTGCTAGAGACCCAAAGATTAGACAAGATTAACCCCAGGCAGTGCAGAACACACTGTGTGAGACACAGTTTGACTCCTCGTAAGCAGGTGTGTGTATGAACTGGTGCAAACACTGGGCTCTTCATTGCCCACACGCTGCAGCTCAAGGCCAAAGCTGCTGACCTGGAAGAGGGAAATGAGGCTACTTGTAAAATGGCAAGCTGTAAYACCTGAAGCACAGCTAAATTTTTAGTCAAAGGGAAAATATATTGGGATACAAAACAAAAATAGGCTTAAAGGGTCACTAACTAGAACTTAAAAGCCAACCAACAGATGCAGCAAAAACTGAACAAAGATTTCTTACGGACAAGCCTATAAAACAAAAGCACTGCTGCATTTGACAAAAGCTAGGACAATAATTTCAATTTAATTGATAAAGTAGCAAGCAAGTTAAGATTCTAGAAAGGGACTAAGTCTCTAGATTATGAATTCTATGTAATTAATCACCTAGGCCAAAAACAAGAAGTGAAACCCTTATATAGTTTAGATTTATGTAAGCTGAAAAATATATTGAAGATACCTTGATATAAAAATGATGGAAGAGTGGAAAATCAAATAGGTGGCAAGAGATTTGAGGTAGGAATATTTTTGGTTAGTAGATACTAAATCTAAAAAGCTTTATATAAAAGTCAGTGAAATTAGTTTCAATCAAAAAAGGCATAAAGAAATTACTACTTTTACAAATTCTTATACCCGCACCAAGTAGCAAAATCACAAATATTCCAGTCATACTTCAGGCTTCTAGTTCAAGGAAAAGATGTTTACCAACAGTAAAAAGAAACACATTGATTTAAGTCATAAAAGTAGCTGAGTTGTTCAGGTGACAATGACTCACTCACATAGGCAAGAGCAGTATCTGAAGGAAAGATGCAAATCAAGAAAGAGCTTTTTGTTTATGTTATGGAAAATGATACACTGGTGTACTTTTTTTTTTTTATTAGCACTCCTTACATTAAAAAAGGCTGAAAGATGAAACAAGCAATGACTTAGTAACAGCTTAAGTTCATGTTATAAAAAGCCCTTAGCAAAATGTATTCAAGTTTTCTACGCTTTTCAAGTTAACATGCAGAATAAGATTATTTACCCAACTGCCCCAAATTTAGACTACCAGTAAGATGGGGAGGAAAAAGGAGGCAGGGTAAAAGACAATGTAAACTAAAAAATTATATTTAAGCTGTACAGTAATTAAGGATGTCAGAAAATGACAAATAAAATGCAGACAGCAAAGCAGGCTCCAAATCAATGCTCATCAGCTACAGCTGCTCTAAGAGAGATGAGGTAAAAATAAACTTTTAGACAGAAAAGTGATGAAGAGGGAAAAGATACAGACGAAGAAAAATACCAGTTAGTGGACAGAATTACTATTCATTGTGAAAAAGAATATGGACAATCATATGCTAGTGTATGCAAAGCACAGATCAGAAAAAGTGCATCAGAAACAGCTATTCACCTTTCTTCACAGTGCAATCAGAAAAGCTCTAAATCAGCTGACAGAAAGGATGCGTGGGGCGTGCGCCTTTCATAGAGCTCTACAGCACACTTGCCAAGTCACAGGTACGCACAGAAGAAGTCACAGATACCAAAAGTCTGGTTAAATTCGAAAGTTTCTAGGCTGAGTTAGAGGGAGGGAGAAGACTTCAAATATTGAAGTCACCGCATCACAAAACAGCGGTCATCTTCCACATGAAAAAACAAAAAGAAACCCCAAGTTTTCCTATTTGTAAAATAGGAATAAGCTACAAGAGCTAAGAAGTCTGAACTAACATATTATAAGTTGGCAACATTTTCAAAKCAACTTATACCATAAATTTGAAAGACATGAATGCTGAACTTTCACAGAACAACTCAATTTTGCAAAAATACCTCAAAATTTAAGGCGCAAGTTACACACCTAGTCCATTTTACTGTATGCATTGTCACATCCTTCATCTGTCTACTACTTAACATCTCCTACCAAATCTGATTATACTGTATGCGCTGGAAAGAGCAGAGATTAGATTAAATACAAACCAGTAGCAACAAATATTCCTTGATTTTTTTGTCCCCAAACACAGTTACGTACCAGTGTTAGTTATTGTTAGCAGGAATAGGTAAGGTTAGACTATGAGCTACACTTTAGACTGTATTCTTCCATTCTCCTGAAGCAAAGAATTTTTATCGTATACTACCAATCATGTCCTCATCTAAGTAATTAGAGCTATTAAAAATACTAATTTTAAGTACTGTAATTTTGCTTCTCTAATCTTGTTTACAAGTTACCAAATTCAGTGAAAAGGGACAAACCTCAGGACCCTTTCAATACAAGATTCTTCACATACATGTAGTACAAAGTCTCATGTGTAAGATGCTCAATGCAGCTTTGAATGTATCACTCTCACAACTGCTAGAGAAGTTCAGAGGCTCCTTAGCTCTCTCCAGATCAGTATTAATAAGGATCAATATCCCATGCTCCCTCTTCTTCCCAGCTCAAAACCTTAGGGGAAACCCTTAGAACTGATGTTCTAAGCACACATTCTCAGTCTTCCCTTAGCTTTTTTGCTGAATTACCACTTAATACGCTTCAAGGCAATACTGAAAAACTGCTTTAACGCTACACTAATACTCTGTCACAGTTTTCACGCCCTGATACACATAAAAATCACAATAGTCTATTCACTACCTTTACTCATAAATAATGTTTCAACATCATGTCCTCAACCTCCCCCAAAAGGTACCCAATAATTTTCCACAGCATAATACACAGCCTATGATTTTAAAAGATTTAAATTTTTTGATAAAATCAACCACTGGTGAGAAGGCATGTGAGATTCTAGAATATCACTCAAATTAACCAAAAAAGTATTTCACAAAAACTACTATCCCTGTAGCCCTTTCACAAGCTGGGAAATACTGGAAGGGGCAAGAGGTGGGATAGAAGAGACAATCTTAATCAAGATGAGCCTGCAGGCTAAAAATAAAAGTTCCATTCTGCTTAAATCCATGTTTAAAGACTTTTAAATACTAATCTGCTTCCCCCACTAATACAAACATATGCCATTGAGTATGAAGGACTTTTTTTTTCCCCTTGAAAAATCAGCTACTGAGTCACCATCATTCTCTCTAGGTTAATGTTACAAAGCGAGTTGGCCACACAAACTTTGCTAGTCTTTTGACAACACATGCTTCCCCAACAGAAGGGAATTTAACATCAAAACAAGCTAGTCAAGATCTTAATTAAAACAGAAAGACTGCATTAAAACAAGGTTTGCTCTGTGTATTAATATAGCCTTTGGAATAAAGACAAAAATAGAGGGGAGTATTAACAATTCTTTTATACTCGAGAAGTTAAACTCTTAACAGTCTTGCTGACTCTCATAGCATCCTCTTTCCATTCTCACCAATAATGGTTTAATGTACTTGAAGTCTTGGTGGGTGAAGACAGAATTTTCACATTTCCCTTATAAGGATTAAAAATGAAAGTCTCCACTCCTAGCTCACTATCCACTCTTCTCAGTAGGACAGTCATATGATTCACAGATCATTAATAACTCCAGGCTCTGTTTACTAAGGCAGGAACAACTGTCAACAGGTCAGAGGGGAAGGAAAAAAAAAAAAAAAAATCAACTAGAGAGAAAAAACCCTTTGCCTAAAAATCAGACAATATGTCTGGGTCAGATTATACAGTTTACTTCTCCCTATCATGACAGATAGGGAGAACAAGGAGAACAAGAGTACTATGTAAAACAAACAAAATCACCACTGACTCTGCATTTTCCACTGAATTCAGTTGTACAATATTAAAAAAGTCATTTCACACACAGTGTTGAAATTGCATTAAAAACTGTCACCGAAACCAAGAAACTCTACTGCCAAGACAACATATTAAAAGCCATATACTACTACTCATCTTGTGCCAAGTGTTACACAAACATCTTTCCCCATACCCAGCCATGAAAGTTCAAATGTTCAACACACAACAACACTTAATGCACTTATAATGTAAAGAAAATGAAACAGTATTTCCCAATATGAAGGAAAGCAATCAGCTCAGCTACTGAGCACGTTCCAGCCATGCTCTTCAACATGTAGCCATTCACATCAGACACTTAATATGCTATTGCTGGGCATACAGTTTCCCTTATCAAAGTTAGGAACAGGTAACCAAACTGAAATTCTGAAAAGTTTGTTCTCTATACAAAGAGAAATCAGCACTCAATGGAAAAAAAAGTTTTGGGAAGTGAGAGCTTACTTCTCAACTCTTCAGCAGTTGTTCAGAAGTGAAAATCAAAATGGAAGCTTGGAAAGGTACTTTTGAGAATTATCCTAACAATTTTCAACTTGACTTACCAAGGAACAACATTTCCTGTTGAGGCAGACTAAAGATTCTGAAAAGAAGACAGAGCACTAAGGCAAGCCTCCAAAAGAAATAGATTGTTTTTATTTTGCAAGTGCCATAAGAATACACTTCCACAAAGCTGTACTACATTTTACTTTTGACAGAAGTGTAGAGAACACTTAAGAGGTAAGCACTACTCGACATCTACCTTGAAAGGAGAGAATCCCAAAAATATATCACCACTAATACAGCATTYTCCCTGCCTTTTGAACAAATTGTTTCAAAATTTATATCAAGCAACCTCTCTGACATGCAAAAAGGTTATTTTTCTTTGGTTTGCAAGTACAGTAAGAGTTTACTTACCACAGCAAGCTGTGTCCGCGATGCTACTGTATGAAATACCGCAGGCATCATTAGAGATTCTTCTACCTTTAATTCCATCTCATTCTCTGCGGAAAAGGTGGTTTTGGGGATAGCTGGTGGACGTTCACATAAGATCATTTCTTTGTTGAACAAAAAAATTGGATTGGTGTCCTATGCTCAAAAAATAAAACAAAGCCAGACATTGAGTAAATGCAATACGCTGTTCGATCACCAATTTCTCCATCAGGTACATAATGCATCTTAAAAGCACACTGAAATCCACATGTGTAAGCTGAGTGCTTAAAAAAATCACTGTCACAGAACAGAAGAGCCCAAGCACAACACAGATGAATAGTAAAGAATCCATTAATGACACGTTTCTCTTCTTCTAAAGTGTGATTTATAGAAGAACACAGTATGCACTTACTGTTCCAGCACTGTAACTACAGACTCTTCTGTCTGGTGCCATACATTCTCCTCCATTGACAACCAGCACCTGGTGCTGAATAGCAATCTTGTATTTTGTTTGAATTGCATGTTTCAGGTCAGCCACACTGGAAAAGAGAATAGGATGGAGGAAAGTGGGGGGGAAAAAAAAAAAAGAAGAAAAGATGGATGTCTCAGTTTCTCTTATTCTAAATATGCCTGCTATAATGGCAGGTATCTTGTCTATATTGAAACAGGACTTAATTTCTATCATCTACTTTATTTTTATTCCACATTAGTCTGTTGTACTCTACCAAGTCCATAAGCAAAAGGAGGAGTTCCTCTACAGAACTGGTATAACATCAGCAATCTTCTTTCAATGTTGCTGAAATTCTGGATGAAATCATATCATATATTTAAGATAACTCTGGAAGTCATATTATATTCTTTGACTATTTACTTAATGAACACATAACTTATTGCAGCTGCAGGAGACAAGAACCAAAGTTTTTAACACTATGCATAATGCAAACAATTTCACCTAATCAACTCTGACTGATTTACCATATACAAAGTGCAATACAATGTGCAGCAAGAGAAAATTAGACAATCCATATGCGTACAAACATGTATAAACATTAAGCACTAACATAGAAATGCTACTTACAGTAGCAAAATCAATTACCAAAAATAACTGATTGAATATGACAGTATGAATTCACCAAAAGCTCCTCAAGAAYGCAAGCTCATACTTGAACGGCTTCTTCCGCAAGAACTGCTAGACTGAAGGAGGAATCAGCCTACACAGGCTGCAATGTGCACTGACTGGCAATCCAGATATTTTATGCACCATGACAGAATGTCTCGAATTACCAAAATGTGTATAAGGTTAAGGGCATACATGCGAATGATCCAACATTAGTTCTGAAMCAGCCGAGATAAAAGGCTTTATTTCATGTTCAATAATATGTCCAGTTTTAGGGGGCTGTCTGGACGGCAGCCTKATGTTGCAGTATTTGCTGCACGTCAACATCAACTACTTGCAGCTCATTGACCACCGATACAAGATTAAGCCCTGGACTGACCAGAGACCTACGAAGTGTACAGGCTATGATGATGCTTTACACTGTCTACCAGATCATAGTCCTAGGAAAAGAATGTAATACACGAAGACGTCTCTATAAGGTTTATTGTGATTGCCAGATTCTTTTTCACTGCACTTTGAAAGTAAGTAAAGAGAAGAGCTCTTAGATTTCACTGTGCATCTATCACTGCTCACGCTTCAGGCAGCTGAGWGTGCAAAAGCTCCTATTTTATATGTTGAAAGCCGTGAAACAGTTTGGAGCTTTCAACAAATGAATCGCAACTGCAATTAGCAGAATTCCTTCTTCTATGAACAAAACAGGGGAAGAGAGAGGGTGTATCCACCACTGAATTATGTTGAGAAATGCCACCGCTTCCCCTGTTTTCAGGTAGAAGCATAAGCAGCAGACCTGGACAAAGCACCTGCTGCTAGTTGCTTCATACCTGATCAGGAATGCAAGTTACTAAGAGTATTAAGGAGTCTGAGCGCTCAAGAGTCTGGTGGTGCTCCAAACAGATCTGCAACTCTGCTGAAGGAAGTTTACCTTATTGACCAAAAAATTTGTTTTTCTATAGCATTGTATTTTCTCACATAGAACTTCACCTATGCCAAGACATAGGAAGAAACACAGCTATAGTGGAGACACTACTGTACATGTTATTAAGAGGACAGAAAGGGCAGAGTGCAAAGCAACAGAATTCAACTTTTCCAAAAACAAGAAAAAATATTTTTCTTTCACAGAGAAAACACAAGCACCAAAAGAAGAATCCTCACTCTTAACCCTTCTATCTAAAGCTGCTATTTGACAGTTCAAAAATGCAGAATATGTCTTAAACATATTCTGGACCAAGTCATTACATTCAGGATGTAGGAAAGGGATTTAAATGGAAGAGTTTTTATCTGACACACTCTTATTCCACCTCCAAATGCCCAAGTTCAGGAGCAGTTATGGAGGCACATACAAAAGCAATAAAATCACAGAACCTTATAGGTGGCATTATAAGTGACGCCTTCTGCAAACAGTGAGACATTTCTCACTTTTATCAGTTGTGTGTAAGAAGGCCCTGGCAAGATCAAGAGCTTAAAAGACTCACGTAAGAAGAAACTTGAACATATCAAAGTTTTATAATGCAAGAGTAGACTTGGATTATCAAGTCCTATTTCCTTAGCATTTCAGTATTATCCAGGAATCTATCCAGGAAAGCCTCTAGGAAGGCCTCTTTTGCAAGAAGTGGAAGTCCAACTTCCTCTAGTACCTACATTAAAATCTGTGAGCTGAAACACACGGAAAATAGCAGCTGAAAACAAAAACAAAAAACGCACAAAAACTACACACGCTGCACGAACAACCCTAGTCTGCAGATGATTTTTATTCTCTGAAAGTGTCCCTGAATGTCCCTCAGTGCACCTCAAAGAGAAATGTTTCTGGCTGAGTGATGATGCAATTTACTATTTCAGTGTTGAAAAGAACTGTTAGTAAGAGAGGCAACTCTCCATCTCTGAAGACTTGCCAGTGGAGAAGCACATGCAGGATCACCTAGAAAACTACGTACAGCATAAGTGCCCTTCCTTTACGGCATCAAATAAAGCTAACAGAAACAGCTTTGATAGCAAGGYATTGTAGATAGCCTATTAAACCACAATAATATTTTGCTTTTTTCCCCCCCGTAATTGCAAGTATTGCTCAGATATCTTACTCCAAAGGTTTTGATTTTGTTTGTAATTTCCAAGTCAGTTTTACTGCAGTCTTAGTGCCAACACTGTCCAAGTCTGCCCCAGGCAGTGGTTCACAAACATCTCTGTAAACACCTCGAGCTGCCCATCTCAGACACTCRGTATGAAATATGCATCGCATCTTCACAACTGTTTCAAAGAAGATTTTTGTCTTGCAAGTCCTCATAAAAAAGCAAACATGCCATGTATGTGCCCAGAAAAAAAAAAAAAAAGATATGAAAACCATGCCCTTAACCAGTCTTGAAAATAGTTTCTTCCAATTCRTGACAAGCTAAACCTTTTCCAGAGGAATACTAGATAAAAACACAGTCCAATAAAGAGCACAGAAAAAGAGAACTCATTCTGACAACTTTTCCAAAAAGCATCCAATCTTAACATTGGACGTACCTAAGAATAATAGGCCAATAATATGCATTGCTTTCACTGCCCCAGAAAGCAAGAGGCAGGATTACCCAGCCTTTACTCCTTTTTGAGACCTTAACCAAGCACAACCACCTGCAAGACAGTGACAGTGCTAATTCAAGAAAACCCAAAATTCACCAAAATGAAAAATAAACAGAGGAGAAAACATATGGACATATTCAAAACCAACTGAGTATCACCTGCCCAGCACACTTGAGGAAAAAGATATATATATATATACACACACACACAAAGAAAAACCAAAAGAGCAAAGACACACACACATAAAACCTATCTAATATATAATTTCCTTACTTTTGTACAGCAAGTTCTGTGTCGAAGGTTAGAGTAGTTCCAGTGTTGACCAGAAATACATATAGCTTCATGATGATTTCTTTAGGKTTCTGAAATTAATTCCTTCCACCACTAAAATCATTTAGAACCTGCAAGGAAATTAAAGTRTTATTTTAACAAATGAATTTTAAAAAGTGAACTGCTAAACGCATTTACTTTTGAAAAAATACATTAAGATATAGAGTAGGTCAAAGCATCAACACTTGGAACTTGCAGTTCTTTGGCCRTTACTGAACGCGTAGTTGCTCCTGCGATCAGAAACGTGTGAGGGAAGTCTCCACATACAGAGATGGTCTGGGAAAACACAACAAAAAATGCACTGGGGGAAGSGGAGGTGTATGAGTTCCAATTGCAGAGGCCACTATCACATATCATTAACTGGGTTTCTCTATTATGAAATGCACTTTAAAAGCCTCAGATCCAGTTACTTCCAGCTGTCTTTCCCAGACTTCACAAACAGCAGCAAGGTCTACGGTGTCGATTCCTTAACTGACAACAATTACCATCTGTTTACTTATTACTAGCCATATCCACAGCTTTTCCTCTCAAATATGTGGAACGTTGTTATATGAAAAATAACTAAGATTATTTTTCAAAAYTATTACCCAGTTATTGGCACATCCAACCACCCAATTCACGCATTTGTTCCGTTTCCAGGAGCTTTCAGTTTTCATTAGCTAAATCTGTAGCTTTTCTCTTAGTAGCTATAAACCACTATAAGGTGACCAAGACAGGGCAGGCTAACACACCAAACATTTACTCAACACATTACCCTGCTACCTTCAGCATCAATGATAACAAGCAAGTCTTCAGTTCTTCATTTTATATAACTAAAGCAAAACACCGAATTGCACCATAAGGTATTTTAAGATGCATAGAGCATTTAAGTAGCAAAACTTTTTCTTTCCTCCTAATAAGTTCAGAAGTTTACCAGTGATCTCCACAGTAATACAGGTGCTACACTGGACAAGCACTGCTGTTGTGATGGCACTGCAATAATTTCAAGTGGAAGTTACGGGAAATGTAAGGTGTTAAAGTCCCAGCCACTCAGCAATATTCTTGCATCACTACAAGCTTTTTTTTGGATTAGATTACTTCACAGGAAGTGCAAGTTGTCCATGTTTCCCTGAAATAAGAACAGGACACACCCAAAGCCTACACAGCCAGCTCTACTATTTTAAAGTCAGCTTGATTTTTCACTTGTCTCCAMAGACAAAAACTGACAAACTGTGAGAACACAAAATAACAAAAAATCCAGTAAAATTGGGGGGAAAAGAGGAAGGAAAAGATGTACAACACATCATACCAGTAAAATTACTCCAGAAAGTCAAAAGAACTCCYGTCAAGAACGTAAGTTCTCTACATGTGCTGTTCAAGGATTAGAGGAGATACAAAAACAAGTCACGACATGTCTGTACAACAAGYCTTTAGAAAACGTGTCACCCCAAATACCAGCAGAAGCAGAAAAAAAGCATATCTCATATGAATTGAGCATTATTGTCCTCATACTTGAATTCTATTCTAGGCAATGGTAACAGCTCCACTTTACACTGAGAAAACAACAATATACTCTATAAACAAGGTTACTAGACAGGCAAAAATGCCAAACTTCAAGAATAACTGAGCGAATCCCCTCCAGAGTGTTCACCACAAATTCTCCTACTCTCCACCATGAATAAAATAAAAAGCTTGCATAGTACATAATTTTCATATAATAATTAATTTGCAAATTTAAGTGAATTTATCACGAAATCTGACTGAAAACTTTGACTTGTGTAAATAAAYGGAAATTTTAAATTGCACATCTTTTCACTTAAGTTCACAGAGCTAACTCTTCAAAGAATAAAAAATGTTATCAAGATTAAGCATCTTGATAAAGGAAAAGTTACCTTCAGGCACTACATGAAGCTCTCGCTTTCTTCAAATGCGCCAACGGAACAGATGTGCACCTGTGCTTTACTTSATGTTGGCAACAGCACAGCATGGCTGCTCAAAACAGGGGAATATCTGCAAAGAAGAGACACAGAATGCAGTTATAGGTGTCACTAAAATCCAAGGATTTTATAATCATTTTTGTGCCTAACACAATTCAGTGCCTGCCAATATGAGGAAGAAATTATAAAAAGAAAAAAAAAAAAAAAAGAAAAAAGAAAATGGCACTTTTGACTTTTTTTATAATTTAGAATACTATCCAGTTATAGTTCMGCCCTAATCGCTACACAAATTTCCTTCCCCCCCAACAAGTTCAGCTTAAAATAACTTGGTATCATTTTTCAGTATTTACAAAGAGTCAAATAAAAAGTTCCCTTTAAAGAACTGCCTATATTTCCCTTATTCAAAGGTGTATTATTTCAGAACTAAGGCAGAATGTTGAGCCAATGCTAAGCACAACACAGAGTCTCACAGGACAGAGAGCAATTAAACCAAGGAAATCCAGAATAAGAAGGCATCCTCGGGCTACCTTCTGCAAAGGAGCAGCCTAATCTTGCAGATGTAACCAAGAGATCCCTGAAGGAAGCGACGCTTCCCCTGCATTCTCCCTGTGAAGCCGTTCGCCCGCTTTCAGCGCAATCATTAAACTTTGGTTTCGTTACCAGCTGGAGAGTTTGCCCTTCCCAGCTGCTGGTCACTGTCATCCCTGCCAGGGGCTCCTCCCTCAGAATTGCTGTTTAAACCACAGTGATCAAACTGAGTGAGATCAGCAAAGGTCAACTTTTTAAGCTAAGCTGGCTCATTTTAACTGTGGCCAGACAGGCAGCAATGCTAAGAGGGGAGCCCCAGTAAAGGGAGGCAGGACAAGCAGCTGGAATCTGCCGCCTGTTCTCCCGGGATGGGGAGAATCTGCATGAGCAAGTCCTGAGCTGACAGTTTTCCTATTTCACAGCAAGGTTTTTGAGATGAGATACTGTACAGGATGAAGATGCACTACTAAAAATAAAAGTGCTGAAGCCCCAAAACCATGAGAACATGTACCTTAGCTTATTTTTGTTTTACTGTTAGTAGCATAAAWTGCATAAAATCTCAGTCCAAATCTGAAAAATTTACATGGAGATTAAAAATTGCTTTTACATATGCATAGAGAAGATTACTAATTGCTTGACACAATAGTATTCAGCTTTTAAATTCTCTTCCTCTCTTTTACCTAGTCCATCATTCCTTCTGCTCAAAATGCACATATATAAGAAGGCAGTGTGCAATGCCAAGAAAGAGGCAACCTGTTTAAGTAGTACCATAGGAAAACCAAAAATTGAAACATCCTTCAACTACAAAAATCCAATTTTGCTACTGACTGTAGTGGTACTTGAGCACGTTCAATTTAACAGTGCTTGCTTTAGATCAAAGCAATGGAAATTGCCATGAATTTAATGAAGAAACTACTGAGCAGTTCAACCACAAATGAGGACTCCAGACCTATCATTTCTACAGTTTTGATTTCTTAATGGTCTCAAAGAAATTAGAGGCAAGAGTCACTTCTCCTACCCAATACTTAACATGCAATCCTGAGTAGACAGAACTGCACTCAAGTAGGCAGGGCAAATACACTCATATGTTTGCACTGTCAGGTTATCAGTTGGAGAAGAAAAGAAAGTAGAACAAGTAGAACTTACACTCCCAAAGTCACCACAAATTGAAATGAGTAGTTCCTCCAACAGACAAAACAGTTGCAAAACACCTGTGCCCTGAAGGCTGCTTTCCCTGCAGATTCCCTGGTGCCTAGTGCAGGCAGACTGCAGCCCGTGCTGCGGCAGCAGCTCCTCGGGGTGCCTCTCCCAAGGCCTGTGCACACTGCGCGTGCAGGGACTCGGTTCTGAGCTCTCCTCACCTCTGGCTGAACCTGACGAACAATTCCCAAGATCAATGGAGGCAGATGCTTCCAAACTGGCCACAAGGGCTTACGGCTCCTTTCTTTCAGGAGCCAAGTTAAAACAGGTTATAAAGGCAGCTGCTATTCCAAATCTGTCTACTAGCTCCTAGTACACACTAATACTAYGATTCACCAGTAACATGATTTTAATACAAGCTTGGAGTGTGAAGCCAGTCCCAACAACCTTCAAGAACAAGAATAAAAACACATTTATTGACATATTTTTCCTTTGCATGTATTTTAACAGACTATTAAGAAAATTGCAGGAGTTTCTATATCTAGTGTGACATTGCTGAAATTATCTAAATCCATTTTAAGGTTAAACAGTAAAAAAATTGACAACTATGAGAGACACAGTTACTAGCTACATAACCATATACACAGTAACAATATGACTATCCACCCACATTTATTACATTTTGCTACATTAGAACTATGCTATCATAGAAGGTAGATCTTTCAAATTGTGGGATGGAAACCTGCAGGATCAACAGGCAGGAAGTATTACTAACAACATCAAAACAACAACAATAGGGACTTCTGTAGTAAATGCAAAAATAGAAGATGGCATAAATTAAGAAAAATGTTGATAAAAATGACAGTACAAATAGTACACCATTGAGGTAGGAAAAAAAAATCCGGAATTTATTCACAAGATTTTTTTTTAATATCAGTATTAATTAATTTAGTATTAACTAAGGGAAAATAAAAGTCATCATCATAAGGGAAAATATTTGCTCACAATAAAGTATTTTATATGATTACACATTTTGTATTAACATTGCAATTTGCTCCACTTTGCAAAATTATTCCATCCAATATAAATCCTAGAACAACTCCATAGCTTTTAGATATACTATATCGATAAATAGTTTTGATTCAGCTCGTAAGTTTTGTAATGTAGACTGTTTAGTTCAGCACATACTCATTGCTTCTACCATCTGCAAAAGGAGATGAATGGCTGTTTACAGACCTTCCCTTTCTGTAATTACAGTCTGAACGTCATGGGTTTCACAGCATTCCACAAATAATCCTATGGCTACATTAGCCATCCACTGCTGCCATTGCGCGCTGAATCACCGCGCTATTTTGACTGCTCCATTGTTCCAGAGTACAACTCTTTCCAACTTCCAAACTCCAACACTGAAACTCAGTGCAGGACAAAGAAAACAAAATTTGTGTGGTCCATTTAGGTTTACAGTGACATTATCAACTTCACTTTAAATCCATTAAATTTCATCTTGATATTCAGATTGCTTTTATAATTTTAAGTACAATTTTTTGACATCTCATGCTCCATGCCTCTTCTATAAACTGGTTTGTAATTAGTAATGCTGTCTTTTAAAGAATTAAAAAAACAACCCCCAATCTACAATAAACCACGTCATAGTTTATTCACAGTCATGGCTTCTGTAAAATCCCAGAAGTCTGAAAATCTGTTTTATAGAAAAACAGCACAGCAGCAGTATACACTACCTTGCATTTAGTGTCTAGGGAAATATTGTTTTATATCTGTACAGCAAGTGCTGAGCTTRTGAATGTTTCATCTCCCAGGCCAAAAAGGATCCAGAGGCCCCTGTTCCTCCCTCAAGTTCATCTCCAGGATGGAAGGCGCTCCACTCTGGCAGCAGGCAGACAGAACCACCCTAACTACATGTGCAAGCCAAGATGCTCCCTGTTCACGCAGAAGCCTGCAGTGAACCTTCCACACTGCTAGAGGTATTAGACATTCACATCTTCACGGCCATCACCTGTAGGACTCTGATAAAGGACRGTTCTCTTCTCTCAGCTGACACTCACTGCAGGCAATGGGTACTGTCTCCAGTGAGTCACAAACGTGACCTCTGATTAYGAGTGTCAGGTTTCTCACAGGAGAGGCACTGGAGAATCTCTACCTGTTGAAAAGGGCAATTCATCTGAAGCCAAGTCTGTCTGACAGATCTGCCACACACAAAGAGGCTCTTGCACCATTTCTCATCTACTAAATATCAATATTTTCAAAACCAGTTACTCTTATCCGGAGTAACTGCCTCAGGAGGACACACCTTTATTACCTCTGGGAATGGAAAACAGCTTCTGAGCTTATCAGCTTTTTAAGCCATGTTGCAGCTCCACACAGCAAACCTTAAAGTTGATCTTGGAGATGCTGCAAGTCCTATGATATCACCTTTTGTACCTCTCTTTTTGATCAGGATTTCCTGTTTCACCAAAGTTTAGGCAACTGTGCAACAGACAAAGCACAAGGACTAACACAGAACATGCCATCGCCTCAGTTGGTTTTCTTCTTCTTCACAGACATACAGGTCTGCCTGCTATTCCATTTCTGCCTTTTCAGGGTTGATTCTCCAAAAATGCTCCTTTCTCTCTGTGTAACTGGAACACTTCACAAAAGGTTTTACAGAAGGTGTTTCCTAATATCAAAGGAAAAGGAATACATATATTCTAAGCTAAATTTAATGGGGGAGTGGAAAGCAAGTGGAGAGAAGAAAAAAAGAGAAAAAAYCCACACCCCCACAGTCTTCCTTCACATTGATCACAGAATCACCATCACTACGAGTATATTTGAAGGGGCTTTCCTCAATGCTGGAATCAATGCATCTAAGCAGAAATATGTCCTTTTTTTAAGGGGACCACAATCATCACCAGAAGGACAGAATTACCTCGTTATGATTATATATATATTTTTACTACTGCTTTAGCAACACAAGCACTTTGATTTCTAAATCACAATGCTAATTTATAACTTTACCTGTACAACTGATTGCTGAAAGTAAATACGCCTAGGGTGTTAAAAAGATTAAAAACAACTTCCTAAACTACATGATGAATACACAAGGTGAGTCCCTCTTCATTCAGATACAGAGAAGAGATTCAACTGGCTTTCAACCCTTCATTATRTACTAATATCATGATCTACAACTTCCTTTTCAAGGCATGTTGTCTTGAAAAAGGTTGTCAGTCCCTGACATGAGTAAGGTGTCATCTGGAGCTCTATATACAATTTGATTTGTGCACTGGACACAGTTACTTAATTACAGCATCTCCAACAGCAGCAACTCTCAAGCCCAGTTAATGGTCAGTAATGCAAGTCTTTCCGACACTATTAACACAGGAAAGAAATTCAAATTCTGCACAGCAGCCAATAAAAATGCCTAAACCTCTATTTTCCAATTCACTAAAAGATTTCAAAATTCACAGTATATAAGTCCTAGAAAAAAAAAACTAATAAAAGGATTGAGCATTATATATAATGTCCATAACAGCTTTTCACAAAATGAACCATACGTGGCTCTACAGGAAAGCAGGAGCAAAGCTGAGCTGTGTTACCAAAGTCTCCCGTGTTCTCTCTGTGCAGGGAGGCAGGTGCAGCAGAGGGACTGACCTTTCCAGCTCCTCAACATCAAAGCAGCCCCACTCGGCGAGGTAAAATTTACACTGTGCATTAAGAAGTATCTTCAACATTGCTGTGGTCCAAAACAAAGCAGCTTCTTACAAGCTCACACACAGCTTTTATCACGTCCTCTAAGAAAACAACATTTTCCAACATGTTTATGAGACAACAAGCAAATTACTAGACACGATGTCATGATTCCATATGTATGTATATAATTATAAACACTTCAGCTCTAAGTGTTTGCATCTGTTTACTTCTTTCTTTTCATTGTATTTGAAGAGCAGCCAAAGCACAATTCACCAACTGGACCAGACAAAGGTTTTTCTCCAACAGAAAGAAAATTTACTATCTTTTGTAAAAACAATCAATAAATAAAAAAAAATCCCACATCTCTTACCTGAGAAAATTTTTGTGTTGATGTAAGTCAGAAAATAAACTAAGGTTTTCCAACAYGCACATTGCTAGAAAACAGTCCACAGCCTATAGAAATGCTCTTCTCCTTTCATTCTTTTATTTCAAATTGATGGAAACAGCCTTTCTATACCTGTTTGGGACTTTGACAAAGTTTACTAAAGGTCTTTTGAGGTTTATTTTTTTAAAAAAATGTATATTTTTRCCATTTAACAATCATTTGCAAAATACATGTTTGCCTCCAATTAGAGATTAATATATTCACTTTGCAAAGAATAATACTCTTGGGTACATACAATATCAGTTTGTTTTATTCAGATTACTCCATGCTAGTGGAAGGAGAGTCTCTCTAGACACGAACACTTAAAATAACCAGTATGAAAAAAATTCATAATATTTGCAAACAGTTCTGCACAAAAGCAAAAACATCTTTTACATCTTATATTCCACTTGGACAACATATTTGTACTAATGCTTCTCTTTCACAAAGACTTTCTGTGGCCAGCTAAAAGCAGAGAAAAAAAGCTCTAGCAGACCATTTCTYAGTCAGTTCTATCATTCCTTTCCTGCACTGACTTTCAGCAGGGCCCTTTCCACAGTTACTTGGGGTAAGCTGCATTAGTATGCTATAAGAAGTTGGAAATAGCTTACTTTCCTGTGTGAATTACTCTATGATCCAATTCAGCATACAACTCCACAAACTGTTGCACCATCACTACAGGTAGAAAGCAGATGACGAGTACAGCTGGCACTTAAGTTAGCACTGGCATCCCAGAAGAGAAAAAAGGATTTTTAAAAGTTATCATTCACATCTGCAACTGCCCACGTCACTGTAAGTTATTAACAGCCAACTTCTCAAAAACCCATATTTAATATAGCACCATTATCTTGCAGACTAAGATAACTCAAAAATAGGCAATTACTACAGAAGGGATCAAGGACAGAGTTCCTGAAAATACAGACTATGAGACCTGCATCTCCCACCAACCCCTCTCTAGAAATAGCACCAGAAAACTAGAAAGTATTTTTTAAATGCCACTAATACCTCATAACTTAAGAGGACTTGTTTTAAAGGATAAATGCAAAGACAGTAAGATTTATTGAATGGCATTTATTACTCAAGAATGAAAGCATTGCAGCTAGAAAAGAAAGTAAATGAAACAAGAATGACAATGAACTACAAGAGTGTATTCCAGGACTACTGGAATACACTCTGACTTCCTGCATGTAAGAAGCCATAGGACTTCTTAAAAAAAGCTTTCATTTATATACAATCATATTTTAGAATAACATGAAAGATTTTCCAAAACCAAGAAAATCTGCTGCAATCTCAATCAGCTGTTATGAGTAACAACTCACAAACTCTAAACAATTCTTTATATGGATATTTATGAATCCAGTCTTTTAATCTGGATCATCAAGAGACGGAGTTTCTCTGCTTCTCATTTTCCTGATAATTTGTGCATTATCTATGAGCCACCTATGAATCTCCTATTTAATCAATGTTCTCCTTAAAGTTGAAACAGATAAGTAAAGCACCAGTATCATACACGTTCAGTATCACCTCCATCCTCCCAGAAAATACATATTCAAAGATCATATCTGCTTTTTTTGGTGAAATCCCTTGCTATTCTCTCTGCATGTTATACAGTTGGAAATCAAATTCAGATCTCCAAAATTTCTACTGGCATCAAAGTGAAAGATAACAGCAATACATAGAAAAAATATTCTTCAAACCCATCCTGCAGTTTATCTGTTAAGTCTTATCTCAAGAAAGTATTTAGTAATTTCCAGCTGCCCTTCCTTTTTTTTCCCCCCTACATTAATCTTTGACAGTTTAAAGCAGCTACTCAAGTGCACTAACGTTTGTTATATAACATATTGTGGATTTACACACTATCACCAATTTAGAACTAAAAAAAAAACTCGCAAAGAACAACTGTTGATGTATTGCAGCAAAACTCCTTCCATAATCAACCACAGTGTGTCATTTGCTGTCATAACAGGCATATAAAATTGCCTTGTTATATTACGTGCACTGTTAGCCATTCATAAGTACTTCATCCCTTTAAGGAGATGTTACATAAGTAGGTAAAGTTTGCATTCACTCCCTCTGAATTTTGTTCAGATAGAAATGAGGGTTTTTTAAAGCAGTATCTGGATTTTTGTTTCAAAGCAGCAAGTGGTGATCAGGTCTGAAACAAGTGTCTTTCAAATAGAAACAATTAAATATTTGTGCTGAATATTTTTAGTATGATGTATTGCAAATATGCTGCTGGTAAATTCAGCATAAGTATAATACATTGAAAGAGAGCTGAGAGTCCAGTTACACGGTATATTCTTATGTAATATACATCCTTATGTAAGAATCTCCATTTCATATCAGTTTAACCAAAATACATACTTTGAAGGACAGAAGCAAAGYTACATCAAGAAAAAACACTATTTCTAAGTAGAAACTTTGGCTACCCTGGGCACAACTACCCCAAACAGGGATCAAATCTCCATAGTCTTGATATACCAAGACATACCAAGACAAGTTACATCCATTAGGCATCAGTATAGCCAAAACAAAAACATAACATAAAAATTGTGACATTTATAAATCTCACAACACAGGCGAAACAGGGTTCAAATGATAAACAGGATACCGTGTGTTGGTAATATTAGTAACGAACAGCATATTTGATGGAATGCAATTCAAACATTAAAATGTATATTAAAACATACACAGTGCTAGACAAATTAGAACAGTTACAAAAGAGAACTCAAGCACCAAGTAAAAATTTTTGGAAACTCAGGAGTAACTACCTCATGCAGCCACAGAAATCCAAATGCCATCTAAACAGAATTTGTTTTAAGAGATGTCCCATTTTTGAATCCTTTCTGGAAGTAAAACTCTCYTATCAATTATTTCTGTAATCCACTTTTTACGTCTAAAATACATACAGCTCTCAAACTGTTCAAATTGAAAACAGCATAAAAGTGTTTAGGTACACCTTATCAAGAATAATAAAAGTGATACTTTTTTTTTTGTATYGTGGAGTCACTAGTTTCATCTTATCCTCCCAACTAAAAAGATTGGACCGTTCAAATACTGCACTTGCTATTTTTGCACTACTACCAAAATAATCTCTTTTTCCTGAAAAGATCAAAATATTGTTTTGGAAATGATCTATTAGAGGTAATAGAGCTATTTCATAATAATAATTAAAAAAAAAAAAAAAACATCTGAAGTCAGAGGACCTTCCTTAAGCAGTACTGATGTCGTTTAAACATCCCCCCATCGTCTGCTTAGCACAATCACAGCATCACACAGCAAGCCCCAGATGCAGAACATTTGGGACACAGCTAGTCAACAAAAGCAATTTTACATTCCACTTACAGATCAACAGGTAACCAATAGAGATGAGGGATGAGCTAGCGTAACACTTTAAAAACACTTAAAAACAAGTCACAGCAGAGAAACGCTGCCATATGATACAACAGTTTTCTAGACCCACTGACTAGAAATGTTTGCATTTATGGAACATCACCTTGATGCAGTAAACACAATCCAGTTGCAAAGTCTATTCCCAAAAGAAACCAGCAACATCTTGGATGCACACAAAAGGTTACACTAATAACCACAGCTACTTAATAGCACAAAACCCTACTGGTACCACAGAGCACAAACCTGAACAAGAAAAGAAAAAAAGATCCCCGAGAGGGACAGAAGGCCAGCAAGAATTCCCCTGATGCCATGAGGCTCTCCTAATGAGTCGACAGTAAGCAAGTCCACCTGAAACTCTCCGAAAATTTCACATCAATAAGTTTATTTTGGTATTTCTATCAGCAACTGTGAATAGTAATTTAGAAATGTGCAGATCCCATTCCCTTTAGAGGGTACATTACCAACTAAATCCATCTCCAGCCAAGGCTCAGAATGGTGGCAGAAGTAGCTGGTGCACAGCCACAGTGCCTTCCAACTTCTTTCAGCTGAACTTCAAACTAAATTACAAGCAGGCCTGCAAAACGAACTAACCCAAAAATAGTCATGTGTTTTGCACAACATCCACTAAGTCCTTAATTAGCTCACAGAATAAACCACTGTTAGCAATTTCTCTAACACTATCAATCATCTTGCAAGCTTTTACAACAAAGAATTGACAAAAGGATCCTGCCACTCTTGTTTTTGGAGCAGGTCAGCTACAAAATAAGACTTTTTAAAAAGTCTAGCAATTATGCATATAATTTACATATCAGTGGTACTACTTTTCTATGTTCTCAGTATCAGTGCATTCAAACAAGTGTTGCAGCACCATACAGCACTTGGAATCCTATATCTTTGTAATCAAGTAATCAAGTGTCAGCTACTTTACTGATTATCAACTTTACATTAAGACATAACTACCAGTAAGGTCCTTTTCTCATTAGCTTCATTGCCCTACTAATATTTACACACCAAATTTGAGGCATTAAAAAAAAAAAAAAAATCTACCCCTCTTTACAATTTCCTCACATAATAGTGTGTGGTGGAGTAACCTCAGCAGCACCACTTTCCCAGACAACAAACATGTGCAGAAAGAGACACATGACAGTTTGGACAGTGCCCAAATGACTGGAGTAGCTCCTGTGACAATCAAGTATGTGCTAGAGCTTGAGAGCGCTCACAGCTTTTCATTCTGACTTGCTTTACTTTACCAAAATAGTTTAATAAATTCAACTAAACAAATAAATAAAAAAGGACAAACTGATCACAACCTATCCTACAGGTTAACATAGAGAAAAAATCCTACACAAACTTTTCTCTTACTTAACCACAATAATTATAGTCCTAAGAAATTTATGAGATGTTTAGAAATTATGTTTTCATCTACAGTCTTTCAAGACTTGCAAGASTGTGTAACTTAATCTACATTCTGAGTGCACACAGGGACACACAGGGACAATGTCTTAAAGAGACACCTCAAAATAACCCTTGGCCTCTTCTCAGAGTGCGAGTCTCCTTCATGCACTTCTAATTATAACTATGGTAACTTGACATGGGGAGAGGGGCAGTCCTTTGAATAAGATCTCAAAGACCAGTAACCCAAATCTAGGCTGAGCATAAGCCTTGCTCAACAGAACATTAAAAATATATATATATATATATTATGCTAACTGAAAAAAGCCTCATCAACAGTACACCAGTGGTATGCCTTAAAATCCCAGTCAGGTTGACTTACACTAATCCATTACCCCAAAAGGTTCAGTTTCTGCTCCCAGCTGAACAGCTTCCCTTCCTGAAAGGCATGGGGCACTGAGCTTCCTTCAACTGTGCCCCTTTTCCTCATTAATCCTACTATAATGTAGCAAAACAGAGTTCTAGACAGCTTTTAAAGTACAAACGTACTTAAAACAATGGCTTTTTAAATTCCACCCTTCAGTACTAAAATTTGAGCTAAAACATGAGATAACAAAATGGTCATTTCTTCACTTCCTTCATCCTCTAGAAAATGTCCCAAGATGAGAGTTTAAAACTTCTCAAGATCACAACTGAAATATATGATAACACTGCACAAGCTTCTCTGTTCTTAGAACTTGTTTATATTACATAATATTCCCTATAATATTTCCTACCTCCTTCAAATATAAAAAGTATGTTTTTAATCACCTCATTTTTTTTCAGTTGAGGTACCTTTTGCCAAGCAGCAGAAAATTTAAGGGGTGTAAATCCTTCCATAAAGCCCACTTGTTTTAACTCCCATTTATGTAAGTTCCATAAAAGATACCTGACCTCCTTGCTCTCTCCCACATGGAAAAGGAAGCAGAGGTGGAAGCTTGAAACATACCACAGAGAACGGCTTATCGACAGCACATACCACTWTATTACTTCAGACAGCAAACAAACAGTAGAGCGGAAAAGGCATATGACTCTAAGAAGATTAATGCATCTGGGCTTTGTTTTGAGCATCTCAGGCCCAGGTATGGGATGTTTTTTTCTCCTTCTCCTTACCTGACCTCTGGATAAAGTTAAGGAAGGTGCAGGGGTATTTAAGAGATCAGTTCATCCAACTCCCTGAGCATTCACAGAGACACTTCCACTTCGCAATGACAGTCGGAGAGAGCCCGAGGAATGATGTGTGATGGATGCGAAGTGTGGGGGGAACACGGGGCACAAAGCACGCACTTCCCAACCCAGGCTGGAGCACAGAGGGTCGCAGGACACACAGCGCCCGCGCCCCAACATGGGGCAGGGCACAGGGGGACGCGGGCCACTGAGCGCCCACCTCCCCGCGTGGGGCGCGGCGCAGGGCAGCGCTCGCAGTCGCGGGGCTCCCGCTGGGGGCCGGCGCGCGGCGGGCTCGGGCGGGCTGAGTCATCGCCCGCACCGAGTCCACGGCGAGCCCCGGACCGGCGGGGGGCGCACCCGGCACCGGCGCCGCCCCCCACAAGCGAGGCGGTTGTGGGGCCGCCTCGAGCGGCATCCCGGGACCCCGATCTCTCCCCTCCCCCCTGCCGGGGCCAGCCCCGCCCCCGGTAACGGGCGAAGCGCCGGTGGCGGCGGGGGAGCCCCGGCCTCGCCGCTCTCCCCGCTCGCCGTCACTCACCGGAGCGTCCCGCGGCGGCGCCGCGCATCCTGCGGCGGCAGCGGCGGCGGCCCCT